>NW_023339696.1:20393731-20400513 GCF_004916995.1 Morone saxatilis | reverse complement strand
CTGATTCTGATTCTGATTCATATGAAGTAATTTACCCACATAAACAGGATTTTAAGGTTTGTGATTTCTCCTTCTTAGAAAGCCTATAAACACACATTCTGCATTATCAGATATTAAGAGATGATGTATTTCCGAGATGACAAGCTGCCGTGCACTACTCCCCCTAATATGATGAGAGCTCAAGTTACAAACACTCTCCCCTGCTTATTCTAAATGTGGTACAAAGTGGCCGTCATATGTTGCTACCCGCGTGCAATGTTCACACAGCTCTAAGTAGAGCACAAGTTATGTGTTAACTTGTAAACAAAGCAGACAAACCAGATAACTTCAAGGTGGCTGGCTATTGCTAACTTTGGCATGGATGACACTGAGAAAACAAATCAGTTATACCAACATCATGTATTTAAATTAATCTGTCTTTAGTCTTTGTCCAAAAAATATTAAAATCTTCTCTATGTAACATCAAGCATCTCTGTACATGATTATTTTATCCGTCTTTTTAATTGGTGGTGTGCCACAGGGCGCGATTCTTGGCCCATTTCTTTTTAATTTAATTGCCATGACTGAAGCTAGAATAATGTAGTAAAAACAATAGATAGACATGGACTAGGCTACAAAATTACTAAAAAGTAATGTCGACATTGTACTGACATCTGTCTGTAGTTTAATCTAGTTAATCCAAGCAAGGTGCCTTGGAGGTGAATGAGCAGGTGGTCCTTGAATCCAGGATAAACACGAAGGTCACGATGCATTATGGAGACACTGAGTTACGTATGGTTATACCCATAAATACCCATAACTAAAACACAATGACAGTCTCTTAATCAGCATTATCAGACAAAAAAATGCATTGATTAAGCAATTCATTCAATGCATTAACCCTTCACACGTGGTGTTACCCAACAGCAAACGCAACATAAACATTAAGTTGCTAATGACAAGTCCTGACAGTATGGAAGGCATGTAAAAATAGTGCTTGAGGATCATCACCTGCTGCTGCTGACATGTTCCTATTACCACTAGAAGATCCTGTCCCATATTTAACTTTCGAGCAGAGATCGATAATTCGACTTGATTAACGTTTGAATAGTGACATTGCCAAGTTTGGAGCATCCGGTTTGCTTCAGCGGCATATTCATCTTGATAAAAGGAGCCTCAACCTCCCGCTGGTGTTCACTTAGAGACGTGCCATTCACTGACCATCGGTAAGATCTGTCATTTTCCCCTCTGGCATCTGTCAACAACACAGCAGAACCTCTGATTCTGTTCTACTGGGGTGTGTGAACCCGGTAAGTAACATACAAAAGTATAAATAATTTTAAAAGAAATGTATTTTTGACTAATTGCACTTAATTGTGCCTTTTTTCATTCTTAGATATCAACATGAGCAGCGATGCCGAGATGGCCCAGTACGGGCCAGCGGCCGTCTTTCTCCGCAAGCCCGAGAAGGAGAGAGTGGAGGCTCAGAACCGACCGTTTGATGCCAGAACAGCCTGCTTTGTGCCCGATGCCAAGGAGCTGTACATCAAAGGCGTCATACAGAAGAGAGAAGGTGGCCAAGTCACAGTGAAGACTGAATCCGATGAGGTAAATATTTCTGTGTACAGCGTCAGTGTTTATCATACTTTATAGTATTAATGCTGATGAGGTGCAGACATTTCAAATCAATGTGCAACTTACAACAATAATAATGTATCATTCCAAACAATAAGATTATATAGTACAGAAATGAAGTGGAACCACTGGATGCAGGGAGGGTAAATTTGTGATAAATGAGCTGTAACGTGCAAAAACAGCAGTATGGGACTTTAGGCCTCAGCTGGTTTGATGTTTTGTTTGTTTAAAGAAACCAACATTTTATCAATTTTTAATGTTTTATATTCTAGCTGGTTCCTCTGTGTTTTCTGTCGTTATTTGACTAATCATTGAAGTTTCCCACAAAGATTTTATTCTCACTGGAACACGTTGCCTTAAATTATACAACGTTTCACTTTCTCTCGCAATTTAAGTGCAAAAAAAAGACTAAAAACGTTGCAACATGCAGCGTAACTTTTTAGAAAAGGTGCTGTGAAAGGGACTGCTGCCCTTTGTCCCTGCATTGTTGGACCAGGTATTTGTACTTGGTGGCTTTCCTTTTGGAGGCCTCTTCATCCTTGGAGGCCTAGTTTTCATCCCAGGTCCACCTTCATCTCCCACAATCATGCCGCCTGCAGGAGGCTCTTCTTGGTCTTCTCCTCCTCCTCGCTGATATAAATTGGATGGATGGGGCCGGTCTCACGTTGGGCCCAACCAATCAATATAATTTCACCTTCTCTTCTCACTTTATTTCCCAGACTGTAACAGTCAAGGAAGAAGACTGCCATCCTATGAATCCTCCAAAGTACGACAAGATTGAGGACATGGCGATGATGACCCACCTCAATGAGCCCTCTGTGCTGTTTAACCTCAAAGATCGTTATGCAGCGTGGATGATTTATGTAAGTAGTGTGTGGGAGGCTGTCAGCTTTTTTTTTTGGTGTGAGTGATTCTCACATGCTGTATTTTCTCATCTGCAGACCTACTCAGGGCTGTTCTGTGCCACTGTAAACCCCTATAAGTGGCTGCCGGTGTACGAGCCACAGGTTGTGGCGGCCTACAGAGGGAAAAAGCGCATGGAGGCCCCGCCACATATTTTCTCTGTGTCTGATAATGCATATCAGAATATGCTTACAGGTAAGACAGAGAGTTACAGAGCCTTGAATGACAAAAACAAGGACAGATGTTGACCCTCATTATCACATATTGGCCAGATTGGGGTGCAGCCTCTTGAGGTAGCAGTGCGGCAATGCCCCCAGCACCCCTACTTCCTGCAGCAGTGTAGCCATCAGTAATCTATAACATCTACCTGAAGCTAAAAGCTCAAATTCAGTCTGCTTTGCTTCTCAAGAGTTCATTTTACATACTACTTAGATGTTTTTGTGGCTTCCCTGCAATTTTGTTTGCTATTTTCTGCAGCTTATTCATCCTCTCAATTTACTAGAAACAATACGAATTGTGGATATCTAATTAGAATTTCAGTAAAGCACCTGACTGACTAATGTGTCATTAAACAGTATAATTGCCACTTAATTTAAAGCTCCTGAAAAGTTTCAAAACTTTAAGTGGACGTGACTAAATTAAATTAATTAAATTAAATCAATCAAAGTTCAAGTTCTATCACATTTTTCCAACTAAGCCCCGAACATAAGAAGAAACCTTTGAAATAACCCAAACTGTTCCAACTCTGGTGGAAAATCTGAAAAACTGTCACTGAAGTTCACATTTTATGTCACCAACAGATCGCGAGAACCAGTCCGTCCTGATCACGTGAGTCGTGTTGAATATTAGTAAAAACATCTTTCCAATCAGTCAGTTACACATCTGCAGTAAGATTCCTTTCAGTTGTCTTCAGCTGTCTTTTATTCTGCGTTCACAGCGGAGAATCTGGTGCAGGGAAGACTGTCAACACCAAACGTGTCATCCAGTATTTTGCGACAATCGCTGTTGCTGGTGGCGACAAGAAAGAGCATTCGTCCGGCAAAATTCAGGTAAATCCCCTCAACAGGATATAAACCTGAAACTAACAAAAAAACCACAATGAGATTCTGATAAAGCCGGCTGTGTTTTTATCAGGGGACGCTAGAAGATCAAATCATTTCGGCAAACCCGTTGCTGGAGGCTTTTGGGAACGCCAAGACTGTGAGGAACGACAACTCCTCACGATTTGTAAGTATGAATATTTAATATCCCACAGGAACTGTAACCTTGTCTTTTTCTTACAAAACTTTGATGTTTTGTTGTGCAATCTCACATTTCAAAGGGTAAATTCATCAGAATTCACTTCGGAACCACAGGAAAACTGGCTTCCGCTGATATTGAAACCTGTGAGTTTGTTTTTCCACATTAATAAAGTTTATTATATGTGCACTCACAACTGACAATCATTATTTGATATATATGTATAATTCAATGCAGATTTGCTGGAGAAGTCGAGAGTGACATTCCAGCTGTCTGAAGAGAGGAGCTACCACATCTTCTATCAGATAATGACCGGCCACAAATCAGAGCTCATAGGTACAGTGAGGGCATTGTATCCTGCAGATTTTGAAGAATATATTCACAAAATAATTTATGTTTCTCTCTTCAGAAATGCTTCTCATAACAACAAATCCATACGACTTCCCCATGATAAGTCAGGGGCAGATCTCTGTGGCCAGCATTGATGACAAAGAGGAGCTGTTGGCCACAGATGTGAGCTTTCTCTTATCTATCACTATGCATCACGTGTTTTATTGGCTTCAGCTTACACTGAGTTTAATGTAACAGATAGCCACGGATGTCTTGGGCTTCACCAATGATGAAAAACTCTCCATCTACAAGCTGACCGGGGCTGTGTTGCATTATGGGAACATGAAGTTCAAGCAGAAGCAGCGGGAGGAGCAGGCAGAGCCCGACGGCAGCGAGGGTGAGACTTCTCGCTTTGGTGTTATCAGTTAAGAGGTGCAGATGATGATGTTAACAAATATTTTATGTTTATCTCTCAGTGGCAGACAAAGTGGCTTTCCTCATGGGTCTGAACTCTGCTGACATGCTGAAGGCTCTGTGCTATCCCAGAGTGAAGGTCGGGAATGAATATGTCACCAAGGGCCAGACAGTCCCCCAGGTACCGTGACAGGTTTAACAACTGATAATGGTCTGGGTGAATACTGATTGGCTGCTGGGTGTCCATTAATTCCTGATGTGGGACACCTACTAACTAGTTCCAGTCAAATAAAACAACCAAAACAAAATCTAAATATCTCATCTTGAGACTGTAACACACAACTTCAGTTCGGTCAGTCTGTCAGTCTGTTGCACACTGGACCTTTAATTCAACCTTACGAGCCTTAAACTAATTTCTAGAATGTCTTCCATTAACTGGTCCAAGCAACCGCTCAGCCAATGTTGATTGAATACAAGGTTGGTGGGATGGTAATGTCACCTGGGTAAACCCAAACAAACCAGTCAGCCAATGAGAAACTAGCTTTGCCTCATAACCAAATAACCCTGTTTGCATAAAAAATCTCAGTTTATCTAATCTAAAAATATCTCCCTAATCAGGTCACCAATGCAGTTGGTGCTCTGGCCAAGTCTGTGTATGAGAAGATGTTCTTATGGATGGTTATAAGAATCAATGAGATGCTGGACACAAAGCAACCACGGCAGTTTTTCATTGGCGTGTTGGACATCGCTGGATTTGAAATATTTGATGTGAGTTTGGACAGTGATGATTGATTGTGATGATTTCCAGCAGTTTGTTTCTCAGCTTTATTTTGTATGCTAATAGTTGATTATTGTCACAGTACAACAGCATGGAACAGCTGTGCATCAACTTCACTAATGAGAAGCTGCAACAGTTTTTCAATCACCACATGTTTGTGCTGGAGCAAGAGGAATACAAGAAAGAGGGGATTGATTGGGAGTTTATTGACTTTGGTATGGATTTGGCAGCCTGCATTGAGCTCATTGAAAAGGTAGGATTAATCTACTGCACTTGAGAATGTATTTTACTTTATTTTAGGCACCATATATAATGTATTCCTGTGATACATTCAACAGCCAATGGGCATCTTCTCCATCCTTGAAGAGGAGTGTATGTTCCCCAAGGCATCAGACACTTCTTTTAAGAACAAACTCTACGACCAGCATCTTGGAAAAAACAGTGCTTTCCAAAAGCCGAAGGTTGTCAAAGGCAAGCCTGAGGCTCATTTTTCACTGTTGCACTACGCCGGGAGTGTGGACTACAACATCAGTGGCTGGCTGGAGAAGAACAAAGACCCTCTGAATGACTCTGTTGTGCAGCTGTACCAGAAGTCCCCAGTGAAATTGTTGGCTTTCTTGTATGCTTCGTTTTCTGGTACTGAAGCAGGTACAACACTGCACAGCTTTGGAATAATTAACGTCAAAAACTTTAACTGAGGTCCTTGAGACCAGTGGGTGTCTCCAACACCTACCGGCCTTCATACCCTCAGGAATGTGATATAATACTTCTGTTTCTGCTTTGTAGAATCGGGTGGTGATGCTGGAGGTGGCAAAGGTGGAAAGAAAGGAGGAAAGAAGAAGGGCGGCTCGTTTCAGACGGTGTCTGCAGTTTTCAGGGTACAGAAGTGATCATTTATATAGATTGCTTCTTGCCCTGCACTGATCCCTAAAGACGGAGCCTCCAAAAAGTTCAGCTTTTTGCATCCAATAAGCTCCATCAATCAAATAGAAACAATTGGTTGGGTCATTGAACTTTCAGGAGGCAGGATTTGTATGTAGCTGGATGTTCTGATACCATTTTGTCACTTCCCGATACTGCTTCCAATACCTAATTACAGTTTATCAGATCAGTACACAGACATGCATACTCGCTAATACTCAATATTGAACTTATTATATCAGTATTGGAACAACAGCTGCCTTGGAGTCCTAAAACAGAACAAGAAGCAAAAACTTCCGCTCTGTTTGACATCCAACCATTCATCTCCTGCAGGAAAATCTTGGAAAGCTGATGACTAACTTGAGGAGCACCCATCCTCACTTTGTGCGCTGCCTGATTCCCAACGAGTCAAAGACTCCAGGTATATATTTACAATAAAACCTGTATATCTCTATAAGTACAATAGCAAAATGTGATGTTGAAATATGCTCCTTGCCAATCAGCGTATATTCTCTGTAGGTATCATGGACAATCACTTGGTCATCCACCAGCTCAGGTGTAACGGTGTGCTGGAGGGTATCAG
>NW_023339696.1:20393554-20393706 GCF_004916995.1 Morone saxatilis | reverse complement strand
AAGCAGAGGTTAGCATCGATTCGTACCAAAAAGAACTACATAAAGATAACTAAAACTTGTCCTTTCTTTTAAATTCAATCTATTTTTATCCTAATGTGAACAGATACAGAATCCTAAATGCCAGTGCAATACCTGAGGGACAGTTCATCGAT
>NW_023339696.1:20376412-20393533 GCF_004916995.1 Morone saxatilis | reverse complement strand
TTGACCACACACAGTACAGATTTGGATCTACAAAGGTATGTGGCAAACTGCCTCATAGGGTAAAGTTATAAAAGTAATTTTTTTGGTATAGACCAAGTGTTAACTTTGTTGTGGAGTACTGCTTTCAAGCCTCGAGTTTGGCATTATAGTCTCGCCTCTAAATGGGAACACCATTTACTAAATGACATCATGGCTGTATGGAAGAAGACTGAAACTAGGAGAGTGAGACGCATAAACTCATCAGCGAAACGTTTACTGAGCTCATAAATCAAGTGAGAAGTCGACTCATTTCTCCATAAGACTGAATAATGTCAGTGTGTTAGCTGCCCCCTGCTGGCTGTTACATAGACTGCAGGTTTAAGACCGTTCTCTGTCTGTTATATTCAATAATATCAATGTTCTGCCCCTGTTTGGTTCATATTTTTTTTCTCCATAAGATTGAATGGTATCTGTGTGTTATTGGCAGCCAGGTGGAGCTGCCCCCCGCTGTATTACATAGAACGCGGGCCTAAGATACTTGTTGAATTTTTCTCTTCTATTATAAATAAGTCAATAGTACAGGCTTTATCCTTTAACCAAAACAACAAACTGATTAACTTTAATGGACTGGATGCTTCATTAATACACCATTATTGTTGCAGTCTTCTTCAAAAGCTTGGCCTTACTTGGCACTCTGGGAGAGCTGCGAGATGAAAAACTAGCTTCTCTTGTGACCAGACTCAAGCACTGTGTCGTTGGTTACCTCATGAGGAAAGAGTTCTCCAATTTAATTGCACAAAAGTAAGATCACCACCAAAAATGCTCTTACAATGACAGAAACTAAAAACCATACCACAACAGACTAAACCTGTTGCTGTACATCTTACAGGGATGTCGTCTGGATTTCTTCAATTACCTGCGTTCATCATGAATGTGAAACACTGGCGTGGATGAAGGCTGTTCTTTAAAATAAAGCCCTTCTAAAGAGTGCAGGGACCGAAAATGGAGATTGGCGACCATGAAAAAAGAGGAACTTCGTCAAGTGCAAGGAGGATCTGTCAAAGTCAGAGACCAGAGAAAGGAGCTCGAACGAAGAAAATGTTCTTTCTGCAGGATAAAAAATAAACCTCTCTTGCAATACAATCTGTTGAAGTATTACATCAAATAAAGCCACTGATCTCAGTTCAAAGTTTATTGCCTAAACGATCATACATTAGTGCGTGTTCCTCTGCGTTTTTCTTTTAGGGAATTCGGAAAACTTTTGTGATTTCAAGAGGGAGAGATTGAAAAGGCTTTGATCAAGAGGGCCAAAAAATCCAGCTCGAGGCCAAAAACTCAAAGAAGTTGACCGAGAGCTGGAGGATGAGGAGGGAAGTGACCGCCGAGTTGGACCGCCAAGAAGCGAAAGGCTTGAGACGAATTTTCTGAGCTTAAAAAAAGACATTGACGGACCTGGAAATAACTTCTGCTAAAGTGGAGAAAGAGAAAAACATGGCCACAGAAAACAAGGTTTGTGAGTTTGTTTGTTGGTACCTTCAAGTATTACTTGTTTGGTTTGTTAAAGGTCCAGTGTGTAAACTTTAGGTGATCTAATTGGCAGAACAAACCCGAACCCTGGCTGTAGATGGGGCCTTTGAAACTATAGTTTCACGGCGTATTTTCTTCTACCACCACCCCACAGACCGTTTTCTCATTTCTGGGTCGTCAAATACAGTTAGTTACAATCTGAAACTTCACCGCTAGATTGTTCACAAATGCTAAACACTAGTACTTTAACAGTCCATCTCAAAAACATAAAAACATTTAAGTGAGTTTGGTTGTTGCAATGAATAATTATATGTTTTGGGTGGCAAAACAGCCGCTTTTTTAAAACTCCTTTTAACCACTTTTTTATCCAATCCAATATTAAAATTGGTAACATAAATTGCCACATTCTTAATTCGTATTTGTATTTTCACCTGAAGATGGGCACTACAGAACCATAATTATTTAAATGGCCTACCCATATGTGGTCAAGATATTGTACCAACTGCTTTTTTTCCTGATCAGTATTCTCTGACCTAACCTTGGCTGGAACAACGTGCTCTCTGAGTTCTTTCTAGTTTACTTCTGTTTTTGTTCATATTAATGTGTATGCATACCTACATATTGCAGGTTAAAAACCTAGTTGAAGGAAGCTGGCTGGCAGAATGAAAACATTGGCAAACTGACAAAGAGAAAGAGAGCCTTCAAGGGCTCATCAACAGGCACTGGATGATCTCCAGCAGAGGAAGACAAAGTCAACTCTCTGGACCCAAAGCCAAGTCGAAGCTTGAACCAACAACGTGATGATGTTGAGATGCTGTAAGACCAATAAATACACTGGAATAAACCACTGTTACTTTGCATCTTAATTAACTTTGGCAAATTTCTTTCAAGCTTGAGGGTTTCAACCTGGAGCAAGAAAAGAAGATCCGCATGGACCTGAAAGAGCCAAGAGGAAGCTTGAGGGGGATCTGAAAACTTACCCAAAATCCCTGAATGGACCTAGGAAAAATGACAAACAACAGTCTTGAGGAGGAAGGAAGGTAAGATAAATCCTAGCACTGATTCATGTACAGAAAATAAATCTTGGAATGATAACTCACGTGTATCTTCTTGTCTTGCAGAAAAGAGTTTTGAAAACAACAAGCTTGTTCAGCAAAGTAGCAAGACGAGCAAACAATATACCAGTTCAAAGAAGATGAAGGAGTCATTGTAAAAACCTCAGATTAAAGGTCAAACATTAATTCAACTGATAACAACCGATCCCCTCATGATTGGCGGTATATTGTCATTTTAGGCTTATTGAAGAACAAAGGAAGAAATCGAGCCGAACGGAGCTGTTCAGGCGGAAGATTCGAGAAGGCACGCTCTGACCTCTCCAGGGAGATCCGAGGAGATCACGGAGAGGCTGGAGGAGGCCAGAGGAGCCACTGCCGCTCAGATTGAGACCAACAAGAAGCGCGAAACCGAGTTCCTCAAACTGCGCCGTGACCTGGAGGAGTCCACTCTGCAGCATGAGGCCACGGCTGCCGCTCTGCGCAAGAAGCAGGCTGACAGCGTTGCTGAGCTGGGAGAGCAGATCGACAACCTCCAGAGGATCAAACAGAAACTGGAAAAAGAAAAGAGTGAATTGAAAATGGAGATTGATGATTTGTCCATTAATATGGAAACAGTTGCAAAAGCCAAGGTGAGGATTTTAATTGGCAATATGCAAGATTCTGAAGATTCTGAAGATTCTTTTTATTGCCATTAAGTAAACTGGTTGTAACGTTCCTTACTAAATTAAATGTGTTTCAACTCTCTGGGTTGTTAACTGATTTTAATGTGTTTCTATGGTGGAGATTTTCCGCAAAAATCTAATGACTGTTAATAGCCAGTAAAATATAATATAGTGATACAAAGCCAAAGATAGCTTTCTACTAGCCAAGAGCTATGCGAAGCAGGGGCATCCAACTAGTAAACTGTAGCTAAGCTAAGCTGGGGTTGTCCAGCTGACTTTGTCTCGGCTGTGGTGTGGGTCTGGTGTTTTGCGATTTGTCAAGTATTTTCATGCACATTTTACTCTAATGCTTTAAATTACATTTTGAATGAAATTATAAAACCAGAAGAGTTTAACAAGACATATTGACAAGTATTAAATCCCAATTTAAAGAAGACAGATGCAGATCCAGCCCAAGTCCACCCATAAAAAGAGAGAGGCAGCCCAAACTGCCTCAAGTGCATCAGCAATGTCAGTTTGAATGAGTACAAAAATGTCTGTTGCCTGTGGTGAACTGTTCGACCTGAAGCGAGATTCTGCAAGGGACACAAAAGGATGCATAAATATTCACCAGAATGCAGGAAAATGAAATGTTTAACACCCCCACGCCACTTCATTACACACTGATTTAACTGGATGAACTTGTGTTACTTTCACACACTTTTAGGTCAACCTGGAGAAGACGGGTCGTGCACTTGAAGATCAGCTCATGGAACTCAAGACCAAGAACGATGAAAACGTGCGACAAATTAATGATCTCTCCAATCAGAGGGCTCGTTTCCAAACTGAGAATGGTAATTAATTTGTCCCCCCTTTTGTAGAAATTCATAAAGCTAGAGTTTTAATTGAAACTTATTTTCTTGTTTGACTCGTGGTAGCCGAGTTTTCCCGACAAATGGAAGAGAGAGAAAGTCTCATTTCCCAGCTGACGAGAGGAAAACAGGGATTCACAACACAAATAGATGAGTTAAAGCGGCTGATCGAGGAGGAGACAAAGGTAATCAAAGCTTCACTGACACTTGACTGATTTACATGTTTTTTTTTCTCATTAAATTCCATATTGGTGTCTTCCTCAATAGGCTAAGAACGCCTTGGCTCACAGTTTGCAGTCCGCCCGCCACGACTGCGACCTCCTTCGTGAGCAGTTTGAGGAGGAGCAGGAGGCCAAAGCCGAGCTGCAGCGTAGTTTGTCCAAGGCAAACACCGAGGTGGCTGTGTGGAGGAACAAATACGAGACCGATGCCATCCAACGCACGGAAGAGCTTGAGGAAGCAAAGTAATTATACACTGAGATTAGATCAATAGATCAGGCTAATGTTCGCTAAATTTTAGACATCAAACATGTGGATTACATAATATGAAAGAGTGCACATTATTGTTCTTTTTTTTTTATTAATATTGCGTTTCTGGAGCTTTTTTCTCTCCTGATTTTTCAAACTGATTTCAATGTAATATATCATATATTTTCCAATAAGCTGGAGTAATGTCCAAGGAAGTTTTTTACATATTTTATGGATATTTCATATCATATTAAATCTGTACAATTAACCCAAGGAGTGAACTCAATAACTGCAGTTGCACTGAAGTTTGTGTAAAACCAGTGATTTAGGGAACTTTTTATACAATTTTCTGTCTGTATTGCTTTTTAAAAAAAATATAATTTTTAACAATCATAAAGACTTAATAGGCTTCTTTTTTGACAAATTCAGTGGATTCTTGTCCCTGAAGCTTGGCCATGATTATATTAGATAATTTACTTCACAGAAGTGAACTAAATGTTGAGATATAGGTGGACTGTGTGCATTTTTTACGTTTTCTAGTACACCTTAAAATCATCAAGAAGGCCTTGCAACCCCCCATTAAACTTTGGTGACCTTTAGTGGTTGGGCATCACTGCTACAGGCAACCATTCACTTTAACATATACTGTACTGAATGAAGGATGAAGTTCCCATAAATAACTGAATAATGCCTGAATATCTATATATTTGTTTGCTTTTAACACAACTAATCAAACTGAAATAAAACAGGGCTTCTTTCTCTCTATATTTACATTATATTACATTGTTACATGCAGTAAACTTCCAAGGAAAGCAAAATAAAGCATTACCTTCCCAAAACTATTAGTCATTCTGGTTGTAGTCTAACACTGGTTATATATTTTTAGTCCATACATTTTTAATAATATTGGTTTCACCTTCGACAGGAAAAAGCTCGCCCAGCGTCTCCAAGAGGCCGAAGAACAAATCGAAGCAGTGAATTCAAAGTGCGCCTCGCTGGAGAAAACTAAACAGCGACTTCAAAATGAGATGGAGGATCTCATGGTCGATGTGGAAAGGTCCAACAGCTTAGCTGCAACCCTCGACAAGAAGCAGAGGAACTTCGACAAGGTATTTTCTTACATTAATTACCGGATTGTGTTTCTTTAATTATTACTAACTAATGTTTTACTGTATTCAGATTCTAGCTGAGTGGAAGCAGAAGTACGAGGAGTCTCAGGCGGAGCTGGAAAGTGCTCAGAAAGAGGCTCGATCTCTCAGCACTGAGCTCTTCAAACTGAAGAACTCTTATGAAGAAGCTCTGGATCACCTGGAGACGATGAAAAGGGAAAATAAAAACCTGCAACGTAAGTGAAAACCTTATCATGAGTAAGTTTGTGGAAGAAATCAGTGATTTCAAAACCTCTCTGTCACTGCAGAGGAGATCTCAGACCTGACGGAACAACTTGGGGAGAGCGGGAAGACGATTCATGAGCTGGAGAAATTCAAGAAGCAGGTGGAGACCGAAAAATACGACATGCAAACTTCACTGGAAGAAGCTGAGGTAAAAATAATAAACAAACACAGCCTTCAGATATGTCTTTGCATTGGTGTTAGTAACCAGAAATGTTTTCAAAAGGCCACCCTGGAACAGGAGGAGTCTAAGATCCTGCGTGCGCAGATGGAGCTGAACCAGATGAAGGCTGAAGTTGACAGAAAAATGGCAGAGAAAGACGAGGAGATTGACCAGCTGAAGAGGAACAACCAGAGGGTGATGGAGTCCATGCAGGCCACTCTGGACGCTGAGGTCCGGAGCAGGAACGACGCCCTGAGAGTGAAGAAGAAGATGGAGGGGGACCTGAACGAGATGGAGATCCAGCTGAGCCACGCTAACAGGCAGGCGGCCGAGGCGCAGAAACAGCTGAGGAACATTCAGGGGCAACTGAAGGTACAACAGCATAAAGTAATGTGTTAAAGTGTGGATATGTTAGTGAGACATAACACGTTCTTCCTTAAGAAGATAAGAAGTTTAATTCATGAGCATAAAAGTTAAATTAAATACACTCAGAGGTTGTGCTGCTGCAGCCTTTATTGTTAAATATGTAGCTTGTGGAGGCTAATTTATCTGAGATTTAGCTACTTGTGCTGGTGTTATTCTCTGTTTTAGGATAACAACATTATCTCATAATTACCCTTGTAGCCCAGAGACTCTCAATGGACCCCTACAACCTGCAAGGCGAGGGTCACGGGTAGCTGAACTAGTGCCGCTGTTACTGTACCTACTTTTAAACAAGAAGAGCAAGCAAGGCTGCCAAAAACTAAGCGTAATGGACACGTTCATACCAGTCCTTCGAGAGTCTTCACGCTGAACCAAACCACCTGACTAATAATAATAACTTTATTTATACAGCACCTTTCATACCTTTCATGAAGTGCAGCTCAATGTGCTTTACAGTGTGGCATCAAAACAAACACATTAGGTAGAATATATATACACATACATCTCAAAGAAATGAAATTAAATAGAAAAAATTTACAATTAAAACCACCAGTACATTAACTAAAAGTCTGCCTGAACAAGTGGACTTTTAGAAAGGGCAGGAGAGCTTGGAAATGGGTGGAAACACCAGTAGAAACATTGGCTTCATGATGGTGCTAAAAGAAAGTTAACTGAAATATTTTAGGTGCTTATCATTGATGGACAAGTGTTATTTATTATGTTATTATATTTGTGCTTAATTCATTCATTTAATTCCAATCTGGCCAGCAGCTGTAAAGATATTAAGAAAGACTGATGGATAAATGCCTTTTCAGGACGCCCAAATCCACCTGGATGACTCTATGAGGGGGCAGGATGACATGAAGGAGCAGGTAGCCATGATGGAGCGCAGAACGGCCTTGATGCAGGCCGAGGTTGAAGAGCTCCGAGCCGTCGTGGAGCAGACGGAGCGGAGCCGTAAAATGTCTGAGCAGGAACTGGTTGATACGAGTGAGCGCGCAGGTCTTCTGCACTCTCAGGTGGGTTGTCTACCAGTATCCACTCACAGAACAAACCCTTTCTGATTTGCAGGATTTATAAGTCACATCTCTTTTATCTTTATCTGGCAGAACACCAGTCTTATAAACACCAAAAAGAAGCTTGAGGCTGATGTGACTCAGCTTCACTCTGAGATAGAGGAAGCGGTTCAGGAGGCCAGGAACGCCGAGGAGAAGGCCAAGAAAGCCATCACTGATGTAAGCTGCTCTCACAGGGCTTTTTTATTTAATTTAACACAGACCTGATGGAAAATGTATGCTCCTGTTATGACACCTGTAGGCCGCCATGATGGCTGAAGAGCTGAGGAAGGAGCAGGACACCAGCTCTCACCTGGAGAGGATGAAGAAGAATCTGGAGGTGACGGTGAAAGACCTGCAGCTCCGCTTAGATGAGGCTGAAAACTTGGCCATGAAGGGCGGGAAGAAGCAGCTACAGAAACTGGAGGCGAGGGTACGTAGGCGGTGTTCTACGTTACAGATATCGACCATCTAGTATATAGATGATGTGAGGATGTTAGACAACAGTGATGATGGCTGATGAAGAATAGCTGGATCCTTTTAGGGAACATAAAGAGACTAAAAACTAATGTTTTATTGTGATGTTATCTATTTTTGATGGAAGCTGCGACCCACTCACGTCAAGCAGCACAGAGCAGATCGCACTGGCAGGAAGTCCGACACCATTAATCAACTCAAAAGTCCTAATAAAAATCCTCAAGGCTCTTTCTTGAATTGTGCTCTTCAGGTCCGTGAGCTGGAAAATGAGCTGGAAGCTGAGCAGAAACGTTCTTCAGAGGCCATAAAAGGAGTCCGTAAATACGAGAGGAAAGTCAAAGAGCTCAGTTATCAGGTAACGCTGCAACAGCTGTCGCTTAAAGAATTATATGTATATGTTCTTCTATATATATTCTGCAACTAGAGGGTTTAACAATGTCCTGGAGTTGTTGTCTTCATTGTTAAACAACCAGCATTGCTGATGAGGTAAATTAAAGTTTTATTATGCCGCTTTTACCTACAAGTTAAAGCAAGACGATGTAAGTAGGAAATAAAATGACAAATTTCTCTGAGTTTGAACATTGTTGGAAACATTTGAGATAATGTAAGAACACAACTCAACATATAGAACATAGCTCCAGCGTTTATAGACATTTTAATGCAGAAATGTTGCAGATTATACGTTTAACTGAACCTACAAACATTTCAGTGCCATATTGTTTCTATAAAAATCATAAAATAATAAAAGAGTTAATCCAGAAGTTTGTTTTTACATCTTTCAGTCTGAGGAAGACAAGAAAAACAACACGCGACTGCAGGATCTGGTGGACAAGCTCCAGAACAAGATGAAGGCCTACAAGCGGCATGCTGAAGAAGCTGTGAGCAAATCACAACCAGCAGAAATACTCTGAGTGAACGAGTGAATGCGTCTGTTATTAATAATCGAAGGATTCATTTCCAGGAGGAGCAGTCTAACGCGCACATGGCCAGGTTCAGGAAGGCTCAGCACGAGCTGGAGGAGGCCGAGGAGAGAGCTGACGTGGCCGAAACACTCGCCAACAAGATGAGAGCAAAGAGCCGCGAAATAGGGACCAAGGTACCGAATTTAATTTATGCTGTTTATTACGAATATTTATAAGTTGGTACCTAAACTCAACACTTTCTTATTTTCTGTATGGTTGGATTTCAGTTTATAAGTCAAAAACAAATAATAATGTAAATTATCCGCTTTTATTCCATAAATAGTTTTAAAAAAAGCTTCAACTGTGTAAAAAAAAGTGCATTTTCAGGGAATTATTATAATGTTTTTGGCTTCTGTGATCAAAGCTTTTGTGTTTTTTACATATTCTGTATATAACATGTAAAATGATGTATTAATATTCAGTGTTTTTGCCTTAAATGTGTTTGTTTTGCAGGCACAGGAAGGACAGGGCGAGTAGCTGAACGTTGGACTCCAGTTATATATATATATATATTATAGATTATAGTTTATCATATATTATTAATATCATAGCATGTTAACTCATATCATATCAGTAAGTTTTTAAAATAGAAATCATCCATTCATTTATATTACATTTTACTTTTATTTTTTATTACATAATAAATCCAGTATCAATGGTTCCTAACCTGGGGTCCTGTCCCCAAGAACATGTCACGAAGCCGTCTTGATTTTAAGGGGTGTAAAAAAACATACATCCAACATGTTTCTACCTCTGAATTTATAATAAAATAGTTATTTTTTAGAGCATAAATCTCTGAATGTCTAAATGTGTCAAAATAAGAAGCCTATTAAGTCTGTATGACTGTTAAAAACACAGAGAATCATAATAAAACTCATATTTACAGGAAATAATCTGCTCAGAATTCATCCACATCACTTGTTTTATTGTGTTCACTGTGTGTGTTCATTGTAGTTTATCAGTTGTTCTCTGCTGTTATTAAAACATATTAAATATAATATAAAATATCAGCTGCTCTTGTTATCTCACTCGCTCGATTTATTTTATTTAAGCTGCAGCCTCAATAAAAAAAATTTTGGTTTGTTTGTTTTTTTTGCTGTGAATGTTTTTATTTTTCCTCTCAGGGATCAATAAAATCTGATCAGTCAGTTTACTCAGTGATTGATAAAAAAGTTGGGAACCACTGATTACATTTGAATTTTGGCGACATTGAAGATCACACACTGTAGTTACAATATTTATGTCTCCAAATAACAGAATTTAGATAAATGGTATGTGATTTTAATGGGAGAATAAATATAAAATAAAGAACAGCTGCTGATTGATTTGAATTGATTTTAACATAGAATACAAGTAATTATCTATAATATAAAGGTTTATACTGGAGCCTCAGGGGCCACAGAAGAACCAGGTTCACTGTATCTCTTCACCTAATATAAAATATTAAAGCACAATAAAAAAAACTAAACTTTATTTCTTGATATTAAACAATATTCCAGCACAGAAATACTGAACAAATCAATCATTTCCTCTCTTGCTGGTCTTTTTCCCAAATCTTGTCTTTGCTGTTTTTAGAAAAATAATAAATGTTTATAAAATTAAAAGTCATTTGTTCTGTTTTCTTGATCACATTTCATTCATAAGATAAAAACAGCTATATACAACAATAAATAACAACAATAATATAAATATTTCTACATTAATACAACAGAGTGGGATTTATATTTTATTATTTTATTGAAATATTAAGTCATCATACATCAGCTACAACAGAGCAAACCACTCTCAGTGATAATTAGTTTCATATTTAAAGCCACTACGTATATATAGAATTTAAACCCCTGCTTTGGCGCCCTCCAGAGGTCGTATTAAAACATTGCATTTGAAGGGCCCAGTGTGTAGGATGTAGTGGCATCTAGTGGTGAAGTAGCAGCTTGCAACTCCCTCGCTTCACCCTCCCCTTCCAAGCTTGTAGGAGAAACTACAGTGGCAAAAAAAACGCACACAAAAAACATTTTTATTTATTTTATAACATATGCTGTATTTAAATATTGTTACTGTACCAATAATAATAATAATAATAATAATAATAATAATAATAATAATAATAATGGACAATATTACTTATGCAGTTTCTTTTTAGATATTTCCTAAAATAAAAGTTTATTTTTCTTTTCTTTGTTTCGTTCTTTGCTCCTCTTTCATACACTTTTTAATTTAAAGGACCAGTGTGTTTACATTAATTAAACTAAACTAATACAGTAATTTACTTACACTCTGACCAGAACTGTGTTGTAAAGTTACTAAAATACAGTAAGAAATTATAAAAATACAGCACTGTGCTGGCAAAGCTGCAAAGTTAATTACTGTACATTAATTTCAGGTTTTACAGCGTAATTTAAGAGAAAATCACTTATTTTTATTATACTATTTGAAGAAATTGTGTCTTATTGTAAGATTTTTCTTGCTAATTATTAATTTTGTGATTAAGGTACAAATTCTTAAATTCAGCTCAATAAAGTGACTAAAACACTTATTTTAAGAAAATCCTAAATAACTGAGTTTTCATTGCTTGTAATAAACACAACTTACTACATTTTCTGGCATTTTGAGTAGTTTTAAGTCCCTTTACAGTCTTTCAGTGGACAGATTTTAATGCTAGTTTTAAAAATGATCTTTTCCTTTTGCTCAATACAAGATAATATGATTACATTAAATAATCTTTGGCTTGTTTTTTTCAGTATAGTCCATCAAAATAATTGAAATGATCCCATAAAACCACACAGATAACGGCTTTAAATGAAGAAATAAAGAGTGTGTCGTATTCCAGCTCAGCTTCAGAGACACTTTATCGTCTCCATGGCTACGACTACTCTCCGCTGTCTTTCGCCTGTAAATGAGGAAATGAGAGAAATATTAATGTTTATCAGCATTAATGAGATACCGTGTGCTGCCAGGAGCCGACTGACTCACCTTCCCCATGTCACGACTCTTGACTTTCATCTTATTGATCTGGGACTCGGCGATGTCGGCTCGCTCCTCGGCCTCCTCCAGCTCGTGCTGCACCTTCCTCAGCTTCGTCAGATGAGTGTTGGCCTGCTCCTCCTGGCAGGCACCAAATAACAGATTATTAATAATAATAATAATAATAATAATGATAATGAACGTGTCAAACAACAGTCACTCACAGCCTCTTCAGCCTGCCGTTTGTACACTTTGACCTTCAGCTGCAGTTTGTCCACCAGCTCCTGCAGCCGTGTCATGTTTTTCTTGTCCTCATCAGACTGAAAACCGATAATTAACAACTTTATACGTCTTAAACTACACCTCAGAGGTCAATATTGAACTTTTAACTCCACTTTATTTGTCTGACAGCTTTAGTTACTTTTCAGATTACACAATATTATCGAAATCACAAGTGCTATATGCAAATCGTAGGAAGCTGCAACTGTTTGATAAAGCTAAAATATGACAAACAGCATTATAATTAATATATATAATATAATATTAAAGTATAATGAAATACTGGGGATCTGTAGAGAGAGGGTTAAGGTATGTTTGTTTAGTACAGACTCCAACGAATATCACATCATCATAATTTTAATAGTTTTTTCAGTGAAAATTAAATTTATGATGCATGATGATAATTCCCACCAATAATCATAAACAATATGATGTTTTTACTCTATCGTGCAGCCCTGTTGAAGCTAAATTAACTATTTAAAACCTCTCTTGGATCAGCTGGAAAATGAAGCTGAAAAACTCGTGAAATGAGCTCATGAAAAATTTACTTTTTAGAGAGTTGATGATTGTTGAAAAGACTAACAAATACAGTTTTTATTAGTTTATTTCAGTAGAATTATTTTGCCCTGAGATGCTGGTCCTCCACTGTCAACTAAATTTCATATATATAACCTTTAACTAAATGTTACCGACTTTTACTTTACATATTGTTTGACTTTACCTGATAGGTGATCTCCTTAATCTTGCGCTCAAGTTTGCGAACCCCTTTCACAGAATCCGACCCATGTCTTTGTTCCGCTTCGAGCTCGTTCTCCAGCTCTCGCACCTGCAAAATAGCAGATACATTCCTCACATGATGCCTATTTACTGGAATAAATGGTTGAATAAAGCAGATTCAATTTAAATAAAACGCTTACCCTTGCTTCCAGTTTTTGGAGCTGCTTCTTCCCGCCCTTCATGGCCAGGTTCTCGGCCTCATCCAGGCGGTGCTGCAGGTCCTTAACTGTAACCTCCAGGTTCTTCTTCATCCTCTCCAGGTGAGAGCTAGTATCCTGCTCCTTCTTCAGCTCCTCAGCCATCATGGCAGCCTGAAATAAAGTGTAAATAAACCTGTGATTGGACTGTGCTGTCCGGGCAGCTGAGAGTGAATCAGAAGGAAATCCAGACGCTTACATCCGTGATGGCCTTCTTGGCTTTCTCTTCGGCATTCCTGGCTGCCTGAACGCTGTCGTCCATCTCGCCCTGAATGTGAGAAAGATCGGCCTCCAGCTTCTTCCGACTGTTGAGCAGGCTGGTATTCTGTAAGAGACGACAACATAACGCTAAAATATGAACTGTTGTTTTCTATGATACAACAGATGATTCACTGTCCTGCTCTACCTGAGGAATCATTATGTATGTTTCTCCTAACAAGAGTTTGGTGGTTTGGAGCTAATTCAGGGTTTTTGCAAAAAAAAAATCAGACATTTTTAAAGACTATTATAAATACAATTTAAGGCTTATTTCAAGTCCATACTGGCAAAAAAAGTAGGAAATATGTCAAGGAAAAATCAGGATAATAAAAATATTTTCCACTGACTGAAAAAGGCAACTTTATTAACGTCATTAATCCAATCAATTTTTAAGACACTGAAAGGCCTAAAATTCAGATTGGATTTTAGATGTTTTAACTGTAACCCTGTAGTTTCAGTATTATCTAAAAGCTGCACACTGTGTGATATCTGGATGTTTTCTGTCTTAAATCTTCAATTACTGATTTTTTTGGCCACTTGGGGCAGCAGAAACAAGCAGTGAACACAATGCTGACATATTCTCGCTATAATAAACTGCCTGTTTACAATTACAGCATATATAAAGCAACATTATCAATCAGTTGGCGTCCTGTTTCTGTCCAATATTCACTCTCTTTCAGCTCTGTTTTCAGTCTCTACTGACTAAAAGCTCCACTGTGTTCACCAGCTTGTCTCTAACTGTGGCTGCCTGCTGTTTTAACACTTTCAACACTCTGCTAAGCCGGGAAGCAAAAATATTGATCAGCTGATAGATTTGCACCTGTGAGTGAAGCAGCTGCACTCTCTCGCTGGCGTCCAGCAGTTCCTGCTCTGCTAGCTTGCGGCTCCTCTCAGTTTGCTCCAGAGCTGCTCTGATCTCCTCCATCTCTGCCTGCATGAGGTTGCTCCTTCGCTCCGTCAGGGCGACCTGCTCCTTCAGGTCCTCGCTGTTTCTCAGCGCTTCGTCCAGGTGAATCTGAACTTCCTGGTCCAGGAGGAGAACAGCGTATTAATATTAAGCTTTAAGTCTTTGCAGGGTTTATGTTAACGCTGCTCACCTTCAGCTGGACTTGAATGTTCCTCAGCTGTTTCTGGGACTCGGCCGCCTGCCTGTTAGGCCGTGGCTCAGCTGGATCTCATTGTTCAGGTCTCCCCTCCATTTTCTTCACTTCTTCAGGGCGTTCGTTCCTGCTCCGGACCTCAGCGTCCAGGTTACTCTGCATGGTGTCGATGGTTCGTTGGCTGTTCCTCTTCAGCTGTTCGATCTCTTCGTCCTTCTCCGCTATCTTCTTGTCAACCTCCGACTTCAGCTGGTTCAGCTCCAGCTGGACTCGCAGGATCTTGGACTCCTCGTGCTCCATGGAGGCCTGAGTTCAGATGTGAAAGGCTGTAAATACTGTACCAGATGTTTAAATATACGTCATTTAGAATTATCTTCTGCTGACCTCTGCCTCCTCCAGAGCAGTCTGGGCCTCCAGCTTCTCCTGCTCAGCCTGTTTCTTTGATTTTTCCAGCTCGTGGATGGTTTTTCCCGTCTCTCCCAACTGCTCAGTCAGATCCATTATTTCCTCTGGGAAAGGAAGATATGTTGCATTATTTCTCTGCATTAAAGACATTAACTATTCATTAAATGCAAAGGAGCGACATACGTTGCAGGTTTTTATTTTCCCGTTTGAGGGTCTCCAGTTGTTCCAGGGTTTCTTCGAAGGCGTTCTTCATCTTGAAGTTCTCGGTGCCCAAACCACGAACCTCTTTTATGGCCGACTCCAGCTCTGCCTGACTTTCCTCGTATTTCTGCTTCCACTCAGACAAAACCTACAGGAAGGCATATTACAGCTGGATGTTTAAAACAAACTATTGTTATGAAATAAATCTGGTTAAACATGTAAATGTGAGTTTATGTCCAACAGAAAAGATCTCGGAGGATCTGAGAGCAGCTGGAAGTGTTGAAATCTTTAAACATAAACTCAAAACCTACTTCTCCAGCCTTTCCAGCTTTTAACTAAGAATGTTTTTTAGACATTATTTACCTTATTTTATATTTTATAAGTAAAATTTGTATTGCTAATTTATTTTATTAATACCGTAATCCTTTTTGATTTTATTTGTTTGTTACTTTTGCTTCTTCTTTTTAATCTATGTTATCTAGTTTCTAGTATAGATTTGATTTAAAGTAACTAAGTTATTGCTACTGTTTATTTTATTGTCATTTTTATCCTTGTATTTTATTTTTTAATTTACTGTTTTTTATTTCATTCTGTCTTATTGTCGTATTGTCAGTCATCTGTGAAGCGCTTTGTACTGCCCTAAACTGTATGAAAGGTGAAATTGAATGATTCATTGACTTTCTAAGACCAAGACAGCAACAAAACAATATAAACTCAGGCAATGGGTTTCAAAATGCAGATACGGATATGGTACAATGAGGTTGAACAAAGGCGAGGTTCATGCTTTAGCTGCAGTGTTTGAGACCAAAAGGATGAAGACTAACTGCTGTTTGTTTGGGAAAGATAACCAGACATAACGTTCGCCAAACCAACCAAACAGCAGCTTGATATTTTTTTCTTCCATTCATTAGCTTCCTCGACATGATACTTCCTGTAGTTTTATTATATTCTACTAACTGAATATCAGTCACATTAGCGTGCATCTACATGACATCCAGATAGACTCAAGATCAAAACCTTATCAAAGTTTCTCTGCTTCTTGTCTAAGGCCGCAGCAGCAGCATTTGACCTCTCGACATCCATCATCAAGTCCTCCACCTCTCCCTGCAGCCGCTGTTTTGTCTTCTCAAGAGAGGAACACTTGGAGTTGACAGCCTCCACAGCTTCTTCTGCATCCTGCAGACGCAGCGCCAGCTTCTTCCTGCGGGGGGAGAACAATCGTAAGATCTCAGAAGATTATCTTGTTTTGAACCGGCGTGGAGATTTTTCTTACTTGGCCTCCTCAAGCTCTTCGGTGCGTTGGATGGCATCAGTTTCATACTTGGTTCTCCACTGAGCCACCTCGCTGTTGGTCTTGGACAGGCAGCGGTGCAGCTCAGCTTTGGCCTCCTGTTCCTCCTCGTATTGCTCTCTGAGCAGCTCGCAGTCGTGGCGAGCCGACTGCAAACCGTGAGCCAGGGCGTTTTTTGCCTTTGAGGAAATTACAGAAGTTGCATAAACACTCCTTTAAACTTTAAAACAGTTCATCGTGCTCGTCTCTTCGGTCAGACGTTACCTTAACCTCCTCTTCAACCTGTCTCTTCAGCTCCTCAATCTGCTGGAGAAAGGCCTGTTTTCCCCGAGTCAGCTGTGACATTAAGGACTCTTTTTCTTCAAGCCGGCGAGACATTTCACCTGCACGATGAATGTTAAACACATTAGAGCTGCCTCGTCTGTGAGAGTATACAACTGCTGGCTTCATTGCTCAGACATGATCAAATATTCCTCACCGTTTTCCGTCTGCAGTCGAGCTTTCTGGCTTGAAAGGTCGTTTATTAGCCTCTGATGCTCCTCCTCTTTGGTTTTCACCTCGTTCAGTTGATCTTCGAGCGAACGGCACATTTTCTCTAAATTAATCTTGAAATTTGAAAAAGAAAAGATGTGCTTG
>NW_023339696.1:20350543-20376392 GCF_004916995.1 Morone saxatilis | reverse complement strand
TGGAATGGAACTGATCATTAAAAATGAATTTGGTAACCAACCTTTGCTTTGGCCATGGTTTCCATATTGCTAGCCAAGTCGTCCACCTCCAGCCGTAACTCGCTCTTCTCCTTCTCCAGTTTCTGCCGGACCCTCTGGACGTTATCCAGCTGCTCTCCCAGTTCGGCCACGCTGTCTGCGTGTTTCTTGCGCAGGGCAGCAGACGTGGCCTCGTGCTGCAGTGAACACTCCTCCAGATCCCTGCGTATTTTTAGGAACTCGGCCTCGCGTTTCTTGTTTAGCTCAGCCTGAGCGGCGGTGGCTCCTCCGGCCTCCTCCAGCCTCTCCGTGATCTCCTCCAGCTCCCGGGACAGATCGGACCTCTGCTTCTCCACTTTGGCTCGAGCCGAGCGCTCGGCCTCGATTTCCTCCTCCAGCTCCTCGCTCCTTGCCTGCAGATAAGAGGTTGAAATGATGTGATCCTGGGAGAATACCTCCACTGAAGTCGTCTGTGATATAACCTCAAACCCGAGCTGGCGATTGAATTCTTCACCTGGAGCTCTTTTATTTTCTTCTGCAGCTGAGCACCGAGAGCTTGTTCATCTTCTATCTTCGTCTGCAGCTGTGACGACTCAAAGTCTTTCCTGCAGAGTGAAGCTTGCTGTTTATTTCAATCCATCACAAAATCAGAAAATGCACCAGTTAGCAAAGCGTGATGCAGAAATTTGCAGAACAGAAGTTATAATTTCCCACAGGTGGTTTCTTTCCAAAAGTTTGATTCATATTAAAAATGATTGATTTCACTTATTAATGTAAGCTACTAGAAGGTAATCTAGTCTTAAGTTTATAATACTGAAATATGATGTATCACACCTGCATAAAAGCATCCTTTGGCCTTTGGGGATCACTTTATACGTTACGTTTGCAAAGAGTTTTCAAACACGGAGCAACATTATCATTCTTTTGAAGTCATTTTCTGTCCGTCTTAGCTCTGTTTTTGGTCTCTACAAACTCCTGAGAGAAATATATGTCTTTGTCTGCCTGAAAACATGGTTCATGAGAGCTGTGAGACTGAACCAGAAAACAGTGAAGTTGAGAGTCATAAAACCAAAACAATGAGCTGAAAGACACTAAAACTCTCCAGAGAGCTGAGCCGCAGATTCAGGTGATAATTATCTCTGCGGGTTCGTCAAATCTGCCACTTTTTGATTATGGCATTTTTTAGCTTCCATAGTTCATATAAAAATATCAATTTTTGCAGCTTTAAAGGTGAAATATTTAACAATACAACATTAAATATGAAATACTGCAGATGAATCATCTTTTTTCACACCACTCACTTTTTCAGCTTTTCATCCAGCTGCTGTTTCTCATTCTCCAGATCCATTATGGATTCCTGGGCCAGTTTCAGATCACCCTCCAGCTTCCTCTTGGCTCTCTCCAGGTCCATACGCAGCTTTTTCTCTTGTTCCAGAGAAGCTTCCAGCTAAAATCACACATTTACATCTTAACCGCAGCAGTGTGTTACATTTCTACCCCCTCAACTTTCCTGTGAGTACAGACACTCACCTCATCGACCTGCTGCTCCAGTTTGGTTTTGGCTTTGGTCAGAGTGTTTATTTTGTCCTCCTCTGACTGCAGGTCGTCCAGCGTCTGCTGGTGAGCCTCCTGCAGCGATTTCTTCTCCTTCGACAATTTGGTGATATTTTCATCTTGGCTCATGATTTCTTCAGTCAGGTTTTTCACCTAAAGTCATTATAAAGAAATGATGAGACAACTCCTCCTAAAAGGCTCCAAAATGTCAGATTCTGAAGCTTTTTACGTAATATTTTTATTTATTAATTACTTTTTATTGACAATGTGTGAACGGGTTGTAACATAACTTAAAAATGAGACACTGCCCAACTTTCTTGGTTGCCTGTGGACCAATTTTTATGGGTTTCTATGTAGAGATCCAGAAACCAACATGTTGGTTTAATACTTAAGTGTTTAACCTTGTTTCCATCCCTCAGGGAACACTGGTTATATTCATAACCTCCGGGTTTTAGCTTCATCCAAACTCCGGGGAATAATCGGGCTGGCTTGTTGTTTGCAGGTTACTGTGTCCGCTGGCGTTACAGGGTGGCCGGCGCCATGGTTTGGTTGCAGCTGGCTATCGTACAATCTGAGTGCATATGTTAGTTGGCTAAAGTTAACCTGCAAAATTACGTCCCCATGATACTAACTTGTGTTTTATGACAAATGTTGGTTTATTTTTTATCAACAATAAATAACCGTACCAAGCTAAGCTAAGCTAAGTGTACTAGCCAAGAGCAATGCGAGGCAGGGGCATTCAGCTAGTGTCACTATTAACAGCGGTTTTCTGCAGCATGTGGAGCCTTTAAACGTGACGCTACAGCCTCATGATGAACATGATACTACCTTGTTTTCTGTGGCATGTTTCTCCTTCTCCACTTTAGCCAAGGTGAGCTCCAAGTCGTCGATGTCCCTCTTCAGTTCAGAGCACTCGTCCTCGAGCTTCCTCTTCTTGGCGGTCAGCTCGGCGTTGACCTCCTCCTCGTCTTCCAGTCTCTCTGTCACCTCCTTCAGCTTGGCTTCCATCTGGATCTTGCTTTTGATGAGGCCTTCACATCTCTCCTCGGCATCCTGCAGGCTGTCGGCCTCCTGATATCAAGTTTGTGAAAACAGTTAAGTCAGTGATGGTAACAATCAAGCCGACTATGTGACCGTCGCTCAGTCTGAGGTGGGACTTACTGTCTGAACCTGGAGCAGGAGGTCGTTCTTCTCTTGTACAATGGAAACCAGCTTCTCTTCGAGTTCCCTCCGCCGGTTTTCTGACTTGGACAGATCTTCTTTGAGCTTCGTGAAATCCACCTTCATTTGGGCCATTTCCTTCTCCGCCTCAGCGCTCTTCAGGAGAGGTTTGAGCTTAAAATACAGCTTCATCCACGGCCAGTGTTTCACGTTCATGAAAGAGCGGAAGTTATACTGGATGGTGTAGATTGCCTCCCTGTCAAAGTAAAACATGGATAAGTTAAATCTGCAAGTTTCAGGATTTTTTTTTTAAAACATAACAAACCACAGATCTGTGTTTTCATCAGGTCATAACAACGTGCAAACATGTTCTTCTTTTCGCCAAAATTACATTATTGCAGCACAGAACTGCATCAGACACTGAGGTAATGTCCTCAGTGATATTTCTGGAAATTTGTGGCAGTTCAATGATATGAAAAGAAGTTCAAACTCCATAATTACACACTTCTTAAACCTAAATTTAACTGTTTCAGGCAAGAACAAAAGTATAGTGTAGCATAATCCACAAAAATTACACATGTAAAGTCGCAGCTTTAAAGCAGTGAATATATTTACTTTCTGGCCATCATCCTCTGGTACTCCAGGCGAACGAGGTAGGCGCGGCACAGAGCCTGAGTGGACGCCACAACCTGAGCTAACCGCTCATCTCGCATCTCCTCCAAAGTGCCCAGCAGACCAGCTTTAAAAAACACCTGAAATTATAGGTAGTTATCGTTCTGTGCAGCTCTGAACATCTCAACCACTCAACAAGCACGTGAGAACAAATTAAAAAACCTTAGTGTGTCCAAACTTGCACTGAGTGTGATCCACGTCGATTGAGCCCAGAAGTTTCTCTGCAGCTTTCTTGTTGTCCATAAATTGTCCCTCCGGAACCGCGCTGGGATTCAGAATCCTGTATCTGCAGGAGGAATAACAGGTCTGAGTTTTATGGGATGAAAAACATTATTAAATATTTAAAAGGTAAAGCTTTATTTGCCTCTGCTTGAAGTCCCCGTAGAGGATTCGGCTGGGAAATCCCTTCCTGCAGATCCGGATCCCCTCCAGCACGCCGTTGCAGCGTAGTTGGTGGATAACCAGGTTGTTCTCCATTGCACCTGAAGGCAATAGTTTTATATAATATATATCGGGACAGAAATGTATATTACTCTTAATTGTCAGAATAATAAAATTACAGCCAACAATTCTTATAAAAACGATTGATTGTATTTATGTTTTATGAAATCCAAAGTATGTTTTTTATAGTTTTTTAATGAACTTTACTGGAAAAATAACATTACAAAACATTTAATAATTTTAATAACATTTGTTAGAACAGAGTTATGAAATATTAAATAATCCATCTTTGCTTGCTATATCTCAGTCTTTCTACAGCTTATAAACTTATTTTTACAATGCAAAAATGTGACATTATTGATTAGGGTGTCAGCTGGAGTTTCATGTTTTATAATATGTTATTTAATAAAGATACGGTAAAAAGCGGATTATTGATACTACCTGGTGTTTTGGTCTCATTTGGTATCAAACAGCGGACAAAGTGAGGATGAGTCGTTCTCAGGTTCGTCATGAGCTTCCCGAGATTCTCCTGTAAGTAAAATGTACACGTGAGTTGTTGTTTCTTATTTACTTTGTGACAGAAAAGCAATAAGAACATCCAAAGAATTCATATATGAAACTTTATGAGTTCTTCTCTTCTATTCAAAATGTTTTCTCAGATATGATTTTAGTTACAGTGTAGTTCAGTGACTCCCAACCTTTTCCCTTAACAAACTTCTTTTTCTATCATTCAGTAAACTGACTCAGTGACATATTTTATAGTTTCATATTATATTGAAAACTGTACAATGAACTCAAACTCAAAACTCAGTAACTGCAAGACGTTTGTGTAAAACAAGTGATTTGGATGAACTTGGATGATTATTTCCTGTTTAAGGAACTTTTTATACAATTCTCTGTATTATATTTTTTTGTATTTTTTAACAATCATACAGACTTAATAGGTTTTTTTCTTGATAAATGTTTTCTCCTCCCTGGTGTTTGGGTTTCTGTTGCTTAAAATTCTCAATGTAATCAGTTTCAACAATTTTTTTTTTGTTAAAATAACTTTGAACTATTGGATGGATTGTCTTAAAATTTGATGCACACATTAATAACTTCCTTAACTTTTGGGCCCAATACTCTAGTTTATGTTTAAAATACCTGCAAAACTTTCCCATCAAGCTCAATATTCTTTGTGTTTAGTATTATTTAGCAACTGTTAGCATGCTTACACACAAAACCATAATGCTGAACATGATAAACATCTGCATTGTTATTGTGAGCTAGTATGCATGCTGATGTCAGCATTTAGCTTAAAGTACAGCTTCACCAAGCTGCTAGCATGGATAAACTTTTAGTTTAACTTTTTAGTTACAATCTTCAAGTGCTTAAAAACCTCAATCTATATTTCCTAAAAGTTCTGTTAGCATCTTACCCTGAACAGCGCTGACACAGTTTGGAAAGATGCTCCCTTCTTCTTGGATCCTTTTTTAGTTCCTCCTGCAGCTGCCTCTGCATTAATGACACATTTAAAACCAACACACAGTAACAGTCATATCTCACTTTTATGGATAATTCTTACTTTCATAAAATATTTCTCCATATGAATCCATGAATACTAATCACAACGATACCAACCATCCTTCTGCAAACCAACTCTGTGCATAGATTTACTTTATATTTGTGCATTTTCACAATTACGCAGAAGAAATTAACATAAACATTAATGATACTATGGTAATTATAACTACAGATGGTTTGAGTATGACTGAATATTGGCAGGTAGAAGTGTTCAGGACTCTTATCAGACATGTGAAGTTTGGTAGAAATTGGACCAACTACTCTGAAGTTATGAGAACTTCCTGTTTAATGGCGAAACGTCGTAATTTGACGCCAAGCCAAGGGCACGCCGTTCGACGTACGGTCACAAATAGCAAAACTTTTAACTGTGAAGGTCTTTAGATAGCACTGACCAAATTTGAAGCCGATCCAATCAGTTATAATAGAAGTCCGTTAAAACGTACGCAAATCGCCAAAAATGACCACTAAAAATGACTACAATTCCAAATGGCCGACTTCCTGTTGTGTTTGGGATATGGATCCTTGAGGCTTTTTTGTATGTCTGGTCTTGATACATTTTGTTCCGCCACCCAACTTTTGTGCTACATTTCATGAGTTTTTGAGCATAAAGCAGCCGCCACTGATGCAATTAATTGTGGAATAAAATAATACGTTTAATTTGTAAGTATTTAAATATTAAATAAAACCCCAAAAAACTCACCATCGGATCCAGAAAAGCTCGCGTACAACATGGCCAGTATCTTTACCGAAGACTTCTGGTACAGCTGCACCACAGACTCGCTCAGAGGGTCTTTGTTCTTCTCCAGCCAGCCGCTGATGTTATAGTCAACAGTGCCGGCGTAGTGCATCAGAGTGAAGTGAGCCTCCGGTTTGCCTTTGACCGTTTTGGGCTTCAAGAAGCAGTTGTTCTTCCCGAGATGTTGGTCGTACAGTTTGTTCTTGAAAGAGGCGTCTGTGGATTTTGGGAACATGCACTCTTCCTCGAGGATGGAGAAGATCCCCATTGGCTGGGAAACAATTGTTCTTATTAAAAATCATTGTTTAAACACTTCCTTTCATCCAGGCTAGTATTTTAAATGACAGTACCTTTTCAATAAGCTCAATGCAGGCCGCCAAATCCATCCCAAAGTCAATGAACTCCCACTCAATCCCCTCTTTCTTGTATTCCTCTTGCTCCAACACAAACATGTGGTGGTTGAAAAACTGTTGCAGCTTCTCGTTGGTGAAGTTGATGCAGAGTTGCTCCATGCTGTTGTACTACAGACAACATCGTAAAAGATGGTATTTGAATAAACATACATCATAACTAATGTAAAATAAGATCTATATATATATATATATTAAACACCCACATCAAAGATCTCGAAGCCAGCGATATCGAGAACGCCAATGAAATGTTGTCTGGGTTGTTTTGTATCCAGCTGCTGGTTGATTCGTACGACCATCCACAGAAACATCTTCTCGTAGACGGACTTTGCGAGAGCGCCGATGGAGTTGTACACCTGGAGAGAGGGAAAGTTAAAGTGCAACTAAATGTTAAGAAAACAGCCTTTTTTGTGGGAAATTTGTCTTATATTTTGTCTAAAAAGAAAAATAATCTTGTTGTGGATGATTTTGCTTTAGAAAAATAAAATGGTTTTAAGAGAAAATATGTCTAACTTTGTCTTAATAAGATATTACAGCTAATATTGAGCTCGATTTAACCAGTAACAACAATTGTTGCATAATATCCCAGCAGAGGAACAAGATTATTTTCATTATTTTAAGAGTAAGAGCACTCGCACAACTTCTCAGTTTAACAGAAAGTCATCTGGTCCCAGTGTTGGAAATGAAGCAGCTGTTTAGTTTTGTCTGATTGAATTTTAAATATTGGTTATTTCCAACCTTGATGAGTTTTCTTGATATTTTTATACAATTATTTCTCTGTATCATGTATCTTTAATATTTTTTTACAGTAAAATACACTTAATAGTCTTCTTTCTTCTCCCTTGCCGTACTTCTGTACCTTCGGACGAGGCTGTTTATCAGAGAGTGAAAGCTTCTGTAAAAGCATATGTTCAGAGTTGATCAATTTAAACATCCAAAATAACAATTTAATCAAATTAATAAAAAAATCCACACAGGAATGAATATAATGTTGAGATTTAGCCCTACTGTGTATATTTTCTTACACCTCTTCAATCAAGAAGGCATCGCGACCCCGCATGAAGCTTTGGCGACCCCTAATAACCTCATTATGGACAGTGGCTTTGTATATATATCCAGAAGTAGACGTGTTACCTGCTGTACAGTCTGTCCCTTGGTGACATACTCATTTCCGACCTTCACTCTGGGATAACAGAGACTTTTCAGCAGATCAGCAGAGTTCAGGCCCATCAGATACGCCGCTTTATCAGCTTCTACAAACAAAAACAAACTAATCTCAACCACAACTTTTATTTTTCCTCATCAGTCTGCTTCCATTTGCTCGTACGACAGTATTAATTTGGATGGATGATCCTCACCCTCTGTGCCATCTGGCTCAGCCTGCTCCTCACGCTGCTTCTGCTTGAACTTCATGTTCCCATAATGCATCACAGCTCCGGTCAGCTTGTAGATGGACGTTTTCTCCTCCGCCGTGAAGCCCAGAATATCTAAGGCCTCCTGTGTCACAAAATGCTCAAAATCAGACTGAGATTCAGAGATGGAGCGAGCTTCAGCATGCGAGTCCACTCACGTCTGTGGCCATCAGCTCCTCGGCGTCGTTGATGCTTTTGACGCTGATTTCGCCCTGACTGATGAAGGCGAAGTCGTAGGGGTTGGTGGTGATGAGAAGCAGATCTGAAGGGAAAGAAATCAAGCTAAAATCTCTCTTGTATGAACGTTGTAAGAACAGCAAGATAAAAACAGAAGAATTAATCAGATTACCGATCAGTTCAGGCTTCTTGTTGCAAGTAAGCTGATAGAAAATGTGATAACTCCTCTCCGCCGCCAGCTGGAAGGTCACTCTCGACTTCTCTAGCAGGTCTTTTAAAGAGGAAAAGACATAAAACATTTAACACACTTTTACAGCAACGTAATGCATCAAATATTCTACACAGAGTTTGTAGAAACTTACACGTTTCGATATCTGCAGACGACAGTTTACCAGTTGTGCCAAAGTGTATCCGAATGAATTTGCCCTGTTCAACAAAACCAGTTACATCTTAGTCTCCAACAGTCATTTATAATGTTTATATGTCAATTTTAAAACTTCCTTAGGACATTAAATGTTTGTTAATGAGGAAAATTCTATCCCTATTTTATTATTTAAGTCGTTTATTGAATCTGTTCTTACTCTTTCTATGATTTCTTTGTACAGTAACCTGAACATAAAGAATAAAAACCACCTGAACTACATTTTTAAGGTTGCTGAGAAGATGATTTGTGCCTCTTTGCAAATCAAACTTCCCATCTGGGATAATAAAATGACTCACAAAGCGAGACGAATTGTCGTTCCTCATCGTCTTGGCGTTCCCGAAAGCTTCCAGCAGAGGGTTGGCCTGGATGATTTGATCCTCCAGAGTTCCCTAAAAAAGGCAAAACACATAAATCTGACTCCCGCTCTTTCTCTGACGGACTCTACCGGCAAATGACGTCCCGGACTCACCTTCATTTTACTGTTCATCTCCCTCTTCTTGTCTCCACCAACTGAGATTGTTGCGAAATACTGGATGACACGCTTAGTGTTCACAGTCTTTCCAGCACCGGATTCTCCACTTATAATAACAAAAGAGGAAGAAAATGTGAATTATTTCAGAGTTTTTAATGTCAGTAGTTTGTGAAATATACAAACAAACACCTCAGATAAACTTACGTGATGAGAATAGACTGATTTTCACGATCTGAGGACGTAAAAGAAAACACACGGTGAAATAAAAGACGTAAGATCGTTCAGTTGTGTTGATTTTGTGCTGCTGACGTACCGGTGAGCATGAACTGGTAGGCGTTATCAGACAGGGCGAAGATGTGAGGGGGAACCTCCATCCTCTTCTTCCCTCTGTAGGCCCGGACCACCTCCGGGTTGTAGACCGGGAGCCATTTGTAAGGATTCACAGTCACACAGAACAGCCCAGAGTACGTCTGCAGGGAAAAGAAAACATTTATTTAGCCTTCTTAGCCTCAGTTATATTCTATTTTAATGTATATATTTTATATTTTATTATGTTTTATTCTTTATTATTATGTTCTTTTTCTTTACTCTTTGCACTACATCCACTGTGCTGCTGCTGGGGGGATCAATAAAGAAACATTATCTTATCCTATAATTAGCAAATGTTAGCATTGAATACGTCAAACTGAACATGGTCAACATTATATCTGCTAAACATATTAGCATGTTAGCATTTAACTCACAATCAAACGTGGTCGTTAAATCTCACCAGAACTGGATTTTTGTTTTACCTAATATTATAAAATAATCACAGCAACTTTATAAAAAGCAATATGATATTCTGTGTTAAGCTCAGTGTTATTTTACTGAATAAAACTCAGATACGAGTTCACCTTACGTAGCTTAGCTTTTAGACATTAGCATTAACAATTAGTTAAAATTAGACATAAAATGAAATAAAATTTTATTATTTACCTTTTATAAATTAACCTAATGCAAGTAGGGATGCAAGTAATATTTTTTAGCATCAATAATGTATTTTTGAAGAAAATGTCAAATGTATTTTAATTAATCTGTGTTGAGCAACGTTTTCTTTACAGTTAAATCAGCAGCAGGTTAAACTTCAGGGAAGTAAAAACAAAAAGATTTTAATCTTTATTCTTTAATCTTCAATATTTATATATATATATATATATTGTTTTTTATTAAGCCAAATTATAGATTAACTTTCATTGTCACATTTCAACTGTTGACCTGCAGTGTTGGACATTAACAGTAATAATATTACTTTCCCCAATAACTAGTAATGTAACTAATTACTAATTAATGTACAGTTTGTTGAAATCCAAAAATCCAATCAGATACTTGGATTCATTTTTGTAATCGTGTCGTTATTATTTTGATTATAACAAACAAAACTGGATTTTAATCGTTGTTAAGTCTTAATTTTGAGGAGGAATTAGCAGAAAAGTAATATAACTAGTAGTGTAACTAATTCATGTTGGCAGGGAGTAATTAGTAAAGTAATAATATTATTTTATTGTCTCACACTGCTGGTCTGTAATTGAATGGTGAGTTAATAATAATTCAATTCAGTGGAAGACTTACGTAGATCATCCACGCCGTGTACCGCTCCTTCAGGTTGAACAGCACCGCAGGCTCGTGGAGGTGCGTCATCATCACCATGTCCTCAATCTTATCGAACTTGGGCGGGTTCATGGGAAACACTTGGTCCTCCCTGACAGTCAAAGTCTGGAAAATAGGAAGTTTAAAGTCAGGAAATAAGTCTGCAGGAACAAAACACAACTCTTGTGGCTTCAGGGGGAGACTAAATGTTGAAGGCCAGACTCATAAAACAGATTCTTTATTGCAGGTTTTTAACAGACAGACATCCCATAACAGGAATATTCACTGTGCTCAGTGTCTCATTAAAAGGCCACTTCAGTCCACCCACTCTGTCATCCACGGTCTTCACAGTGACTCTGCCGTCCGCCCTGTCCTGGATCTCAGCCTTGACATACAGCTCTTTCTCGTCGCTGGCGAAGCACGCTGTCTTGCCATCAAACGGGCGGGACTGGGCCTCCGTCCGCTCCCTCTCAGACTTGCGGAGGAACTGGGCGGCCGGCCCGAAGATTGACATTTCTCCATCTGTGCTCATTTTCTCCTCCTGAACCCAAATAAGAAAAGAAGAAATCTGCATGTTTATCTTGAGTTTTCTTGAATTTTATGTAATAAATAACGTTTGAGATCAACTCACCCACTTACTGCATCAACCAGGAAGTTCAGGAATATGAGAAACAAACAAGAATCCACACACCGAAAAGGATTGTGGAGCTCTTGGTTGCACTGTCCCTTTATATACGTCAGCATCGTCCTCAGTGTGCAGCCTCCTTCCTTTACATGGGCATACAGTGGTAGAGTTACAGCAACCTGCTGCTCATCGTGGATACGAATGGATGGGGAGGTTATATATAGACACCACAGAGGAAGACAGGACAACAAATAACTGTAATGAAGCTGATTATAAAGAAAAAACATCCATAAACCAACCAGGATACACAGATAAATACACACAAACAACATATCTAATAAAAGAGGTAAATTAACATAAATTAAACTCAACCAAAAAATGAATAAAAAAAGATGTGTTTAAGTTACTTTATAGTAAAATAAATAAATTCTGTGAACACATTTTAAATCATTTTGTAGAAATTCTGCATATGAGTAATATATTTTGTGGTTTTAAGTACAATTAACTTAATTTACCTTAATAAATGAGTAACTTACACTTTAAACTGTAAATCCTAACAACATATCTTCATAAAAAGTTAACAAAAAGTTGTTTTGAATGCATTAAATTTGTGCAGTATTTTAATAATCAATTAATTGTAAATTGTTTTTTCGTATGTATATGCTGCATATGAGTGTAAAATACTAGTTTTAAGTACAATTAGCTTAATTTACCTTAATAAATTACTTTCACAAATATTTTTTCATGCTTTAATTGTTGGTGTTTAAACTGTTTTGTTTTTTAGGTTTTACAGTGAAGATAATTCAAAGTGCTTTATATAAAACATCAAAGGCATTAAGACAAAGATATTAAAGAACCACAATATAAAAAGAAACATGAAACCTGGAATCAACAAATGTGTAATAAATAAACGTCTTAAAGCTCCAGTGTGAAACATTCAGGAGGATCTATTCATAGCTATGTTTTCATTAATGTGTAATCACCTGAAAATAAGAATCAGTGTGTTTTCCTACAGACTTCACAGCCCGTTCTTATTCCCAGGTCGTCAAATACAGATGCGAGAGGTGTTCAGTTAGTCTGCAACTTCACTGCAACACTAAATCCTAAACACTGGTCCTTTAAACGAGTGATTCCTGACCTCCTTTTTCCTTAATTGACCCTTTTTATATCGTTGAGTAACCTGACAAAGTTTTATATTATATTTAATACTATATTTAATGTATATCAATAAAAGTACAGAAATAAAACTGTACAATGAACCCAAAACAATGAACACGTTTCCATATTATCAGTGCATTGTGCTGCAGCTCCTAAAGCAACCTAATTTAATAAAGATCAACCTTCCTATTAACAGAACAAACACGGAGCTTCAGGGTTATTTATGTCACCCCTGAGATCCCGTCCACATTCATAAGCTGAATATTCCCGTCGGCACGTCGTGGAGGGTTTAACGGCTGCAGACCGAGGTGATTAGTGCCCGGACACGAACAGGCAGACAACCTTTAAAAGTGGATTTAAGGAGGATTGATTATATTCCTTTTAGAGGATTATTACAGGCAGCTGGTGCGGAAATAAAGGCCATCAAAGCCTGAGTGGGATACAGTGTTTTAACAATGAGACTGTGGCGGCGGTCCAAAGTAAACAGCCTCACGGTGGGCGAAAGGCTTTGTTATTCGGCGTCAACCAATCACAGCTCACGGTGAACACCTCTGTCAGTTGCTTCTGGGTGACATTTGAAGTGGAGCTCGTGTGAAGTCTCAGCGAGGTGAGCGAAGGGACAGCGGGGGGGTTAGGTTTCACTTTCACAGAGAAACGTCCTATATGTCTTTAAATGAATCAACAGTGAGCGTATAAATCTTCTTCAGCAGCACATAAAACATACAAACAAGGGTTTTTATTCAGCTCGAAGGTTGCAGGAAAGGAGAAGGGAGTGATCTGAAGTTGTGAATAAATGGTGGATTAGTTCAAACTAAGAGTTTGAAGCTGTGTTGTGAGGCCGTATTTATCTTGCTAACACACTCAAATGGTGTTTTTCCCTCTAAATTATTCGTTACACAACACGTTCAAAATGACACCGAAACTCTGATATTTATTGGTTGGAACCAACTTTTCGTGTTTTGAACCAGTTTATTTCGTTAAAAACGGCACAAAAACTGGGTGGAAAAGACATTACGATGCACCGTCTTAGTTTATTGTGTTCAAATGCTAACATTCGCTAACTAGCACTGAACACAAAGAGGGACGGAGACCAGCGCTCGTGTCCCATGTGAAACCAAAAGTAAACGTTAAGTTATTTTAGGTTTTAAGACTTATTTTATGGATATTTTATACAATAACTGTAGAGAACAGCTGATAAACTGAACAATGAACCCAAATAAAAAAAAGTTTGTGTAAAACGAGTCATATTATTTCGTTTTCCTGATATTTTTATACAATTATCTGTCTGTATTATGTCATTTTTAATTTCTTAAGAATAGAATATACTTAATAAGCTTCCTTTTTTTGACAGATTCAGTGTTTTCTTTTCCCTGACCCTCGTGTATTTTTGGGACAAGGCTGTTTATTAGAGTGTGAATGCAGTTTGTGTTCAGGTGTTTAAATATAATAATAAATTTAAATAAAAATCCCAAAAAAACAAACATCCAAAATAACAATAATAATAATAAAGACCCCTTTTTCCCTGATTCTGAATTCGTTTGTGTAAAACGAGCGATTTAGATGAATTTTGAGCAGATTATTTCCTGTAAATATTGATCAGAGATCAGTTTTCCTGATATTTTAGGAACTTTTTATACAATTATGTGTCTCTATTGTGTATTTTTAATTTTTTTAAGAATCAAATATAATTAATAAACTTCTTTTTTTTTACAAATACAGTGTTTTCCTCTCCCTGACGGTTCGCTCTAATGCAGGACGCATACTATAAACTATATATAAAGTAACATTTTCATTGAGAAAAGAACAAAATGCTGAGATATAGATCGACTTTGTATATTTTTATGTATTCAAACACCCTTTGAAATAAAGAAATGAAGCCTGTGAGACAAACATTCACATCCTGTCAGTTTTCTTTCACATCGAAGAAACGACGACAGATCTCTCGTCTGTGGTCGTTTCCTTTGAAGATGTAAAAGACATTAATTTAAGATCTCTTCTAGGGTTTTTGTTTCCAGTGAGACATCCGACAGCTTTTGATCCAAAATATTTAATAAAAAAAGTGACAAAAATAACCTGGTGCGTTCTTTTTTTAGCTCTTTTATTTTTAACAAAGCGACTTTGTGACAGAATGAGGAGAAAATACAAAAAAATACAGAAACAAGCAGACGAAGCTGTGATTCATTTATTGAACCCAATTACATGTAACAAAGAGAGAAAGATAAACTGTATAAACAACAGTGACATGTTAGACTCTACGGACTAATTAAGACATTACTAATTTAATTATGACTTAATTATTAGTTAAGGTTTTTCTACTTTATAGCCAAATAAATCCATTAGTCTCTGTGGATCATCATGTTGGCAGCAGTCGGCTGTTGTTTGAAGCTGAAATATAAACCAAACAGGGCCAGCACATTGATATTATTGACAGTAAATATAACGGACAGAGAACGGTCTTAAACCTGCAGTCTATGTAACAGCCAGCAGGGGGCAGCTAACACACAGATAGTATTGAGTCTTATGGAGAAATGAGTCGACTTCTCAGTTGATTTTATGAAGCTCAGTAAAACAGTTTCCTGATGAGGTTTATGGGTCTTTCACCTCTCTAGTTTCAGGTCTTCTTCCATTACAGCATTGATGTTCATTTTTAGTAACTGATGGGTCCCATTAAGTAAACCAGGGACATAAATGCAGGGGATGCTTTAGGGCTTGCAGTACGTTCCACCTACGGCTGGTCCGACCACTTCGTCATTGTGTGGACAACCATAACGGCAAACTGGAGGCTTCAAATAACATTACTCAACAAACCGATGGGTTCGACTTTAAGTTCACACTAGGTTTATATGTATTAATGTGTTGAGGATTACAGTGTTGTAACCATTAAGAAATGTTTAAAATATACCCAAATTTTAAGATTTTAATATTTTTTTGGTGATTAATTGCTGAAATTGTAGTTTTGAACTCATTTTGTAACACCAATTTGGCAAAAATTTAAGAATTGTGACTCTAGTTTAAAAACATTTAAACTAATTAAATACATATTAAGTAAATAATTAAATAGTAATGTTCAGATTGTCCAAACAATCTTGGGGTATCTTTGCGGGTCAGTGATTACTTTCCATTCTTTTACTGACTTTATCACCATAAACTGCAGCTAACTGCTGTCTGTGGCACATCTTGCAGAGTAAACTGTAACTCTATCTAAATCTTGCCTCTGTCCCGGGCTCTCGCTCCGGGCTCACAAAGAATGCCTCGTTCTCAGAGACAAAGACCTTCATCGTGTATGAGCAGGACTGGACACTTCCACTATAAGGCAGAAGGTCAGTCCAAGATTTAACCAAAGGAAAGTGAGAAAGGAAGCAGGCGAGACAGAACTCAGCCTTTGTTGCGCCCGGACATTCACAAGCTCCCATCTCACAGTGTCCTCTTTTGTGTTTCACTTGACAAGAGCGGCAAAAACCGGCTGGACGTTTTCTGCCCAACAACAGACTCATAGAAAACGTTCTCGAACCGATTCAAAACCAAAAAAACAATGTCTTTCAACTGCAAGGGCCTGGTTAGTTGAGTGAGGCTTGAAAGATACTTCAGTGTCTGTCTGCCCTCTGTGTCCTGAGCTGTGACCTTCCTGCAAGGCTTTGGATTCATTTTGGGACAGTAAATTGAGATCCAATTAATCCCGGGGCCTGTCTCTCTTTATTTCATATTTCAGAGGCTTGGTTTCAGTTTCCTGGCAAGCTCAGCGGCTTCGCAGCATGGTAAGGAACTCCTACTCTCAACCGCCTTTCCTGTGTTTACTTCAAAAAAAGCAGCTTTATCCAATATCAAGAGGAATACTCCAAAAGAAGATTTTCAATCTTCAGTTTAAATTAGTTTGCTTTATTGTGGTAACACGTGTTTACAGTACCAGGAACTTTTTAAATTGGTTAGCGACCATCAGCGTCTCCAGGTTCATCCATGATGAGGTTTTGTGACTGAGCGAACAATGGAAGACTGGCTGGGTGTTAAATGTGTTGTAAAAAAAAAAAAGAAAAAAGAATCATTTTCTTTAGAGAGGGCTTTGCGGGGTGGTGAGGATATTTTTTATGGAAAGCCTTTTACTTGCCCAAAAAGATTTGGTGTAAGTCATTATAATGAGAAACGGTTTCCTAAAATAAATGATTTAGTAGTTATGAAATCTGAAAAGAACTTTTAAGTTCCAGTCAGGACCACTTTTTGTCAAAATAACTTTTATTTCCAACCGGCAGAGTGTTTACATTTGGTGGGTATGGCTCTGTTCTGGGGTGCCCCCTGTGTCCTTCCATTTTGTGCCATACATGTAAAAAGGTTGAAGACAAGGAGAGCGGCAGGCAAGAGAACCCCCCAGGACAAGGAACAGAGCAAAAGGCATCAATGGCAATAGAAAATGACATTTGATTAATTCTAAATTACCAACCCATAAAAGGAGGACGCTGGGGTGGAGCTGGGTTACAAACTGGGTTGTAGAGGAAGCAGCAGAGATAGAAGGCTAAAAGCAGCTTCTAAATAAGGCGCCACCGATGAAATTTGCCAATTGGGATGGCTCTTGGATGCTTGAGGGAATCAGCTGAGCTGTCAGCTGACTGTGTATGGTTTCCAATAGGAAGCTTTGGAGGAATCAGCTGATCCATCGAGTAAACATTAAAGTCATTCAGATATGTGAAGAAGTATTTTGAACTGAAACATTTAGTCTCCTGATAGTACATACATAAAAAATCCATAATACATGTTTTATTTATTAGATTATTATTATTCCTTTCTCATTACACACATATATTAATCATTAAAATTTGATTCATTATTACTTTTTTAATTTTGCTCATTCACATTTTCATTTCAATGCTAACAAGCTTAAGCTGGAAACATGGAAACAATATACCTGATTATCTCTGATCTCTTTTTCCAGGTGAAACAGAGATCAGAGAGTTTGCTTCTGCATATTTACATATTTATTGTATTTTGACAGAAAAAGAAAAAAATAAATTGTGATTTTATTTAAAAAATGTTAAATTAGCATAAATTGTTAAATATGAAGAAACAATATAACTGAGGAGTGAGGATGTTATCTTAAAGGGTTAAAATGACATTTTTAATTTCACCTGGACTTAAAATGAAGCATCTTCTGTCAAACATTTAGTTTTAGGCTGTTTACTCTGTTGACGCACTCAGTCCTCGTTTATTTACATCCTCACCAAAGCTCGGCCTCAGTCAGAGGAACAAAAGCCGACCTGCCTGAGTATCGTGCTGCTACATAATTATTCATCCTCAGAGAGAAGAAAAGGCCTTTTTTCTTTCCGTTCCCTGTACTTTATTATTTTTATCAGCCTCCTGTGTGACTATAAGCTCCTCTATAAGGCTTCCTCTTGTTGTTTTTATAATTGCTGTTGTTTGAAACTCTGAGCAGCTGCCTCAGGGAAACAGAAAACCATCAGCAGTTGTTGCAGGAATCTAAAATAATACAGAAGATTTTTCCTTTTTGTAATTATATACGATGAACCCAGATTCCAAAATGGGTTTATGATAATGAAAAACCGCTGCTGGACCACTGTGAACGGTTAGAAATCATATAACGCTGTGAAGAAGACGCAGAAATGGTGGACAAAAGGTGGAAGAAGCTCAGTAAAGCAGCGAGAGGCGTCCTCCCGTCTGTCCTGTTGGTTTCCTTTCAGATTCAGAGCGAACTGAGCTGAACGTGAGCGGAGATCCTGGTTTTCATTGGGTTACATTGAGGGCAGCGCCCCAGAGGATTGTGGGATTTTTGGCAGCGGATATCTCACAGATCAGTTGTTTTATAAAAGGCGAGTGTGAAATGATGATAAAAGTTTATCTTTAAGCCTTTTGGATCCTTCAGAAACAGAGCAGGACTTCTTATGTATGGAGGCTTTTTAGTGCCCCTCAAATGTTAAACATTACATTAAACATTCATATAGTGCAGTCTGAAATACACTAGTTACTTAGTGACGTTACCTACCAGTATCTGACCTCTGCAGCTGTCTATAGAACGTATGACAGGCTTTTTTTATGGTTAATTATATTTCTACAGCCATCTAAAGTCAGCACTTTATTTGCCTAAAACACACGTTAAAGGTCCAGTTTGTAGGATTTAGTGGCATCTAGTGGTGAAACTGCAGATTGCTAACTAACTGAACACCGCTCGTGTCTGTGAAGAAACTACGGTGGCCGTGAAACGCACCAGTATCTGACCTCCGCAGCTGTCTGTAGGACGTATGACAGCCTTTTCTTACACTCTTAGGGTAATTAGGGTAACAAATTGCATGGATGTTAATTAATTCCATATATATATAAGATGAGATAGACTTTATTGATCCCACACTTGTTACAGCTGCTACAGATGTATAACACTGCAGAATTTACTGTCAATGGCTGAACCTCTTATAGAAAACATACTCGTAAGGCTGTTATTTATTCATCTTACCGCCTAACTTTAGATATTTTATAGACTTTAACTCAATCTCTGGTTGAAAGACAATGATAAATGACCTATTTTGTCATTTATCTGCAAAGAATGTCCAATGTTCTGTCTCACAAGTGATAATCCTGACAGCAATGATGAATTCATTCCTACAAACGTAGGTTGTGCAGTTGTCTCGAGTCACATTACAAGACGGAGCGATCTCACAAACACACGGGTCAACTGTCACTTATCTTTTTTTGTGCAGCAAACGTCTTCTCAGCTGAAAAATACTGCAGCACAACACGGGACCGGAGCTGCAAAACTTAAATCAGCTGCAGAGATAGAAAAGATCCCTTTAATGTTACACATCAGTCAGCTTTATCCGCCCACTCTGCCCCGCTGCCCATTCGAGCAAAAGAACATGATATGACTCCTTTATCATTCTGCTAATAATCTGCCCCATTTATATATCTGTCCTATCGCATCCACCCACCTCCCCCCTCCTTCAGATGTCTGACTGCAGCGTCCTAAAGGTTCAGTCGGCCCTTCTGTCAGATGCAACAGACGGATCTGAGTGGGGCCACGCGCCGCTGAATCTGAAAATGAACAGCCAGCCAGCGATCCCTGCAGATTAAAACCCAGCTTTTCCCCTTGTAAAGCACACTGTGGTAATTTCAGGCCCCGGCATACATATATAAGTGTGTGCAGGCTGTATAAAATGGTCTGCAGTGGAGACTCCTGGGGACTGCTGATAAGGCGGAGCCGCATTTATCATTATTTATCCATTTAGTGGATCATATTTCAGCGTATGAATAACACCATTATTTAGAGCTGCTGCAAAGCAAAATGAGAATCTGATGATAATAACGTAGCTTATTGCAGAGGCAGTCGCAGCTCCTGCATTTACATTCACTGTATATATATGTATATGTGCAAGCTTGTGGAAAATGTTGTTATTCGACATAAACTTTAATGAAGCAGCTGCATCACATTATAGACTTTTATTTGGACTCAATGTTCCCGTACTCTGGGTGAATTACACTATTCATTTTCACAGCCCTCAGGATCCTCGATAGTTAATGTCCACATTACACTGCAGGAGTTTCTTCTTTTTCTTTTATGGATACAGCCACGTACGGCCTCGATTCATCACCTCAATGAAGATTTAGGTTGTTCTCATATAACTATAACCTCCAGGAAATCAATAGCACTTAGTAACTGTTAATTAATACAATGTTGTGTAATTCAGTGGATGTTTTTAAGCTATAAACTAAATTATATGGCTGTTACTGTGATGAAACTCATCAATATTGGTGTTAATATTTACATTCTGAGAGTTAGTTTTCCAAACTTATGAAAATCTCTTTTACTGTTTTAACCCTTTGAAACTCTGCAATAGAAACAGTCCAGTGACGATATTGGTTTTTAGCTTATTGCGATGTTATTTCTTGAGCATCTTGAAATTATTCGTATCCCTAAAATCTGTACAACTGAAGCTAAAAGGTTATATAATTCCTTAAACTATAATAATTGATAAAAGTATTGAAATTTAGTCAATAAATTAAAAAAACAAAAGTTGGACCAGTTTTTTTTATTTTCATCAAATTTTATTAAATAAAAACAAAAACATAGTTATTCAAAAGATTTATAAATGTAAAAACATGCAGCAGCACATGTCGTCACCACATTTTTCACCTAGCGTAATGTAACTTAACATACCATAGTGTAACATAACGCAATGTAACGTAGCATATTGTAACTTAACTTCACATAACGTAGTGGCACGTAACATACCGTACGAACAAAGCGTAACATTATGATGTTACAGACTGAAGCTTTCCGCTGCAAAAACAATGAATGTTCAAGCTATTATAGTTTTTATTTATTAACCGTTTAAACAGGTTAATGTAAAACAAAGTTTTTAAAGTGTTATAAACCGTATAAGACCAGTGCTGACACATGATATCTAACACATCACAATAACATCTCACAGGAAGGAAACTATATGTGGTGGTGAAATGATTGTTTGTTGATGACAGAATCCGGTGGCCGTGAGCTCGCCTGCTCCCGGGGAGGAGACCGCCAGCCGACCTCTTCCCCCAGGATGGAGGAGCTACACGTCACCTGAGGGACTGAGGTATTACGTCAACAGCTCCAGTAAAGGTGAGAGCCACACCTGAAAACAGACACCTCTGCAAATCACCTGGAATATTGTCCATATAGGTGATTGTGATTATTAATGCTAATTGACAAACATGTGAGTTAATATTCAACACTTCTGGGTTCATATAGATGATATTTTCCCTGTTTGTAGGATTAAAATCTGCTGATGTACTGCCCTGAGCATCACCTCCTCTGGTGCTTTTAGTTTGCTTATCGTGGCCCTCTCAACTCATTATCATTCCTCGCCATCATCGAGTCCCAGCAGTCCATTCATGTGAACAGGGGCCTGCAGATTCGATCCACTTTAATCTGATTATCTTAAACGTGCGGCACTCCGGGGCCGACTATCTCCGCCAGAGAAGATCTGTGGGACTCAACACGCCGCTTCCTGAACGAGAACGGCGAGGTGTTTATGTTAATGCAGGAGGGCTGGAATATCAGGTGACATTTCACAAACATCTGTGTCACATTTTACACCTCGTTTGTGGAAGACATCCAAGTGGGGATAGGACGGGGCGCTCCCACGGGACCGAAGCTGCATCAACAACATCTCTGGCAGATATCACACAAACACCCAAAAGCTATTTTTATTCAGCAGCCGTCACTTTTTATTTCCTTACAGTTTGTTGTTGTTTGAAAAATGAGCTTTGCTGCCACTGAGACTGTGTGTGTGTGTCACAGAGGGGTTGGTGTGTATTACAGCGTTTATTAGAAAGCTGCTTGTTGATTTTGGAGGGAGGATCAGTTGAACAATCCTTCCTCTTAATCCCTCCGGAGTTGTAAATGTGACGGTGGGATTTGGACTGATGAGGAAGACTTAACGAGAAGGAGCTGAGGCTTAAAAACTGTGATTGTGTGTGATTACGTTTGTTATCGTTTGGTAGCAGTGAGTAGAAACAAGAAGCAGTTTACAATCAGCCTGAAGTAACATTACAAACCTGCTAAATGTTTGCAGGTAGAGCGGGTCCACTGACCAAGGTTCGATTCCCACCTCTTCCTGTCTGCATGTGGAAGTGTCCTTAAGCAAGAAAACACTGAACCCTGGATTACAGCAGGTGTTCAAATCAGCATCCCACATGGTACACTGGTCGGATAAAGTGCTCCCTTCCCACCCAACTAGATCAACAGTTTGTTAGACATGTTGCTGGTTGTTGACTTTCAGTTTCCATTCACACACATTTGAACATCAGTGCTGATAAACGTTCCAGTATTTCTTCAAAAACCGATTCACCCAGCAGCTTTACAGCGTGAAGGACTTCCTGCTCTGCTGAGTGGAATGATTCCTGATCACAGTGATAGACGACTAAAATACAGCAGGACGACGAGCTTCCTGCTTTCTCATCAGGAGTTCTGGCACAACAAAGTTGTTTTTACTTTAACTGAATGATATTTAAAAGAGATGTTTGGGGAGATTTCCTGTATTTTAACATACAACAAGGAAGATCTCAATAAAAAGACAAAAGTAGCACAAAACATTTATGTTGTTTTTACTCTTAAAGTCTGACCAATATGCAGAAAGGTTATTAAAATTAGAAAAAGTGTAAACAGTTTATCCTCTGAGGAACATGAATGTGTTCAGTACATTTCAGTCACAATCTGCTGATTAAATTGAGTTACTTCCTTTATTTTATTTTGTAGTTTTCCTCCTTTCGAGTTTTTGTTTCACAGCTGCTCCGCTCGTCTGCATTTGGGTCCAAATCCTCGCGTTCTGTGACAGGAGGAACAAACCCAGAGTGACGGAGACACAGGAAATATATACTCTAGTGAGGGGAAACTAATTAGACACAGGTCAACACAATCGAGGCGGCTAAAACAAGACACAAGAGGAGCAAAAACTACAAAATAAAACAGGAAATAACCAAAGAAAACCCCAAAACCCATGAAAGAAACACACATTAACTTTTTATTTATCACATGTGCAACTGTCCTCCTTCCTGTTGTTGTTTGTGTCGTTCCAGAAACAACATGGCGACGTCCCTCCTCGTCGGCCGAGGCCCCACAGAGCCCGCTGGCACGCCACAACCCCTCACCATATGGTAAAACTGAGCCTTTATCTTCAGCCCGTTCTCAACCCTGAACACAGGCGCTGAAGGGATGAGAAACTGTGTCTTTTATGGAGGTTTTTAGAGGTTAGAGATGATATAATATCTGTTTTGTTTCCACTTTTGAAGCTGCAGGTCATGATTTAATTTCTCAACATGTTTCCCTGTCAGACAGATTAATCCTCCTTTAGTTTGGCAATCAGTCATCATCCGTATTAATCTGCTTATTATCCTCAGAGCAGAAGAGTTTTTAACTGACATAATAAGTGATTGCACTATACTTCCAACAGTTTTTACAAACCTTTGACAAATCTCTTGTAATACATTTTCTCTGACGTGTTTTCCTCCACACTATCGCGAAACCTCAGCCGGCGCTCCTGGAGGAGATCCTACATTTTTCTTAATGACTGGCTTATTATGTTCCATCGCTGCCAGCCACCCTCGCTAACGACATCGCAGCAGATAGCAGATGGTTTTTGTTCTTTCTGCTGGCGCGACGCCCGAACACACGAGCGGGGAGGCGGTTGGCTGCGGGCGAGTTTGTCAGCGTTCAACCCAGACAAGTGCGATCCTCCTTCAGAGAGGCAGAAGTTTAATGAAGGCCAAGGTCTGGTACTCGAGTACAGATTCATGTATTTACATTTTAAGCAACTTTACTACATCTCAGAGGCATATATTGTACATTTTACTCTGGATGAGATTCTGATCAGATTGTATTTATATCAATATCATTATGGATTCTGTGAGTCTTAACACTGTGTGTAGTTTTTGCAGTTAGACTCCTTCTTGTTGCCAGTTTCCAGCGGCGTAGACTCGAGTTTGACATTGTTATTTTGCATTACGTCCAAAACATAGCTGCCGTTGATAAAAAGAATTGATAAGATCAGGGTCACAAAACTTACCATTTCACACCATGTGTCTCCAGATTTGGTGATTTTTTTTTTTTATGATAACCCCCTCACTTCACTTTAACCTTCCAAGTATGTAGGAGAAACTATAGACGCCACAAACCCACCATGTTTCTACAGTAGCCCAGAACATTGCCTCTAGATAGATTTGTGTTTTTTACAAGTTTCATTGTCAGTGCAACGGATTTCTCTAAATGACCCGTTTTGTTCCCAATATTTATAATTTTTTGGGTCAAAAAACAAAAATCCATTGGCTGTAAAGTACATTGAACACAGTCGCTCCTCTGCAGGATGGAGGGCAGCTCCACACACAGCAGATATAACATAATCAGATCATATTTCAATTTTAAAACAACATTTTTGTTGTGTTATTTTTTGATGGTTCTGATGATGAGCCTGTGTAACTTCCTATAACTGGTCCAAAAAGTCCAAAAAAACACACAATAAACAATCCGAACTATGGTTCATGCGGACTCAGACCGCCTCTTTTCATCGTAGTCCGAAGAAGATTTCACACTTGTAATTTTGGTTCAGATCAACGGGGGGAAACAGAAAGCCAAGTTCTCCTAAAGAGTCACTCACTTATTCAAATCTTTGTACAGAAACATACGTAAAAATAACACAATTTTGTAGTTTAACAAGTGTAAAGTGCTGTAATTATTACTTGGTGAACAACAGTTTAAAGCTGATGCCAACGGCAGTTTAACTTCGAATAAGAGAATGATCTTATTTCCTCCAATGTTTGAGGTATTTCTTAAATGGGTCGATCAGAAACAGCTAACATAAAATAACATTATATATCCCTCATAGGTTAAATATTCTGATGATGATGATAAATCTGACACTAACGGAGGTCAATGAAGATTTCTTATTTCCCCTTTAAGTGGTCGTCATTGTTATTTTAGGAGTTTCTCTGCAGGCGGGTTCCCGGTCCTGCTCCGACCAGCGTCCACGGCTGCGACGTGCGGCCCTCAGGCGTCGCACTCTGCCGTGCTCACGTGTTTTACCTTCAGCTGGAGATGTGAGAGGATGTGATGTACAGCGAGCAGACAGCTTATGAATCACAGCCGATGAAGAACCATTAAGGGGCCTATAGGATGAAAACCAGACTGCACACAGAGCTGTGAACCCCTCCGGGCTAAGGGCTCAATAATGGCGTTCCTTCGATGTGCGTTTTTATGTGTAAAAGAGTAATTCAGTGACAGGAAGCGTCAACAAACAGCTGTTTTCACCTCAAATTGGCTGTAAATGTCGTCATCAGTCGTCGTTTTGGTGTGAAGGAGCACAAAAAGATTTCCTCGCTCATTATTGGACAGAAGTTAAGACTCCAGCTGTCATTTGTTAAATAATGTGCTGTTTTTAATGTTTGCGTGCAGCCAACGGATCCAACAGCAGCACAAAGACCAGCTCGTCCACAGCGACCGCTGACGTCGCCCTGAGGAGACCCACCATCAGCAAACAGGTGTGAGGCCAAACATGTTGATAAGATTAATCTGACACCAAAATCCTCCAAATTAAACAACAAAATACGTTGTTTGTTTAAAGTTTGCTTCAGGCACAAACAGGGAAAGATCCTGGCAGCGTAAAATAGTTCCAATCTTAACAAAAGGAGATGATTGTTTAATATAAACTATAAATAAACTGATAAAAATACAGTTAAATGAATCATTTCTTAATTTCTTTGGTATTTTTTGTCATATACAGATATGTAATGATGAGAAGGGTAATATGTAATCGTGCTGTAACTACCTTACGTAACCTAGCGTAGCGTAAGAGGGTTAAAAAACAATTGTTTTCATTGTCTCACAGATACAATTTATATCGTTCTCGACGTTCTTTAGTGTTTCCTCACATCCA
>NW_023339696.1:20344592-20350529 GCF_004916995.1 Morone saxatilis | reverse complement strand
ATCGTCCCGATAACGGAAATTTATTAGTGTTTGTAATCACGATGCGTGTTAACAGAAGAGATTCTCCGGTACCGTTACGTAACCTCTCGTTAGCTGAGCAGGTGGAGGAGGAGGAGAAGTAAAACGTCGGCAGTTTGTAGATATTTTAACTTAAATCTGTTACTGTCAGAAAGAAGAAGGACATCTGAAGGATTTGTGAATATTTTTCAGGCCAAATCCCCCGAGAGTCCCCTTGGACTCCAGGAACTTGAATATTTAATGATCAATAATTTGAACAGTAACTGATAAAGCGGTTCCACTGTTTCAATCTCTGCCTGTGAACACATCCACCCTCCTCCTCCTCCTCCTCCTCCTCCTCACATTATCAGCGTGTTCTTTCACCACATGAAGCTGCCGCTCTGTCCGGTGGAAGGCAGGGCCGCTCCCGCCGCTCCCATGAACCCGGTGCCAACTCCTGATCACACGCCAAACCCACGTGACTAATTACGAGTCAGATGAGGGCACGCCGTGTCACGATCGCGCAGGAGAGCGTGGATGGACGGACAGTTGGGGCCATATGGGCGGCTGAGATTTTGGACTCCACTTGTCAAGAGGTTGTGGAAAGGAGGCCAGCCAAGACTGAGTCAAACCCTCAAGCCGGGAGCGCTTGGTTGTGTGTGTGTGGGGCGGGGGGGTCTTACGGATCAACCTGGACTGGGATCGTGTTGCCCGCCGCCATGTTCTGTGCAGCGAAGGTGAGGTTGTTGTGTGCTCCGTTCGTGCGGTTAGCTCCGGCTGTGATGGTGCACCAGGTGGATGCTGGGGGAAGGTGTGAGCGATCACGTGCGGCGACGCTCGTGTTTGACGCCTCGGGGTGAAACGCAGTCGTTCGAGATAACGACGTAGTAGCCACCAACCGACGCCGCCCTCTGCACGCTGTAAACGGTGGCGTCTGAGCATAAATATTCCAGCTGACGGTCCCTCCTCCGCACACCTTTATAACCCCGTCATTGATCTTAGACACAGAGAGGCTGCGTCTCATTGGCTGATGGTTTTCCCTCCCCCTCCTCCAGTCTCCCTCATAATTAGTCTTTTAAAGATCATCATTCAACCATTTTCATCAACCACCTCCTCCTCCTCTTCCTCCGCTCCCTCCTCCCTCACTATCTGCCTCTCTTGGGAGGGAGGTGTGGCAAGGATCATGTAAATAAATCCCCCTCCCCCCTTCCTCCTCTGTTTTTTACTCCCTTAACTCTCTCTCTCTCTTCTTCAATCGTTGGGTGAGGGGTTGAGGTGAGGTGGGAGTCTGGGGGGTGAGGCAGCATCCATCTCCTTGTAGCCTTCAACCTTAAAAACTCGTGTGACAGCAGCTTAACCGGAGGCTAGACTTTCGTCACGCTCCCACAGCTCGCCACCGATTCCCCTGCAACCCACCCCTCCCCTCCCTCCTCCTCACCCCCCGAACGCCACACTCCTCCTCCCTCCCCCCCTGCAGCGCGACTCCTCTCCACTCACTCTGTAGCTTGTGAGACTGAAGGCAGCCTCGGTGCGTGGAGGGAAAGACAGAGAGAGAGAGAGAGAGAGAGGAGAGAGAGTGAGGCTTTCCCAGAATAGAGAAGCAGGAGGAGGTGAGAGGCATGATGATGGAAGCCAGCTTTGACACTGAGGAGAGTTTTGACGATCCTTCCTGTCTCACCCCGCAGCCCCCCGGCTCGGTTTCGCCTGCCAGGCGGCAGATCAAGGAGGTCAAGGAGACCAAGATCACTGTGAGTATCCAGAAACTAAAATCTCCCATCTCCCATCTCTCTTTCTCTCTCTCTTCATCCTCTCTGTGAAGTTTTTCCTCCTTTTCCATCATCTGTTGACATCGTCTTCAAGCTCAAAATCATGATGCATTCTGGGTTCTGGTGGAGTAACATAAGGGGGGTTCCCTGCGTTTTACTGTGAATGAAGAAGCCGTGCAGGAGTCTCGCGCTCGCTGACTTTGACTGGCCTCGATCCACGAAAGCCCGTCAGCGTCAACGCTCAAAATCTCGCACATTTTTCCACTCGTACTTAAATGTTATCAAAGTGAGAGAAAAGTACATCGCTGCGCTCGCAGACCGCTCGCTGCTGGTATTTTTAGACCCGCGTAGTCTTCAGTCTGACAGATAAAAGGAAGATCTTGAGTGTTTTTGTCGTCGGGCTGTTGCTCAGCGTGACGCTGTATCCGCCGCTTTTTCAGTCTCAAAGGTCCTCCACGCCTGATCTGCAGGGCAGCGCGGGTCACACGGCACTGATGTTTGTCATTTGGGAAGTGGAGAGGAACTCCCCCCTCCCTCCCCACCTCCTTATTTTGCTCATAGTAGTGTCTGAAGAAGAGGAGGAATTAAATGTGCTCTTCTGTAAAGTGTCTTAAGATGCTCAGACAGGAGCTGCGGTTATGTAATCTCTCATAATGGAGGGGGGGAGGTGGTGATGAGGGTGAGGCAACCGTGGTGAGAGGAAGACAAGACAGACAGACAGACAGAGGTGGTTTTGTGTCTCTCGGAGGTGGCGGTTGAGGGGGGGGGACTCGCTGACCTGCTGCAGCCACGGGAGCCGTCAGTCTGCCTATTGTGAATAAAAAAACCCACCAGACCTGAGAGAGATGCAGCAAGTCCAGTTTCCATGGTGACAAAAGCAATAGCACTGATTAACGGGTGTTGAAATGGAAAACACTGGCAAAGGAGCAGGAGGGGGGGACGCCATTCAGACATACTGTTTGGAAAAAAAATGTTCCTCTTCAGTATTCAGGGTCTTTATGAAGACTGTGGTTCAGGTTGTGGAGGCATTTTAACTCAATTTTATATCTGAATTAGCTCCAAATAAACAGGATTAAAGAGTTTAGTGGAAATGAAGCCGCTAAAATGTGTAAATCTGAAATATTTCCGATGAAAACAGGAAAACAAACAACCCCACAGGTGTATAACGAAGCTGTTAGCAGCGGGTTTCGGATGATGTCAGTCCACCAATAAAAGGTGTCTTTTTGTTCTCCGCGGTGCACCTCACGTTACACAACCCCCTTCTACAGTTGTCATGGAGACGCACACATCCACGGCTGAGTGGCGAAAGCGGACCCCCCTCGCAGGACGCCGAGGCTGCTACACATCAGATCAGGAGAGGCAGCGAGCGCGTAACCTTGTTTTCACCTTCAGCGAGTGTGTGACCGTTAGTTTCCTCCGTGTGTGTGTGTGTGTGTGTGTGTTTTCCAGCTTATTAAACATTAAGTCACGTGCGGGTTTTGACTTGTTGCTACGCTAAGTGGGCTTTTTTGGCGGCTCGTTATGATCTGGTTTTGTTTCGTTGGCGGGAGACTCGGACGGTTGGGGAGGGGGGTGTTTTGATTGGTCATTAAAGGAAAGGAGAGAAGGAATGAGAGGAGAGAGGAAATCTGAGATTGTTTTGTTATGGGAAGGTGTGTGTGTGTATGTGTGGATCGATGGGGGGGGGGGTTCTTTTACAGCAAAAGTAATTTGTCGCTTAGCAACAGCAGCAGAGCATCTTACAGTCTCATTCTGCTCAGAAATGGATGTGAGGGAGGGAGGAAGTGGTTCAGTTGTTTGTTCGACTGCCAAAAACCATTATTTTTATGTCTCTCACGGCTCATTTCCTCTTCTACTGTGTCATGATTTTTATTTTTGTTTTTCCCGTATTCAGCAAAGCAAAAATAAATAAATAAATAAATAAAAGCATTAAAATGTGTAGTGAAACAACCGCCGCCTGCAGCCTCATGAGAGCGAATGTTTGAGTGCTGAGCGAGGAGAAAATGTCCCCAATTCTCCCGACAAATCGGTACAGTTTTTTTACGTCGCTCGCAGCTTCGTTTTGTGCTGAACTGAAACATCCGAGGAGGAAATATCGCAGCACGGCCCAGCGGCGAGACTTCAAACGGACGCACGGTGGTTTCAGGACCAGACGTTGTAAACATTCGAGGCTCAGCCCAGATCCTAAAGGGGGCCTGAGGACGTGGTCCCCTGAGATCCACCGTTTAGAGCAGATCGTTTATATATAAGCCAGTTAGAGTCTCAGCATCTCTTAATCCTCATTCCCAACTCAAACATGAACTGTTGAGGTAATAACTCAGTTTGTTCCATTGACTCATTTTCTTTAAGTTTGCTTTATATCATTATAAAAATGTAAAATAATGGCAAATGTGTTGATAACAGTTTATAAGAAGAGAGCAGGTTTCATTCATTTGTTTCCATCCAAACAACAAAGACGATATAAAATGTGTAGAAACAGCTGTTTGCATTGTTACGTATGGAAATTATGTTCAGAATATTATTATTATTTTTTTTTAAGTTATTTTTTTGGCCTTTTATTGCCTTTTTTTTTTATTGATACAGACAGCTGAAGATAGACAGGANNGCAAAGGGCTGCAGGTCGGATTTGAACTAAGGGGAAGTTTAAGTTACTTTAAAAGCCTAAAGGATTTGGGGCTTTAAAGAAAACATTCGTGGCTGCAGCCCCAGAAGAGTCAGTGGTTGGTTGGTGGCCAACAGATTTTAAAACCCCCAAAAAATCAATCATTTATAAATAGTGGAACAAAAAAAACCTACTTTCTGTTTCTGTTTTGAAAATAAAAACTAAAAACAGGAAGAAAATTGGCTGTTTTACGTTTTTATTCTTCTATTTATGATGGGTTCTTTTATGTTTTCACATTTCAAATGAAAACACCGTTGGCTGCACAGCACACTGATCCAGAAGCCTCCCCCCCACCCCTCCGCTCCGCCCCTGTTCAGCCCCCTCAGGAGGATTTATTACACACTGAGTCATAAAGCTAATCTGCATTAATATTTATTTCCCAACCACCGGAGTACCTCACTAAGAAGCCATAAAGGAGCGGTAAGTTGTCCAGACGGCCCTCCTTTTAGATAAATGGTCTCATTTTCTTCTGGATGTGAGAGGCAGATAAACAACAGTCATGATCGATGTGGAGCCGGTGTAATGGAAAATCTGGTGCCCGTGACAATCAGTATGATCTGTGAGGCAGAAAATGAACAAAGTGACTGGTCGGCGCTCTCCGCCGTTCCTCCAGATCACAGGACTGTTACTGTGAGTTAATGCGTCTCCTCTGTATTTATGCACGTCCGTCGTATCGGTACGAACGCTTGGCAAGTGGCCATATTGGTGTTTCCTCTGGGTTTTTTAGTGATTATATAACAGAGAAAGAGAGTATTACTCATCTGTTTTTGAAGTTGTTTATTGGAAGCCGTTCAGATCGAGTGCTGCAGAGAATGAGGAGGTCAATGTGGAGCCTTCATTCGGCTTTTTTTCCGCTCTGTGTGTTTCTAGCTACACAAGGGCGAGAGTTTTATGCAAAACTACAGACCTCCCATTATGAATCACACAGCGAGGCCGCAGCGGAGAGATGATTTACATTAAAGTCTTTTTTAAATAAATAAATAAATCAGATGTGTAACTTTGCAGCAATTCGCAGCTTTTTGTTTTGGTTGTGAAGCTGAAACACAGAGTTTAACACCGATTGTAGCTGCTGTTAGAGTGAATATCGGAGCGCTAATTTAGGAGATCTTTTCTGCATGCTGCAGTAAGACTGGATCCATCAGGGTGAGCAGAGTCGGGCTGGAGGTTGTTAACTCACACTGAACTCTGATCTCTATTTATTTATTTATTTATAGATGTCTACTAATTTCTCTGTCTATTTTCTTATTTCTCTATAAACGTGACTCCAAATGAGTGATAACGTGTCTCAGTGTTGCCTTTACAGCTTGATGTGCTGCCCATAAGTGCCCCAAAAAAGTAAACTAATGCAGGTTTAACTGCAGATTTACTCTAAATGGGAACCATAATTTACTAAATGAACATCATGCTGTATGGAAGAAGAGTTGAAACTAGAGATTGAGACCATAAACTCATCAGGAAACTGTTTACTGAGCTCATAAATCAACTGAGAAGTCGACTAATTTCTACATAAGA
>NW_023339696.1:20320137-20344492 GCF_004916995.1 Morone saxatilis | reverse complement strand
GAGAAGTCGGCTCATTTCTCCGTAAGACTGAAGGGTGGCGCTGCCCCTTGCTGGCCGTTACATAGAATACAGGTTTAAGACTTAACAGACCTGGAAGCTGTCAATGCTCTCTTTAGCCTCTTGCACATTTATTTGAAAGATAAAGACTGAAGCAGTTTTGATGGCGCTGGCCTCCCGTGTGTTTGTGTGTGTGTGTGACGTGAGCACAGCAGTGAGCTCACACACACACACACACACACACACACACACACACACCGTGACTCAGTGTGTTTTTGTATGTTTGTAGATGAAGCATCCTGTCTGGATGCCCATGTAGTTTTGCAGCAGTGCTTGACATGGCACAGAGGGTTATCTTGCGGTGCCAGGAGGGAGGGAGGGCTCGCAGATGGTGAACATTACATAATTGCAGCCCCCGACAGTAATTGAAGACGCTCTGGACCGTGGAGTCTGTATTCAGGCTGAGTGTGTTTATCTGCAACACCACATACTCAAGTAGTTCGTTTGTTCAGTTTGAGGAAAACAGTGGAGGACAAAAAGGTTTCTGTTTTTTGGGTGGTTGTCTCTCTCTCTCTCTCTCTCTGTCTGTCTCTCTCTCTCCCCCCTGAAGGCTGATGGGTCACCTTCTGGATGGTCAACATCGCCACATTTGTATGTTTACTCATGCCTGACCTTTTTTCCTCTCATCTGCATGAACTGAAGCTCAGGCCTCACTCTTTTTAAGGTCATCGTTTTCAGCTCCGCTCTCAGATCTGTTATCTGTCTCATTTCTTCAGAGAGTTCACTGGTTTCCAACCTTTTTCCTTTTCTATCCACATATTATATATTCAATGCATAACAATAACAGTAAATAACAGCTGATAAACTACAATGAACCCAATCAGTGAACATAATGAGCGATTTGGATGAATTTTGAGCAGATTATTTCCTGTGAATATTGATCAGTTTAACAGAACAGAGTTTTTCTGTTATTTCTAGTAACTTTTTATACATTTGTCTGTCTGTATTATGTATTCAAACATATTTATAACAATCATACAGACTTAAAAGGCTTGTTTTTTGACAAATTCACTATTTTCTTCCCTTTGTCCTATGAGCTCTTTGGTTGTTTTCTAACGCAGGACAAGGCTGTTTATCAGAGTCTGAAGGCTCTGTGAATATAACTCGTGTTCATGTCCTCATTGTGCCCTTATCCTGTTTATCTAAAATGATAATCTCTAATTTCATTCAGTTTTCTTTACAGAAAAACACATAAAATGCTGAGATATATGACTACTTAGTGTATTTTAAAGACTTTTCATACATCCTCTAAAAGCAGACCTCCCCACTGGCGGCCGTTTCTTTTTACATGATCTTGTTTAAATCAAACCAAATAAAAACTATAATAACTAGAGCATTCATTATTTTTGCAGCGGAAAGCTGAGGCATCTGTCTTTAATCACGCTCTGGGTGGCGTCAGTACATTACACTATTTTACGTTACGTGCAAAACATGAGAGCAGCTAAAAAAAGAATCAAAATAATAATTGTTCCAATCGTGTCCAGAAATATTTTGTTAATGTTTCTACATTCGGAAATCGTTCTATATTACATATAACACTATATTTTGTGTTTTTATTTAATAAAATTTGATGAAAAAACAAGTCTAGTTCTATTATTTGTTTACATTTATGACTCAATTTCAATAACTTTTTCAATTATTATGGTTTATTGACTTATATAACCTTTTAAGTGAGGTTGTACAGATTGTAGGGATATGAATTATTGTTAAACAAACAAAAATACCAATGCAGGCACTGGGGGACCATTTCTATTGCAGAGTTCAAAGAGTTAAAATCAAGAAGGTCTCGCGCCCGCTGTGAAGCTTTAGCGACCCCTAATGTTGAACCATCAGGTCAGGAACCAGTGAGTTCAGCCACTGCCACAGGTCATCTCTATGTTTCTCTTTCTTGCTTCAGATCAACTGTGTGACTTTCCCACTGCCTGGAGAAGTTCCGGAGCAACAGCTCCTGAAGCCCAACGAATGGAGCTACTGCGATTACTTCTGGGTGAGTTCTGCTGAACCTTCTGGAGATGATGATGCTCACACAGTACTGACTGCTACTTATAATCATACATTCTTATCCTTTGTTAATGATTTGTGGTGATCATCATTCACTTCTGTCTGGTACTGTCTCATAATGCAGAGTTCCTACATGTCCTGGAAAACCTGGAAAATCTGGCAATTCAGATATTAGTTTTCCAGTAATGGATTACAAATGGATTCAAACACAAATGGAGCTCCTCACTCAGATCGCCTACATAGACCTAGGTGCATATTTTGTTGGTAGCTGCGTGGTACGACACTTAAAAGTGGGTTGATCAGACGTTTTAATTGCTCCCTTGTTCCTGTCGGCCATGTTAGTCAGTCAAACTGTTCACAGCAGACACTTCATTATTAAGGAGGAATGAAACTGGAGTTAAATTAGATAAATATTTAGTTTATATTGAGAAAAACTTGAGCACGCTCAGTGAAAGTGCACATCACTGCAACAAAACTAATGTCACGTAGACAGTACAATCATACTTAATACGAAAAACGCTGTTAAGAGAATCTCCAGAAGGTTCCTGTCAACACATTTTGTTTTGTTGTTGTTGACCTTTAGCACAAATAATTTCTAGTAAATGTAAAGTGCAGTTAAAAGCTGAATGCGTTAAATTATGCGTCTAAAACTTGGTTTTGCACCGAGAGAAAGCAGTCAGTATGCTTTTTGCCAAATCTATCCGCTCTCATCCTCGTTTCACAGAAGGTACAGTTGTCCTTTCATGTGTTAGCGGATTACAGGTGGACGGCTCATCGACCGGCTTCTCTGCAAACATAGTGATCATCCTGCTTTAAATGTCTCCCCAGTGGCTCCAGTAATTCTCAGTTTCCATACATTTCCATCCTCAATTAGATTTGTATCGAAAAAAACCCCTCCGGCCTGCATGATAAACTGAAATCCGATGCCTGTTTCCTCCCACTTTATGTCCTGTCGTGTCCTGCTCGTGATGTTTTGTACGTCCACTGAACTACTGGCTCTGACCTGCTGTGTGAAATAAATCTGGCACCTCTGGACACGCACGTCAGTCCTGTCACAAACAAGACAAAGCGCCACGCATCTCCGGATCCTGCTCAGAAAAAAAACAAAAAAAACCCACACACATCAACAATACACATCCACCCATCCAGTGATTGACGCACGCACACCAACGCATGTCCTGCTTGACATGCAAGTGTGAGTCACGCATTCAGAGCTCAGTCTCACAAACCCCTACACGCTCTCAAACCCAAACAACAAAGAGGTGTTACTGGACGCTCTGTCCACAATCTCCACTGCTGTTTTTGACTGATGCTCTTCCTCCTCTTCTTCCTCCTCCTCCTCCTCCTCCTCAGACCGACAAGAAAGACCCCCAGGGGACCACCTCTGTGGCGGGCTTCGAGGTCCTTCTACAGAAGCAGCTGAAGGGCAAACAGATGCAGAAGGAGATGGCTGAGTTTATCCATGAGAGGTAACAGCTTCACTTCAGAAAAAACTGCAGTTTGTTGACGGCAGTTTTAATTGATTCGTTAAAAAGAGACGTCACACACGGAGTTTCTCTGGAGGCAGAATTGTTTCCCGTTGGAGGAGCCAGAGAAGCTTTTATTAGAGAAAGAGAGACATTAGTTAAAAGAAACAAGCAGATAAAATGAAAGGTCAGCGAGCTTCTTTCATAAAGAATAAACCTGGTGATATTCTCTATTTGTCTTATTGTCAGACCAAACTACAAAGACCAAAACAACCAATGAACTGATCCCAGTAAGAAGTATTTTTTCTATGTATACAGCTCCAATGTAAACACATCAATAAGCCACTCGCTTGCACAACCTCAACTCACGCAAAGCAAGATCCTGTCACTCTGAAGGCCAGAGTGCAGGATAGAACAAGGTCGGGTGATAAACGTGTGGTTAACGTTGTGAAACGGTTGCAGTCGGGGAGGGTTTAGGCATCAAAGCTACTTGGTTAAAAAGATTATGGGTTGTGTTAAAATGTTAGTTCCTTCAGTTAAGTTACGTACGTAAATTGCTGATATCAGATTGTGTATTATCAGAACAATGGGCTTGGGGTTTAGAATAATGGGCCGTTGGAACAATGGTATGGTACCCTTCGTCATGATCCAGCTAATCCTCAATAAACTGCGCTTTTGCAGGTTTGATAGAACCTGATAGAATAAGGATATTATGGATAAAGGTGAACCAAGATAATGACTGCAACTGATTGGACAAACGCTTGCTGCTCCGTGGCGGCTCATTTCTAAACTTTCTCTCATGTTGCGAAAATAGTGTTTCTGAAAACACTGTAAGAGAGAAATAAGCCGAGCAGTTGTTGTCTTTATTATTAGATCAACAACAGTTAGTCTAAACGTTTTTGCTGGACACCCATGGTTTGCATAAAGTAGCCTAGACTTCTACTTCATGTGCTACCAGAATGAATGTAAAGGACCTCAAGACATAACACCCCCAAAATCATGTATATGGTGTGCATGAAATCTTGTCAAAGGTGGGATAAACAAGGTCTCTCCAGAGAAAGCTTGATGTATAAAAGGATCTTTTGTCTTACAGCTTACAGGGTTGCATTTCATGCCTTCACCCAGTTATTAGAGCCCCTTTAAATCTCCACGAAGCTACTGAGGATACAGGATATAGATCTCTGAGCTCGTGCTGAATCTGAATCAGGACATCAGAATAACAACATGAATAATTAGGAGTTCACTTAAAACTTATACATCCGATCTCACGCCTTTCTATATAATTAGCTCCACCTAATGCTACAAAAGCTCTATTCACATCCTGGTCCAACTCGTGGGAAGTTAATGAGGCTTTTCTCTCTGAATATTCTCACCAGATCCTTGAGTAGACTTCTATTCACCGCTGACCTTTCCGTGTTGTTTCTCCGGGTTGCTCGGCGCTGCGAGTATCTGAACATTAAATCACAGAACGGTCCTTGTGACCTTCTTCAGGTGACAGATTTACTCAGGTGTAGATGGTAAATGTGAGACCCGGTGGAGGAAGCGAATGTCACAAAGGGCACAAACATGGCTACCTTGCTTGAATGGTCCTCTGCGGCAAATACGAGCTCATTTCCATCTCTCAAATGGCGACGGAAATGAGGACATTTGGGTTTCAGCCTTTGCAGCAAATCTTAAAAGAAGTTCCTGTCGTTCTGCTGCAGTTCACCCCCTGAAAACTATCTGAAACACTAAAGTAGTTTCTGTCCTCCCTTGAGCCAGGCAGCTTTCAGCAAGTAGGTTTCACATTGCGTTTTTTTGTTGCAGGATAAAGATTGAAGAAGAATATGCCAAGAATCTCTCTAAGCTGTCTCTGAGCCCCCTGGCATTGCAGGAGGAAGGGTGAGTGCAGTAAACAGAAAACAGTGTGTGCAGCTCCAAAGCTCCCTTTGAAAAACACTACAGTAATTAAAAGCAATTTGTCTGGAAATAGGGAGTATTTAAAATAGACTTATTCCCACACTGCTCTTTGAGTTTGATGCACCTATGAGAGACTGTTACTATCTTCATCAAAGGTTTTTTTTTTCATGTTTGTCTGTCAGCAAAATAGCTCAGAAACCTTTGAGCAGATTTCAGAATCTGTAGATAGAATTGGCTCGAGAAACAGAGTTTGGTTGCCGTCCAGCTCCGGAAATTTAACCAGTGGAGACACAAACCCTGAGTACAGATATAAAATGTGCAAAGGCAAAGAATTCATTTAAAGCAAATAATACACACTAAAAAATACAACATTTTTATCAATTCTTTCTTTCAGGACTCTCGGAGAAGCCTGGACTCAGCTGAAGAAGAGTCTTCACGATGAGGCTGAAGTTCACCTGAAGTTCTCCAACAAGGTAACACCTGCTGAGGATTACTATAGCAACAACACATCATCAGTAGGGTAACAACGAACCTGTCTCACAGAGGTCTAAACCCAACTCAACGCGCCATAGTTAGGTTGGAGTTGAACACATCAAAAGGATCAAAAAACACTTGGCTGCCACAAAGCCAGTTATCCACGTGGTAACTTTTTCTCTCCCTCTTTGGTCCTTGGACTTGATAAAGGCGTCTTGACTACAGCACTGGTTATAAGGGTCTCTAAGGCCTTTTCCACCAAATTAACTCTGGTTGTTGAACTGGTTTCGTTCAAGATTCTTGCAACCTTGGTGCTATCTATAGAAACCAGTTTTGAGTGTAACCATAGTAACCGGGTGCGTCATCAGCAAAGGGCGCCGCACAACAACCTTTAGGATAGGACACGCCTATTCAACCTACAATTTTTCTTACAACTTTTGAGGTTCCCAACCAATTTAATTTTGGTCGAAATGCTCCAAACGGTTCAAAAATAGCTTGAACTTGAACCCCAACAGAGTCAAAGAGAGCTGAAAACTATCAATTGAAGCAGCAACAAGAAACCTGAACTTTGTTTTGATTATGGCGCCCCCTGTGGACGAAAGTGGTAGTATTTCTGTAGGTCATATAGAGGCATCAGGAATAAACCGAGACTGTTTCATAACCAGGTAAAAACTCCTTGTTGTAGGTTGTAAAGGACTGGTTGATTGACCGGGATATTAAGCTTTTATTTTGATAATCCATTAATCATTTAGGTGATTTTAGCTTCTCAAAATGCTGCTTTTCCTTTCGTCATATGTGATTGTAAACTGAAAATCTTTGTGTTTACGATTGATAGTCAGATAAAGCAAGAGATAGGGAGAATCCACCTTCATTTTCTAGATAAAATGATTTATTTATATTGATTTTATATAAGAAAAACAAACTACTGCTTCCTCTGAGTCGCAGACATTTTATAGTCTGCTTTAACTTTTTGTCTGGGTGCCTTTGGTTTGCAGTTTTCTGCACCTTCAGGTCAAGTGTTTCATGTTTTCAATCAACCAAAGTAATGGATACTCGATCTGACCACATCCTGAGGTGACGGGGCTTGTTTACCTCAACCTTGTCAGTGTTGACCGAAGAAAATGACCTGTCCGCGGTCCGATTACCAGCGATGCAGAAACCTGCACACAGGCCTCCAACACAGCCTTAAATAACGCAGAGGCTGCCTCCGAGCTTTTCATAGCCCTCTGTTGTCTAATTAATTAGCTGCGTGTTCTGACGAGCTCCCACCCCCCGACCCACCCAGGGCCATGCAGGCTCTCCCCCCTGCTCCACCAGTGCTCTCTGACAGTCCATGCTTCATTATGAGATGGGAGAGGAGGAGGGGATGAGACGTCTTATCGAGCCTGCAGAAGCTCTGGCTCAGTTTCTAATAAGAAACATTTCATCTGTATCTTCCAGCTCTGGCGTTTGCTCTGGATTATAATTCTGTACGGGGAGCCGACACTGCTGACAAGCACTTTGTAGTTTATTGAAGTGTCATAAAAAAACAATCTTTTAGTTATTATTGGACAAGTGTTTGATGGGAGGAAAAGAAACGGAGGGAGAGAAACTGTAATTATCTCTGTTCGTGGGGATCGATGTAGGACAGGAAACTATGTTGGCTTTATTAAGTAATGTATTGATTTTAGAGTGAGGCTGGTAACAAGGTAAATGTTTATGTGTAAACATTTATTACTTAATACCTAAACAATGTATTTGCCTATAAGCACTTACTTACAGCCTGTGCCCACATAATGAAGTTCCCTTCATGGTGTCCTTCCAGTGGACAAAACATGACAAAGTTATCTCCAGTGGAGAAAATATGATGAAGTGCCCTCTAATACTAGCTACTAAGCTGTTTCACTACACAAATTTGTTAAATTAACCACTGACTTGTTTTCACAGCTCCACTCTGAGGTGGAGAAACCCTTGCTGACGTTCAGGGGCGACAACTTCAAGAAGGACCTGAAAAAGTACGACCATCACATCGCCGACCTCAGGAAGCAGCTGGCGAGTCGCTACGCAGGTGTGGAGAAGGTACTGAGCCTGACACACTTGTACATCATTAATTATTTCCCCAAATAGTGCAGAAAATGTCCAAAAGTGAAGTATTTGGCACAATTAAATACACATCAGTGTTTGTTTACATCAGAAATATTACATAATAAAGTGAGCTTCAGTAACTCCTACACTTGGAACATCTTGATGTAGTACTTTGTTGCTGCTTCCCACCTGCTTAAATCACTTCATGAATGAATGTGTTTCAACCGTGACCTATTTTTTATTTTCATCTTTTTATTGTGTAACAAAGGCATGTTGGGTAGCAGCATTGTGTGGAAGGTGTGTTTGCAGAATTAAGGGAAGAAGAAGGCAACGTAGAAGAAAGAATATTGTTCTGCATTTAAACATTTTGATGGTACTTCTGTTCAGGTTTTCTTATTTTTCTCATATTAAAGGTTAAAAAAGAGGCTATTGTGAAGTTACTGTAGCTACGTCTGTCAAGATGTATCTTCCTGCATGGCACAGATGCAGTTATAATGCAGATTGATATTATATAGAATTTTCTAAACAATAGACCAAATCCGGCTTCTCATTTCTTGCCAGTGACCGTCAATTTTGTCCACTAAAATATATTTAATCCCCTAGCTAGCTAGCTAATTAGGCTAACTACCTCCGTGAGTTCATTTAAAATCGAAGAATCCTGTAAAAAATGTAAATATGCACATACAGCTATGTTTAGCTAACGGTCAATTGTGTTGCATAATAGCTAAAAATCTAAACTTTTACACTGAGTGTGTTTGTATATTTGAGCCCTCCTTAAATTATTGTGTTGAATATTAACTTAAACTTTGACATATTTTATAGTTAACCATCTTTTACTGACTTACTTACTTTATCCCGGCTAGCACTTTGATCCTGCCCAAATAATAACGCCCGACTCGACCCCGAATTGAACTCGAATTTCTGCGGAACATAAATAAAACAATTATTTAAATCATTTTTTATGAGCTAAACTGCATTGTCCATACAGTATAGAGTGCAAATTATTATCAAACCTAATAAATGACAAGTTAATTAAAACAAAAACAAAAGTGACCTTATCAGTGGATTTATTATTACTTATTTCCTTTCTGATAGTATCTCCTGAATATATTTTGTAGTCCGCCACCGTTACTGTATGTTTACCTTTTCGAACACTGTGACCTTGTGGAGGTGGCTCCATAAAGAATAAGAGGAAAGACTCAATGTTGTGGATTAAGAAAAGATTAAAGGATCTGAGCGCAGATGTCAGCAGCCAACATGAAAAGGCCGTAATGACTCTTGTAATAGATGTAGGTACAGTAAATCTAACGGATTAAGCTGAATGAGTCATTGTTTCTGCGTTCACACATCCTGCTTTATGTGCGTCTGTGTTTGCAGGCTCGTAAAGCCCTGGCAGACAGACAGAAGGATCTGGAGGTGAAGACCCAGCAGCTGGAGATCAAACTCAGCAACAAGACGGAGGAGGACATAAAGAAAGCCCGGCGGAAATCCACACAAGCAGGTCAGAAGAGTCGGCGCTTGAATAAGAGTCGGTCACAGCTCGTGTTTGGAGAGCGTTTACTTCACCAAACCCCCTAAAAGTGAAACTGTTTGGATGGAAAAGTTACGATTTTAAACACAAAGAAAACAGATACTAACATCTGTTCGGGGCTGTAAAGGTATAGAAGTGGAATCATAGCAAAAAACATCATGTTTATCTAAAGTTAAAGCAACTTTTATGTGGTTTATTTGTATAATGTTGTGAGGAATAGCTTAGAGAGAGGCTGTACGGTGAATATGAATAATATTAATTTGGACAAAACAAATGATAAAAATTACAAGTTATGATTCAGAAAGACGGTAGATGAAAAATAGGATGTCATGTTAGTTACTTTATTGAAAGACATTTTTTGAAAATACGGCACATAAGATGTCATAAGTTTTTAGATACAGTTTTAAAAACAAACACAAGAAGTTGATCAAAGTAAGAACTAATTTGTATTTACTCGAATATTCACCCTTTAATATGGTTTACAACGGCAGTAATGAGCCTAAAATAAACACATTTTGCTGTGATTTAATGTCAATAAACGGATGAAAATGGTGCCGAAATAACAACATAATGATGGCGATTTGTAAAAGTCTGAATTTGTACTTTGTGGGGTCTGTGCGCAAGTCGCCGAGCAAACAACTTTTAAAATGCTTGTTTTCTGAATGGAGTTTGGTTGATCTGGACTACGCTAACTGCTGCCAGCTGCTCTGTCTCTGCACTACTTTGTTTCGTTGTTTCAGGTTTTTAAATGTGAAAGTAAATATATGATCAGATCTGTTTGTTTAAAAGTTATATATGTATCTTAGTCTTAGTCGATAATGTAATTTTATTAATGTAAAATGTAGCTTCACTCGTTAAATACTCGTTAAATGTCAGCGACGAAAATTTTTTTTATTTTTAATGGAAAAACTTTTTATTATTAGCTAAAATAACGTTAACAACAACTTTGGAGCCACTTTTCTTATATATAGTTAATTATTACTGAAAAGTATAAATATATGTATTATTATTAAAAATCCCCAAAATTTACATTTAAGCAATCTCTTAGTTTAAGTATTTTCATAAAATCTGTAGTATTTTGATATAATTACATGTTTTCAAATAAATTAATTTAATTTTTACTGTAGTTTAAATTAGTTTAGAGGTAAAAGCAGAGCAGGAGACATTTTAATAAATAAGATCCTGTTGTAATTGTCCTGCACAGGCTTCCGTAGAGTCCCTCTTCCCCTCAGTAGATCAGCCACAGTCCACACAGCACTAATCAATAATCCTCATAAGAAATAATTTAAAGGATGTCAGCGTGACAGCTTTTTTTTGTTTGTTTATTTTTTAAGTTCGATTCTTTGTTTAATTATTAATTTATGTTAACTCACTTCTTTTATGAAAATGTGTTTTTACAGGTTTTACAGTAAAAGGATCTTAAAGTTAAAGTACAGATTCTGCAGAAAAATGGTCTGTGACGATGCATTTTCCAACAAATCCAGGAGGGTTTTTAAATAATTTAACACATAAAGGAACATTTCATCCTTCAGTTTATCACAAACATTAAAAGTCACTTAATTTAGAGGTTTCACTGGACAGGATTAAAAACTGTAATCTGATAAGTAACTAAAGACCTGGTTATATTTCACCACTGGAGTAAAATGTATACATATTATCTTAATTCAAGATCATTTAAGATGTTTCTTTATTGATCTGCTGTAGGGGAAATTTAAATTTGGTGTATCAGTATCAGTATGCAAAGAGTAGAAACAAATATATACAATAAAATAAAAACTGTAAAATGAATCTGCACAGGCTGTAATATATGTTATTGGATTATTATTCAACTCCACTTTAAAACAAAGCTTTTACTAACAGCTTCGTGTCCACTTTAAACTGTGATTCATCTGTGGGTGAGTGAGGAGTGACGTCTGAGCGCCCTCTGCTGGTCCTTCAAGGGTTTTCACTCCACGTGCAGATTATACAACAACAGATGATTTAAAAAAGAAGGAATGAACCTTGTGAATGCAGATTGTTCTGACCTCTGACCTCTGTATTCCTTCAGGAGACGACCTGATGCGCTGCGTGGATCTGTACAACCAGACCCAGTCCAAGTGGTTTGAGGAGATGGTCACCACCAGCATGGTAAAAACTTTTTGAATGCAGCTTTACCCTCAAAAAAATCCTAAATAAAACAATAAAACTCCTTTTAAACAATAAAACTCCTGTTAAAATGCTTTTATTGTGGCGGGATGGTCAAATTAGACCTTGAAACACATCCTCAGTAGACAGATGTCATAGAGCAAAAAGCCCTTTTATAACTGTTATTAAAACCGCTGATCAATACGTGTATCTGGAGTTTTATAGCAAGGAAAGAAGGAATATTGATTTTGTTGTTGTTGTTGTTGTCATTAGTACACATACAGTAGTGAGGTCTGTAAAAACGAGTCAGTAAAACCAACCAAACAACAGAGTTAACTGTGTGTTTGTGTGTTAATGAACTCTCGTCTTTCATTGTAGGAGCTCGAGAAACTGGAGGTGGAACGTATCGAGTGGATTCAGCAGCATTTACGCCAGTACACGACTCTGAGGCACGAAACCGACATGTTCAACCAGAGCGTGAGTCTGTTTACCTGTTTACCTGTTTACCTGTTTGTTTATGTGCCCACACTGAGGACAGGTACCTTTCTCCTTCAGGTAGTAAACTGACTATGGGACATATTTTATATTATATTCAACAATAACAGTAAAGAACAGCTGATAAACTGAACAATGAACAAAAAATGTGTAAAACCAGAGATTTTGAGCAGATTATTTCCTGTGATTATTGATCAGAGATGAGCTTTACTGATATTTTTATACAATTATTACAAAATTTTTCATCAGTATTATGTATTTTTATACTTAATAGGCTTAATTTTGGGGCAAATTCAGTCATTTTTCAGGCGATCAGAGAGTGAAGGCTCTGTGAATATAGTTTGTGTTCATGTCTTCAAAGTTCAGATCCTAAATAAGTATCCAAACCTTAAAACAAAAATTTGAATGAAAAGCTGAGCAAAATCAATAAGGCCTACAACCCACTAATAGTCCTCAGAGGCAGAGTTGAAGAATAGGGTAAAACCCAATAGACCTTTTTTCACTGGTAAAAACCTGTGTTAATATCACTTTATCTGCCGTTCCTGTTTGCATATGGAAGAAAGAAAAAAGTAACGTAAAACTAATGTAGGCTAAATGAGATTATACAGCTTGTTAAGGGGGAAAAAACATTTCTAATATTTAAAATATAACATATAATATATAACAATATATAATCAACAATATCTTAAGAATAAAAGACTTATAACTTCCAGAACTTGCCTGAAATGTCACATTTTTAAGTTTTCTTCAGTATAAAAGTAATATAGGGATAGTTAGGGTTAGTACATCCAGGAGTTCACTGCAAACAAGAAGTGATACTAAATAATTCTGCATACTTTTAATAGTGCTAATTTACCAAAATGTGATCAATTCCCCAATAGGAGGAGTTAAAAATCCAATACAATGTTAAGCCATTTTGCCACTTCCATATGTTAGAGCCTGTTGCAGCCACCAAAAGTGTGAGTACTTTGGCAGAATAATAGTAATTTCATTGCATTTTATATTAAATATAAGCTTAATTCACATTGTACATTACATCCTATATATAGGATATGAGTATTTCCCCTACAAACAGCCCTTTAAACACACATTTTCAGTTAGATTGAAGGTTATTTTCATGTATCTACTCCCCACATTTTATTTAAAACTAATCAATCAAACAGCAAACAACTGAGCAAACCATCATTAGCTGTGTCGGTTGACTGCAACAGGCTTTGACATAATTTGCGTGCCACTTCAGCTGAGCCCGTCGGTGAGTGCAGACGCTGTGACAGACGCAGCCCGAGGTCTTCCTCGCTGTCAGCCTTTCATCCAACACATTCGCTGTCAGAGGCTCATTCAGGAGCTGTAGAGTAAACCCTGGAAATCCAACGAGACGTATTGTGTCGGCGCTGTGGGATGTCAGGCTGCTTCTCACTGTGCTGGCTGACGTTCCTCAGAGATGATACACACATCATCCTATATATCTTTTATTTTTCACCCAGAATTTAAGTTAATCTCAGATTTAACACAGTTTAATAAACTATTAAGAGTTAATGTTAATCTTCATCAAAACCATCCAACAAACACTAAATAAGTTGTAGAATTAGTTCTCGATTACACGCAAAAAGCAGAAATTGTCGATTGTGCTAGCCATCACTATCATATTTTATCATTTAATGTACGGCATGAGCATATTTTAGCATATTTGAGCATATTTTATTGTAGCTGACCAACAAGCTAATGGGCTAGCTAAGTTTAGCTTAGCACAAATACTGAAAACAGCTGTCCAACAAAACCAATCACCTTAAAGTTCATAAATATACTTATCTTCATCTGTTTAATTTAGGAGGAAAACTATAGTTTATTATATAATTAGTCATTTACAGGGGTTATGTGCCTGGCTATGCTGTGTACAGTCTGTCTGCTTTAGCCTTATATTAATGGACATTACATATTATTTACAGAGCACATTATATGAAATAAATATAAAAAACATGTAAAAATGGCTGGAGATATCAATGAATGCTAAAAAATCAGAGTGCTATCGATCTTACTCAACATTGACCCAAACATGTCAAACTATTAATTAAAACCTACGTTTATTCAGTTTTATGCGCCACAAGTTTTTGTGAATGACTTTTGACCAACACATATTCAATTTTCAAATTCAATTCATAACAGAAGTTATCTCAGGACACTTTTCAAATAGAGCAGGTCTAGACCGAACTCCTTATAACATTTACAGAGACCCAACAGTTCCCACCATGAGCAAGACCTTGGCGTATCTGCCCTTTTGGAGGTAATAATAAATAAAAGCCGCTGTTTCTGTGTCTGTAGATGGTGGAGCCCGTCGACCAGCTGCTGCAGAACGTAGATCCAGCCAAAGACCGAGAGCTGTGGGTGAAGGAGAACAATACCGGCGAGGTTCGACCTGTGGATATGGACATATAGCTCATATCCTGCCTGCAGTATTACACATAAAACACACATCTACAGAGTCCACAGGACGGTCTCCTCTAATAACACTGATCCAGGGTCAGTGCATGGTCAGACTGCCGAAGGTCTGCTCATCCTGCTCAGGTTCGTTAACTTTATCGCAGTCTGAGTGCAGGAAACAGTAACGGATCAAAGTACCAGCATGTTCCTTCGAAAAAAACTAAAACAAATGTTAACCCCTATCATAATCAACATTAGCTTATTGAATGCCATTTAACTTACTCTGCTGTTTACCTGTTGTAAAGTTAAAAACTATTAGAAAAAAAAGAATTATATGTATTTTGGATCGTTTTAGCTTCAATCAACACTTTTTCCAGTTTGAGTAAAACCAAACAAAACCAAACAAAAAAAAAACAGTCTAATCACCGATATTACCTTTATTTTAGATACGGATACTGAAGCTTATCGAGATCTTGAGAATGAATATGATATATTTTCATATTTTGCTGGTTCATTTTGGTGGAAATGCATGTTTTGAATATCTTGCTTTTTAGTGTAACTGAAGAGCTGCACAATTTTGTGGACCCATTTTTTATTTTTGTTGTTGTTGGTGTAAGTTCATTGCAAGGTATTCTGCATATTGTAAACAACAGAATCAACTCAAACACACAAAATCAACAACAACAACAACAACGTGGTGGTTCGGACTTATAGGCCAGGGTCTATTTTGGATCCGGAGGAATAAAAAAAGATTAAAAAAAGGTGGTCCAAGTTACACTGAAACACCCTTTAGTGCCTAACGGTTATATACCTGGAATGTCCTTGACATAACTCTGCATCGGTGTACATTTGTACATACAGGCTAGATGTATTTTGCTGTCAGATGTTTTAACGGGGGGTTTTTGGGGGGGACCAGATGAGATGTTTGTACTGTAAAATGTTGTTTTTTGTTTTTATTTTACAGAGAATATCTTTACGATTGCGGTCGGGGTTTAAAAAAAGAGAAAAGAGGGCGAACATGCAGCGTAACAATTACACATTTTACCAGAGACTGCATGTACAGTGTGTGTCTGTGTTTACATGTATGTGTCTTTTGTCTTCTATCTGATTCATTTCGAGGTTTGTTATGTTGTTTTTAAATCAGAAATAAAAATCCTAATCCAGCTGCCCGGCACGAAGAGAAAAAGATCTGCTATGAAAAAATACACAAACGCTCGCCTGCCTTATCAGTGGCATCGATAAAGTGCATTACATTGTTTATATTTGTGTTGAATAACCTTTTATTTTAATGCTTTAAATCCCCAAAAAATGCTAAAATATCTGTTTTTTTAATCGGTGTGTGTCAATGTTGTGCACTAAATGTAACGAGTTATTACGTTAACGACTAAATGTGTTTTTTCGACGGTTTCACGATGACGTAACGGTTCAGTTTTACCGCCCATCTGTGGTTGACATTTTCATGAAGGTGCATTAAATCCGATGTTTCCCCTCCATGTTTTTGAGAATGTTTTGATCATAGGTGACCTCTGTCCAGACGGTGTGCTGTGGAATGCAGTGTCCAAAATAAATCTCCTCTTGGAAAATTAAATATCACCGTGTCTTATTATGTAACGACGATTGTTGACCTCTCTCGGAGGAGGTTTAATCAGAACAAACCTTTAAACTCTGCTGGATCCAGTCCGGCACAGATTGGAAAGTGGAAAGTGAGGCAGGTGGATGGACGGTGTATTCGGGGCCAGGTACGAACCCCATATGGGCTCGGATTCCAAGTATTGTGTTGCGTAATATCACATTTGTTCCAGTAAATCTGCAGCAAGTAATTTGATTTACAAATGTTAAAGGAATAGTAACAACCTCACGTTGTGCACGTCACTAAATAAGAATAATAGTGAGTGAATTAGCTTTGGCTGAGGCTGATCTTACTAGCTGTTGAACCAGCAGTGTTAAAAACGTCACGTCGTGTTGTAACAGTTGGAAAAGTGAGTGGAAATAGACGCCGGTTCCCACAACACTCGTCGTTTATTACAAACACATTATCGAGCCCGGGTTGTAAGGACAGTATCTTATCTTTCTAGGCATCTTAAAGTCACATTTCACTAATTCAGCTGTTAACGATGTTTACAAACCGACTCAGAACCGTTGAAAGTTTCAAAAACAGGTTTGATTTTTTCAAAAAGAAATAGAAGATGTCTTGTAGCCGCTAAATGCAAGACGCTGTTGGAGGAACCCCGAGTGGAGATATTTCCTATTTTTACTTTAAAATTTTACAGCTAACAGAATAATAAAACACATCGGACTCAACGTGAAAGGTTTTCATGTGTAATGATTTTAATCTGATGATGGATTATAAAAAACATGGACTTGAAGCTACAGCTAGCGGCCAGTTAACAAAGACTGGAAGCAAGAGGGACACAGTCCAAAGCCGCTAAACGGTGTTAGCTTGTTATTTCTCACTCTCACCCTTCTGTCTTATAAAAGGGTTGAGAACAATCCTCACACGTTAAAATTGACGCTTTAATTTGATCTTAAATATATTGTTTACTTCTAAAAGTTTCAGAATCAGAATCAGAATCAGAAATACTTTAATAATCCCCGTGGGGAAATTACTTAAATAAAGTTTGGCCTAATGTTCAAGATTGTTCAAGATTGTGAAAAAGTCTGAGGATGCAAAGTAAAATAAGTTTATTACAAGTCAAAGATCTAAACCACACATGTAATTAACATCATTAAAGATCCAGTGTGTATGGTTTAACGGCGTCGTTGCAGATTGCAACCCCTTCTTCTCACCCCTCCTGTTCCAAGCGTGTAGGCCGTAAAAGCGTACGAGCAGCTTCGAGCCCATCCTGACTGAGGTTGTTTGTCTCAACTGACCTTCAGCTCCTAATAGGATCGGCTGATACAGGCGGATTGTTAACCTGAGCCTAATTCCTCCTTATAAGGAGCTCTCGTCCCGACTTTCTCTGCTATCAACCTAATGAATGAACCCAAGTGTGAACCAACATGCTGCGACGAGGCCAAGACACGAGAGTGACGGGAGGGAGGGAGGGAGGGTCATGATTAAGAGATGTAAAAGGGTATGGACGTTGAGATGGGATGCAGCGAACCCAGACTGCCTCACAAAGCCAATGAACAGGGCTTCCATCCACAGGTTTTTATGCACATTTTTAATTTTTGCATTAAATAAATGAGTGGAAATGCTAAAAAATACCACAAAAAAATGCTAAAAGTATTTTTTTTACGCTCAGCTGAGGTGGAAAAGTTGGTTTATTGATGAAAGCATGCGACAAAGTGCAGAGGAAAAAAGATTTAACGAATAAATCATGACGTACATGAATACATGACTTAATTAAAGAGACAAAAACAGATCAGAGAGACTTCCTCACGTTAATACATGAAGCAAACACACATTTTCCATCGTTGTTTTCTTGAGGTTTGACCAGCACTTCTGCTTCTGCAATAGTTTAATGGCACCCGATGGAAGATTAACAGCTGCTTATCCAGACAAACCAACTTCTAACATTCGTAGCAACATTTCTCAAAGTTAGAGAGGAAAACAAATTATGAAGATGGAAGGCTGTTAGCTGACCTGTTTGAGGGACATATGAGTTATAAAACCTCAATTTAATTAATTAACCTTGTATGCTTATTAAACATCTTCACAAACCTCACATACAACCAAAAAAAACACAGACTTGTAGACGAAAAATGCTACATGTTTGGATTATCTAAAGGGTGTAACACAAACAATAATAATACATCAATAATTAATAAAATAACTAATAAGAAATTCATCTCCACTTCAATACAAAAACGTGATTTAAATGTAGTTTATGAAATCACGTCACAGAGGCTAGCAGGGCTAACTAGCAAGGCCAGTTTATCAGGTGTTACATCTTCCTCTTGATATAAGTTCAATCAATCACATTTATATGGTAGAAACTGTGTGTTACTAAGATGTTTTAGCATTAAAATGTATGTTTCTGTTCCACTAAAAAGGAGTAACAGTTGGGGAAAATTAGCTTTGTCAGAGTGCAGTTGCTGCTGTTGTTTGTCTCTTTTGTACCTTTTCCCAAAAATGATGTATTTACTGGTATATTATTTATTTCTATGGTGAGTTAAGATGTCAAATGTTTGCATCCTGATCAGTTTTGAATAAATATGCAGTTATTGTATTTTGTATTGCAGTATAATGACGTTTAGGCCACTGGTTCCCAACCTTTTTCCCGTAAGGATCACTAATCTCTATCATTGATTAAACTGACTAATAATTTATTATTGGGATATTATGGATATTTAAGATTATATTAAAAACTGAACAATCACTTCAAACAGTGAACTCTGCAGGAAGTTTGTGTAAAACAAGAGATTTGGATGAATTCTGAGCAGATTATTTCCTGTTTAGGAAACTTTTTATATGATTATCTGTCTCTATTATGTATGTTTCTACTATTTAACAATCATACAGACTTAATAGGCTTCTTTTTTGGAAAGATTCAGTGTTTTCCTGTCCCTGACGCATTGTTCCATTAAACAATTAACATTAACTTTTCTCCACAGAAGTGAACCAAGGTTACTGTGCACATTTCAAACCTCCAGTCATTTCAAGATTTCCTCTGTTTCTGTTTTCTAGTAACAAATGCAAATTATCTAACTGCTTAGTCCATGAATGAAATGAAAAAAGAGAGTAGGTGAAGCAGACAAGCAGTCATATCAGGTAAAGGTAAGAATGTAAACAGAAAACAGTCTTAAAACCACATGAAAAGGGCTTTTTCCACCCTTTTTTTAAGCCCGTAGAGGCTTTTAATGCTTCTTCTCCTTCAGCTTGTCTTTAATTTTCTGAGGCTCGTCGTACTGTATCAACCGCAGGATGTCCTTGTTGTCCATCACACCCTGAATGAATTCCCCCTCTGAGATTTTATCTGGGGAAGGATGGAAGAAAAACAAGTTGCATCAACACATATACAAAGTTTTTAAAGCTTTTTTAAAAATCTGGTTAACGAATGGCGAGTTTTACCGTTCTCCTTCTTCCCGAAGAACTGCCAGATTTTTTCGGCCCTCTTCTCTGGCGTGTTTTCATCCTCGGGGAGGTTCTTCTGGTCCTCGACGGGAATCATGTTGAATATCGACTGCGTGAGAAGTCATTTTTAAAACATGTTAACAGTGCTTTATTCAGCATTTATCGAGCAAAATATATCAAAATTCAACCAATTCTGCAACTTTTTCCCGCAAATTTGACCAATAATTGTAGTTTCCATCTGAGTAATAGTGATTTTATTCTCACTGGAACAAGTTGCATTTGATTTTTAACAAATTATACCAGAAAAACAATAATTTTTGCTATTTTCACTTTCTTCCACAACTTAATAGCAAAAAAAAAAGACCTAAAAACATCAAAACATTTCAGAAAAGCTGCTAGAAAACCTGGAGGGACTGAATATTACCAAACATTAGCTGGTTGCAGCTTCTCAAACAGGACCACTTGCTGCTTTTCTGTGCTTTGTATAAACTGGAACATTTTGGTGTTTACGGACTAAAAGACATCACAGCAGACTCCATTATTGAAGAAAGCCTCGTTATTATTCTGCTTGTAAGGATTTAAAACCGAGTATACAATAAAACTCATTAATTACTTCCTACAATCCCATTCAGCTTTTCTTTTGTTGCCTTTACATCATTTATTTGAGGACATAAAAGCTTCAATAAATAACATTGTGGCTACTTAAGGTGAAAACACATTAATTAAACCAATATAATCTTGTTTTGAACATTTGTTCCTGTTAAAGTGGTGAAAAGGCTTTTTGGAAAGAGGCTGAATGGAAGTGAAACAGTATTAATAACTGCAGGGATGTTAAATAATATAATCTATAACCCGCTTTATTAAGAAGGCGTGTAAGTACCCTAACAATCTCTAGGATTTCGTTATTGCTGATGGTCCCGTTCCCGTCCACGTCGTACAGGGCGAAGGCCCACTCCAGCTTCTGCAGAGTCTTTCCCCCGGACGTGAGGTGCAGAGCGACAATGTACTCCTTAAAGTCCAAAGTGCCGTCGGCGTTGGTGTCGAAACTCCTGAACACGTGTCTGGCGTACTCCGTGGGGTCCGCGTTTGGGAAGAAGCTGGCGTAGATGCCTTCAAACTGCTCCTTGCTGATCTTCCCGCTGGGACACTCCTTCAGGAAGGACTGGTACCAGGTGCAGAGCTCGGCCTCGGAGTACTTGGTGTTGGATTTCAGGTCCTCCAGGAGCCCCTTGGACAGAGCGCTGCTCTTCGTGTTCCCCATCCTGCCAACTGACTGTCACAAACACAAAAAGAAGGAGTGAAACTTCTCCTTCTGTCCTCTTTGTTTTTGTGGATTTTTTTTCAGGATTAAAACCTCCGCAAGCGCTCGTTTCGACTCGCTCTGCCTCGCGTTCACCCTGTTGGCCCCTCAAGGTGCCAAACGGGATTATGGTTATCACTACCTAAATCCAGACAGCTGCCTTGGGAGATTAAGGGGATAACCACGTCACAGCACTATGACACCTCTTAGAAAGACACGGTTAAATACTGGAGGTGTAAGCAGAGGATTAAACACAGGTAACGCTGTAAAGGTCAACATCTGGGGAACCTTTTACGCCTTTTATGCAGCGTTGTCGGTTAAAGTACAATCCCATCTGCCACCACAGGGATTAATAACTCGCTGTGATGTTCATGATCAGACTACGCTGTAAATCCTGACAACACGTCTTAATAAAAGAAACTAAAACAACTTAATCCTGAATTAAATGCAGTATTTTAGTTATTGGTGATTTAAATTCCAGTTTGTTCCACTGATTCATTTTCTTTAAGTTGACTTTACATCAAAATAAAAAAACTAAGTAATAAATTAATTGTTTTTACGTCAGTAGTTTTAACAGGTAATATAATAATTTGCTTTAGTGGAAGAAAACTGAGTATAAAGAAAAAGCATTAAAGTCACTTTATTTAGATAAATAAGTTTGCAGAAATGCTGCATATGAGTGTAATATACTTAATTATATTATTCATAAATGAGTTACTTTTACTCAAATCAAATATTCATTTCATGCTTAATTTGTTGGAGGTAATACATTTATTTAAATTAATTAAATTGTAAAACTGTTCAGATTTTCCAGTTATTTTGGTTGATTGTTAATAAAAAATCAAACGTCTCGAGTTACTGCATTAAATAATGCTTCTGTCTCTATGAGCAGATAATGTTGTCAGATTTACTATTTTGGTGGAATTAAAAATGTCATATGTTAATTATTAATTAACATTTCCTAATAGAAGATGAGTTGTATATAAAGTTAATTTCTAGGAGGCAGGGCTGTATGTCGCTGCTGAACAACAGTTTTTTAATATTCAACTATCTCCAAGGATTAGATTTGTTTTCTAAAATACTTTAAATTATCACTTTTAATTTCACTTTTATAATCTTTTACTGCTGTTTATCTTAATAAACTCTTCCTCAGTGTGTGGATCCAGCACTGGGATCCAGACGAGGCTGACTGGATGAATGGACGCTGTGTTGGGGGGTCGCAGTGAAGCCCTGCGTGGGGTGGGCTGCTCCTCCACAATGGGATCAGATTATCTGTCTCCAGTGTAATAGTCTCAGGACAGATTACAAGACCATCTGCTGCAGTGGCGCCAAAACCGCAGCAAGTGGAGGCAATTAAAGACGACGGGAGTATCTGACAGACTGACATAGGAACTGATGGAAACCCTCCACTGATGGACGAACTGTCTGATTAACCGATAATTACCTGCTTCTTGTGGCCGATATCAATAAAATAACAGACCATTTCTAATTTTTGTGTTTTAAAAAGAGATGACTCTTCAAATAACACAATAGGTAATAAAATAAATGATTGTTATTACGGATTAATCTATCGGCTGTAACTGAATCATCCCAATAATCCTTAATAATATACATTTCCCATTAATGGCCAATAAAGACTGACACACTTTTACGTATTTAGGATAAAAGTGAGAGGACGACAGAATTCCCAGCGTGCTGTCAGACATGTGTGAGATAGATATTGAGACTGGCATCGACATTAATCTGTAATAATCTATGAGTTCCTCTCATGCCTCAGGGACCAAGAGGCCACCGCTTAAAGTCGGACACAAAGTTTATAATCCCGCAGCAGACAGAAGACTCTAAAGCAGGAGGGCTTTAACACAATACAGTATATGTTTATTTAAATTTTTATAGTAGTTTAGTAGTAGTATAGTAAATAGGCAGCAACAAAACTGTATTTTAACCACCTAAAAAAGTCCCATCCCCAAAGTCCATCAGTCCCTCCAGAACAATTAACACAAATTCAATGAATTGCCACACGTCACCAAACTGCTGTTTTATTCTCACTGGAACAAACTGCCTTCGAGGTATAATTAATTATACAGGAAAATACACTTTTTCCAACAATTTCAATCTAGAAAAATGCTTAAAAACATTGCAATTTTTTAAAATCTGTTGTGAAATCAGACATTTTAGGCCCAAAAATCGCCCAAAAAACCTTAGAAATCACCTTTTTATACAATTCTTTATCTGTATTATGTATTTTTAATCACTTTTTAACAATTATACAGACTTAAAAAGCTTCTTTTTTGGTAAATTCAGTGTTTTCTTGTCTCCAACTCATTGTTCTATTAGACAATTTACATTCACTTTTATCCACAGAAGTGAACCAAATGCTCAGATATTATTATTGTTTATCATTTTTCATCAGTATCAGTTTTCTTGCACGCCTTAAAATAAAGAAGGCCTCGCAACCCCTCATGAAGCTTTGGCGACCCATCAGTGGGGGTCCCAACGAATCCAGATTCTGTTACTTTGTTGACTATTTCTCTCCTAAAATCATTCACAAACATATTTTACTGTTTATCTGTAAAACCAGAACATGTGTGACCAGGTGAAGCCTGTTTCCTGCTACAAAATATAACTAAATATTTATTATTGTATAAGCATCTCTGTGTTTTGTGTGTTGAATAAAAAGAACCTTTTCACAGCCCCCGTTTCTCCGGCTTTATCCACAGCTTAATACACCGACTACGATAAGTACCTCAACCTATCCCTTTAAAGCTGGACAATACTCTGACTTTATTTTCCTCTAAAGCCACTGAACATAATCTGGGACGTTCATAATCTGCATTCTACCTTTTTTTTGCAGCAGGAACTGTTACGTAATCATTTTAAACATTTAGGTTTTGTGATAAAATGCAAAGTAAGTCGAGTATCTCTGCAAAAGTTCAAATGTCACATCTGTCAGTTTCTCATATAACTGATATTTGTGCCCCCCTGCTCGCAGGTATTTATTATGTAAAGAGGGATGAGTGGGGGGAATATTCACTGTACAACAGGCTTACTACTTCATCAAGTGTAACGTCCTGTCTTTTCATTTTTTATTACATGGAAGCTAATGTTCAGATTAATCTCTTTGTGTTCAGGGGAATTACTCAGTGAGACGCTGGCTTCCTCTCAAAGGGCTGCTGTCAGGTTCAAAGAGGAACTTACTCCACAGTGAATCAACGTTCAAAGCTAAAACTTTAAGGCTGCGCTGTATGTTCACAAACATCACGACTTAATGCACATTTATGAATTATTCTGCAAACACAGCTTCTACAAACAGGTAAAATATTCTGAAATATTGTCAGATTTTCTTGTCAAACTAGAATTCTTAAAACTAGTATAAATATCTGTCCACTGAAAGACTGTAATGTGCCTTAAAACTAGAAAAAATGCCAAGAATGTGAGGAAGTTGTGCTGATTACAATTGGAAAACTGAATGGTTAGAATTTATTCCTCAATCTAAGATTAAAAATTAG
>NW_023339696.1:20312985-20320126 GCF_004916995.1 Morone saxatilis | reverse complement strand
AGTGATTTTGTCTTAAATTAAGGCACCAGAAGAGTTCTTACACTGTTGAAACTGATTACATTGAACATTTTAAGTAACACAAACTTAGTTTTGTAAATTAAAAAAGATTCTTGAGTAGTCAGTTTTTACTAGTTTTAAGTGACACCAACTTAAGTTTTTTAAGTTACAGAAATATTCCTGATTAAGTCATTTTACTTAAAGAATTAACTCAGTGTCACTTAAAAATAACTAAAACTACTTGATCAAGAGTGTTATCTAATTTACAAAACTGAGTTTGTGTTACTTAAATGTTCAACGTGAGCAGTTTCAACGATATTTTTTGAGCTTTAAACTTTGATGTTTTTGTTTGTGTGACTTGTCTTAACATTTTATTCGCTGTATTCTGGATTTGGCTCAGACGACATGACGAGGTTGTTATGATTTAGGGAATATTAAAGTTTTACTTCCAGGTTTTGAAAGGGGTCTCTTGACCTCTGACCTCAAGATATATGAATGAAAATGGGTTCAATGGGCACCAACGTCTGTCCCCACCACAGACTCAGAGACACCCACTTTATGCTAATCTCATGCAGTTTTGGCTTTCAGGGTTCCCACGCGTGCTGGAAAACCTGGAAATTTAAAGACTAGTTTTCCAATTATTGAAACACCTGGAAATAAAATGAAACTACCAAATATCCTGTAAATAATCTACGTTGTTGTGGAAACTTTTAGTTGAATTTCAGCCTGTGTTGTGGCCACATTAATGTTATGGTGAGAGGAGTTAAACGTCTCGATTGATGAGCCTTTTAAAGATATTCACAAAGATCAGTTATTCATCCTGCAACCCATTAAAGGAGCAGTGTGAAGGATTTAGTGGCAACTAGCATTTGAATACAGCTCAGCCTTCCTAGTGTGTGGGAGAAGCTACGATGGCCGTAAGCCTATCTAGAGGCAGTGTTTGGTTATGTGCTACTGTAGAAACATGGCGGTCCAACATGGTGGACTCCGTAGAAGAGGACCCCGCTCTATCTGTAGAAAAACGGCAACAAAAACACAACAATTCTTATTTTTAGCTTTTAAAATGACACCAATTTGCATTTTCATGTAAAATTACAGGCAGGAAAAGACAAACGTATGAGAGTGAATCCAGCATCTGTTCTCTTCTTCACGTACATCTGTAATTTGTCTTCAGTTGTGCGGCGCTTCCCACATCGACAGCCTATCAGAGAGGAGGAGATTTACCCTGCACACACACACACTAGAGATCAGACTGTACACATTATATCATGTAAAGCTGGTAGTTGATCTTATGGCTGCGGCTGCTGCGACTTGGGAGCTACGCTAACAGGAAGTAGAACCTCATCCTGGATTATAATCTAAGCTCAAAGTAATCTTTTTTTCTCCTTTTATGTATTAATATGCTCAAAGGAAGTCTGGAATATAATTTGCCATTTGTAATGGATAATATCGCAGGCAAAGATTTGTAGGAGGGGAGGAGCGAGGGGGGTTTGGACGAGCAGCAGCAGCAGCAGCAGAGAGAGGAAGAGTTGTTCTGGTTCCTGTTGTTTCTGTGGAAGTGGAGAGAATGAATCCCTTAATAAAGGCGGCAGCACATCATTCGGGGCCGGCGGAGGGATGCACAGAAATCTCACCCAAGGAGCCTCAACAAGATTATGAAGATTTGATATATCTGCTGGGAGGCGAAACACAGTGGCTGCATATCGAAAGCCGGGATTAGTTTTCATTTGGTCTCCTCTGGCCTGGCCCCGAACCATGAGGCTAGAGCGCGGGCGGCGGGCTTCTCTGGCGATCACCCTCAACATTGTGGCGTTTGCGTTCGCCTTGTCGGCGGTGACCACCAGCTACTGGTGCGAGGGGACCAGGAAGGTGGCCAAGCCCTTCTGCACGGGGCCGCCGATGAAGGCGAAGCAGTGGTTCTGCATCCGCTTCAACAGCTCCAACATCAACGACAGCCGGCTGGTGCAGTACATCTTCGAGACCGGGGAGGAGAAGTTTCTGCTCAAGAAGTTCCACACGGGGATCTTCTTCTCCTGCGAGGAGGCCGCCGACATGAACGGTAAGGCCGACCACGAGCGTCAGCTACACTGTAAAACAAATCTGTAGGTTTACAGGTTTTTCACTGTTTATTTTACAGATCTTTTCTGTTTTTTTTTTTATTTAAATTACAAATATTAATAAAATTATAAATTATAGTCTGTGAATTTACATCTGCAACTGTAAATAATCATAAAATTGCTGCTTATTTAAAGAAAATGTCCCCCCCCCATAAAGTCAGTTTATTTAATAAATTAAATTGTTTAATACATTTCTAAAAGTATGTAAAATTACTGATAATAGACAGTAAAAATAAGTATTTCTGTAATTTTACATGTATTTGTTTGTTAATTTGCAGATATCTTGTATAATTATGGAAGTTTTCACAACAAAAACGTCCAATAAATGTTTTTTATCAGTGTATAAGGGTTGGTAAACTGTCACAATACAGTTATTTTATCACTGAAAACAGCAACAATTACTGTAATCTCACAGATATTGACTTTTATTACAGTTATATAACTTTTAATACGTTTAACTACTTTACTTACTGCTCGTTTGCTTAATCTATTATATACATCATAGTTAAATGGTTATATTTTGTATTAAATCTGAATCTTCAAAGTAACTTTTAACTAAAGTTGTCCAATAAATGTAGAGGAGTAAAAATTACAACAGTTATATTGTCCAATAGAACAAAATCTTATTTATAGTATAAAGAAAATTAATAAAATCTGAGTAAAAAACTTTATTTATATATATAACAGTGAGTTCTTTATTGTATTTATCACAGAAACATCCTGAACTCACTATCTACCATATTAAAATAATATATTATAATAAGAATAAGGTGATATTATAAATTGATGACAGTAGGTATATATACTGAAGTGAGATCAATACTTTGCTTACACCCCGTTTTAGTGAGTAACTGGTGCTTTAAAGCTGGCAGTAGCTCATTTTATTAAAAATTATGTTGTTGTCATATGTTGCTGGAAACTTAATGTATATCCTGACAGTAGAACACGAGACAGATAATCTGGGGAAAAAATCAGCGTCCTCAGCTCGCTCCTAGTGCCCCGAATGGGGATGTAGGGGAGAATCCACCAGCCCGAAGTGAGAAACAACCGATCAGAGCCGAGAGAAAGAGAGTTTGGCGGTTTTAGTTTCTCATCTCACAGGTCGGTCAAATACAAACTGGGAACGGAACTCAAACAACAACCTCTATGTTCAAGCCTCCAACCTAAAAGTGTCTTATAATCTTTCCTCGGTCTGCGAGGAGAACATAGTTTTTTGTTCCGGGCCCGGTGGATTCTTGCCAAGATGTCATTCGGGAGCACTTAGAACGAGGCCAGAGGAACCTGATTTTTTTCACAAGATTACCTGTCTCACATTTTCTACTGTCAGGATTTAGTGAAAGTTTCACAAATTCGACAAAGAAATATGGTTTATAGAGAAGTTACCTTACTGCAGGCTTTAAGATCCGCCCATAAAAACTTGGGGTTTCTCTTAAGGTTTGGTCTTGATGAAAGCATTAAGAGAATAGCATTATTAGCTATAATTATTTAGGGATTTTAAAGCTCAAAAGGTTGGATTAACCAGCATTGTGAATTGACTCTACAATGGAGTACATAAGAAAATAGTCCAAAGACTGTTGGTGATGAGAAAGAATCGTGAGAATATTATTCAGTTTGGTGTAGGTATGATATCGTCTTTGGGGCTCAAATAAAATGAAGTTAAATGTTTGTGTTGTTGGTGTATGAAATACGGATTGTTTAAAGCATCGCTAAACATGGAGCAACAGGAACCAGATTAAAGACGTTGCACGCGAGCCGTCGCCGTTTGGGTTTCATAAGCTGCTGAGTAAAGGATAAATGATTGATCAGGATTCGCATGCAAACAAATGGGTGTAATTCTGACCTCCGCGCGAATATTATGCAGTAGCATGAAAGGTGCGTTTATTTATTTTATGGTAACCTTTATTGTAACTAAGTCCCTCTTAGACAAAGACAGCACAATTGGTAAATAGAAATACGAAAACACAAGAAAGGGATGGACTGAAGAAGGCAGCCGTAAAGATGACACTGTGTATGACAAAGTTTTGATGCAGAAGAAAGCTCCAAAGTATTTAAGTGTGTAATATTTGCAAGAAAAGTTTGAGTAAACTGATTGGTTTCTATTAATAATTTACGTCTGTACGTCCATTTACATTTGACTCGGTAACCTAGTTAACTTCCATTAATTAGTTTAATGGGGTATAGCAAATGCACAAAAGACTGTATCTATCTTGCTGTGAAATATGGGGAAAGTAATAAAGTAAGACTGAAGATTATCCAAACATTTGCCGTACAAGACAGAGCATGAAAGATGTCAACAAAGTGATAGAACATTAAAGTTTGCCAAAAGATAAATTGGAATTAATGAAATTTTTACTTGGTTTAAGAAGCTTTGAAACAAGAAAAGCTTTTAAGGAACTCTTGTTTGTGCTTAGGTTATTTTTTGGTTATTTTAAAATAGTTTCTTCAAGGACATTGATTAGGGATTTAGCAGGAACCCGTAAAAAGTACAATAAACTCAATTAGATGTGTTGTAGTGTTTGTTTCTTCTGCATCACGAGGGGTTTGACCTGTCGAGGACTTCTCAGAGGATTGCACCAGAACATGAAAGGAGGTTTGAAGAATTGAAGCGTTGGAGGCATTGGTTAAATGGCCACGGTAGAAAGTTGTTGTTTCTGGTCAGGCCGAGCGAGGACTCGGTGTGTGTTATGTCAGTTGGTCTGACAGCTTTAGTGGAAAGGAAGTCCCTAGCAGGGAGATAGGACCTTTAGGTTAACCACAAACGAGTGAAGTTATCGAGTTATCACTCTCCACCAGACGTCCATTAAAAAAACAGTAATTTTAGCGTCCAGTGGGATTCATCGTGAACTTCATTCAAAACTCACCAAAATCCATCTCTGAGTGAGTCTTGTCCAAGCCATCACAAATCTGGTTTGGTGGAGAGAGGTAAATCCTTAATTCAACCGACGTAGGATGATAAAAGAGGCAGTTGGAGAACCAAATGGATTGTATTAGCAGTTAGAAATGTGTGGCCAGACTGGCTTTAAAACAATACCACGATTTGACTGGGAGAAGCGGGTACACAGGCAGAGGAGTCATTTAGCTCCAGCTAGATCGTGTTATATGGGGAAGATATAGTTGTTTGTAGCGTCATTACATTATCCGATAAAGTCCCTTGTTTCTATGTAACACTCAGGATATTAAAATCACTTTTATTCTGCTTACTTTAGTCATTCCTGCTAGAAATAGACACAAAACACAACGAAAGCGTTAGCGATTGGGTCGGCAGATTTGCTGTCGTCGTAGAGTTGAGGTCTTCACACCCCCATCAAACCCCCAATGTTCGCATTCTGTGTGAAAAACTGATGTGTGAATTAATTAATCATCAAAAAGACGACGACAAAGGCAACCATATGAAGTTATAGAGGATATAATGCTGCAGCTTTCAGGGAGCAGGTTAGCTAATGAACATATGCAGCGTTTTATAATGTGATCTCTAGTTTGTAATATCATCCTAACTCACTTTACTCTGGCTATATTTTCTTTTTTAACTCCAGTTCCACCATCTTCTTTCCCCTGCAGACAAAAAAATAAGATATTTATTTTAACCGACTAGTTTTTCTGGTGTCGACTAGCGAGATTCGTAGCTTGTAACCAACCAGTCGACTAAACAACACTTCAAAAATAAACCACGTTTGGGCGAATTTTCTAATTTCAAATAAAAAGATTCAGCTCTTTTACGTCGCTGATGGAAATATCTACACGTACAAAAACCACAATCGGGTGTGTCTTGTATGTTACGAACAACTAGCATCAACCGCCGCTGTCCTATAATATATAATTATAATATATAATATATAATAAATCTGTCCAGTCTAAAGCAGAGGACCTGTCGTACCCACAGACGGAGACAGAGTGGGATTATTCATCAGGGACAGGATATTTATTACGAGGACAACTGAACTCACTCCTTGTTCTCTAGGGGTCCTGTGGTTGTGTATCGTGGCTGAGAGTCTGTACCTCACCCTGCTCTTCACGGGCGGCGCTCTGATGACCCTGGAGCAGTGTCCCTGCTTCAGCATCATGAACAAACTGAAGCTCAGTGCCTTCGCCGCCATGTGCACGGCCCTGTCAGGTAACACTGCAAACAACAACAAGGTCTGAATGTTGTCTTTCTGTCTGTCACTGAGGCAACAGACTAGCAGAGTGTATCTGCCTGTTTTGAGCGATACAGACGTCCCCCTGCTGTGTGATAAAGCTGCTACACACAGAAATCCCAGTACAGTTATACAAACATCTCATCTGGAGGCAGAAATAATCTCACTGGTTCATGTTAACCTCAGTGTGCAAGACTGAATGAATCACAGTGTGCTGAGAACACAGGAGTTATCTCTCCGTTCACTTACTGAACGTATGAATGTAAAGTGGTCGTATTTTTCTTTAAGTTCAGGGAAGCTGCTGCTCGTTAATGGAGGTGGTTTAGTTAATCAGACGCACATTCATTAGTTTGTACTACTAATTACTAATTAGCTGTTAAACAATGTAATCAGTAATCTAATCCTAGTATGAAAGTATTAAAGTAACCTCAATACCAAATAAAAACGAGACAATAAAAGTATACATATAAGTGTATTTTAAGACAACAGAACGATGTAACGATAGAAAAGAAAATAGAAACAGAAACAACTTTTAGCATAAAAAATGTGTCAACTGTATGTAAAATGTATTTTAAAATTGTATTTGTGCTAAATAATCCCCATTTTTACTAAATGTTACTGAACTCCCTAAACCTGCTCGTACACATTTGTTATAGAGCGAGTTAATATTTTTATATTCTAATCTAATATTCTAATAAAAAGCAGTTTTGTAAATAATATGTTATTATCAATTATATTAAATACAATGTGTGTATTTTGTTTTAAACTTGATTGTTGGCAGGATAAAATGTATGTCACCTAAAAGTGATGCAAGGTGGAAATAACTTTAAATAAATCAAAATAAATAAATGTTACTTTATTGACTTGTTAATGTAGTAAATTTGACAAAAAAAA
>NW_023339696.1:20312724-20312920 GCF_004916995.1 Morone saxatilis | reverse complement strand
GTTAACACAAACACAAGAAAACCAAACTTTTGACATCTTAAAGTCTTAATTCATTAAGATTATGGGCCAACAGGAGGAATTATAATCAATTATAATAAGAAATACATTAATATGTGTTCATTAATGTATTTCTTATTGATTGAAATTGATTATAATTCCTCCTGTGGATAGATTATGAATGCAGCAATTAGTTGAT
>NW_023339696.1:20312426-20312624 GCF_004916995.1 Morone saxatilis | reverse complement strand
GGGGGACGAGGCTTGGTGGCCTGCTCAGTCAGACTGGGATAGAAAATGATTTCAACATTACTGTTCTGTACCAGGATGGGTGGACTGGATGGATGGGAACAGGCACAGGGGCCCAAAGGGTCAAGGGACTGTTACCATTTGTTTTTGGAAAGTGGAACGACTACAAATACACACAAAACAACAACAGAGACACATCAA
>NW_023339696.1:20310129-20312350 GCF_004916995.1 Morone saxatilis | reverse complement strand
AAATACATAAAATGACCACAAAAAGACATAAAATGACCACAAAAAAACACAAATTGACTACAAAAAGACACAAATTGACAACAAAAAGACATAAAATGACCACAAAGACAGAAAAAAATGACAGTGAATCTGAAAATATGTCTGAGAAACTGAGTTCAACAGCTTTTGAGTTCATTTTCATCCTTGTTTTAACTGTATTTAAGTCAGAAATGTGGTTTTTAGTTGAACCGGTCTTTGATTAATGTGGCACTGACGCTTTCTGATGGGTTTTAATTGGTGTAATGGATCTGAACATTTTTTAATTTGAGACATAAATCAAACATTGACAGCAGACCAAATGTTCACAATGGAGTAAGACTGACATCTGCTGGAGTAAAAGTGTATCAGACACCGAGTGTGTTTGTCCTTCTGCAGCACAGAGATTAACTTCTGTTGATCATGAAAGTATAGTTCTCAACTGAGGGAAACAACTCAAATTAAACTAAAAACCTGATTAATGCCGAGCTCAACAGTCACATCTCCTGACGCCGGTCGACCACGGGGGTTGTTTGCGTCTCCGTGGTGGCAGAAATAATCTCATTAGGTGGCGAGAATCCAAGATATACAGCGTCCGCCGAACACGTGCTGATTTCATCCTCGACCCTGAGCTCGTGGTGAGCTCGCAACTACAGGAAGAACTACAGGTTAACATCAAATGGGGGATATTTTTGTAGTTTTTTTTGCCTTCATTTATGGAAGAAACTCACTGAGGATCAACTGCAGTCAAATGTGGTTTATTAAACTTACATTTAAAATTCTTAATTGTTAATTGTATGTATTGTATGGCGAACCCCCATTTGAGAAACACTGAACGACACAACCAGTCTTTAATCCTGTTGTTATATATTTATATTAGTTTAGTATCTGGCGTTTTAGTTGCAAATTGCAGCTCCTTCTCTTCACCCTCCCCTTCCAGATGTGAGGGAGGACACTAATAAAAACATACCTGTGAATATTATATTACATTTCNNTTATACACTAATGAAAACCTAAATATTCTATTCTATTACTGCCAATAGATCCTCCAAAATGTTAAACACTGGACTTTTAAAGCAGCTACAAGGAACTTTACATGTTGATTCGGGCGCCCCCTGTGGACAAAATCGGTAGTGTTCCCATGAGTAAACAGAACAATCAGACAAGAAAACACTGAATTTGTCAAAAAAGAAGCAGATTAAGTCAAGTATGATTGTTTGAAATGATTAAAAATACATAATACAGCCAGAGAATTGTATGAAAAGTTCCCTAAACAGGGAATAATCTGCTCAAAATTCATCCAAATCTCATTTTACACAAACTTCCTGCAGTTACTGAGTTCACTGTTTGATTTCATTGTTCAGTTTTTAATATAATATAAAATATACATACCATATGTCACTAGAGCCAGTTTACTGAATTATATAAAACTGGTCTCTTGTAGGAAAAAGGTTAAGCTCTATTTATGTTTTAGGATTATTAATTAAAGTTTGAGTAAAAACCTCAATCATAAAGAGACATTTCTATAAATAATTAAGTCCTAAAAGCCTTTTTTACTTCAACACAGTGAGATTATTTCAACCTATTTTTAATTTATATCAACTTCAGCTCAAACCTGGAGTCTGTAGACGGCTGAGAGGAGGTCGAAGTATTTCAACACTCTGGAAGTGAAGAAAATATGTTTTAATTATCAATTAACACATTTATCACCGTGTGCAGACATCATCAATATATAAACATTATGGCATGATAATGAATATTTTAATGTCTTGTTCCAACATTGACTAATTAATAAATATTATTACTTTATACAGACACACAATTAAAAAAAATTACAATATATTTAAAAAAAGAGCAATTTAACAGTTACAGGTTGACAAAATAAAATCAATATCCTGTATTGACTTAATCCTCACATCTTTGATTCCTTCAGGAGATTTTGAGTAACTTTACTCACATTTAGTGGATATTAAAATAATATTATACCGCCTAATTTACATTGGCTTGATATGGAAAAAAGGATCCAGTATCTCAAAACAAATGACTTAATGAGAAACGTTCTAATTCATGTAAAATATTCTCAATATTTTGAATAATTTGATATTTTTTGGAGACAGTTTCTGATTATAATGATTTACAGAATCATTTTTCTTTCTGTCACATCGGCAGAAACAGCTTCTATAGATTGATGAAGCGTTTCTATAAT
>NW_023339696.1:20305177-20310066 GCF_004916995.1 Morone saxatilis | reverse complement strand
CGTCTGCAGTCAACTGATGACGAGCTCTTTATAACGCTGTAGCGGGTCGTCCTCGATGTATTTCTTTATATACCAACAGGAGACGTGAGCCTTGAGGTTTTCTTCAACCAGGAAGTCCATAGCAGCCTGTAAACATACATTAAATACTTAAAAACACCTCATATATGTTATACGTTCCTTATGGCTGAAATACCTGAAACACGGAGCTCTGACCTGCGACAGCACTGCAGCGACACCTTGACCCCTGAAGGTCTCCGGCACAAAGGTCGACATCAGATCCACCTCCTTCTCCCCGGTGAATCTGTAGCGCAGCACCGCGCACTCATGGTGGGACCCTGCGGACGGAGGACAGGTGTGGTGCTTTACAGATGTGCAGCCAGCTGGAAGATTTAACAGCTGCTCACAGACAACAAAGGGCCCCCAAAATGAGCAAATAAAACACAGAAAATTAACTTTATTTTGAAATTATTCAGGATCAGAATCACTTTTATTGGCTGGGAATGTGCACATGTTCAAGGGATTGGACGGTTTTATGTCGCTGTCAATGTGCAAACACAGAATAAACATAAATATAAACTCAACAACAACATAAACTATGATCATAAACATAAGCAATAACATTTGTAGACAATAAGATGTAATGGTGCAGAAGGATGCTGGAATAAATATGGTTGTGCATGAGGTAGCTGGATATGACATTATATATACAGTATGAACAACATGAATCAAATATTAATTTTATTAATTTGTGTTTTATAATGAGGGAGTAATTCTCACGTATTTTGCTTAACATTGTGTGGAAGTTAAATCCTGTATAAGGACACAAAAAGCCTTATGCAAGCCCTGGATTAACCATTTGATAGAGATTATGAAAACCAAACTCCCTCCATAAACACCTTTATTTAAGCGGCCGCCACTTCCCTGCGACGACTGTGCTGCTGTGGCCATCTAACCAGAAATGTCCCAAAATGTGTCATTTTTACTGATAAAATATCAGCCGAACTGTTAGATGGATAAAAACAAATCGTATTAAATACATGTCATTCATATAATCTGTGCAAAGATTACCTTTCAGCAATAGCACATTAAATTCGCAGATTTTATAACGGAGTTTCGTTGTGTGTTTGCTCCTTCCGAACGACAACCACAAACAATATTTGAGCAGAATCAACAAAACAGTCACATATTATAACGGTGAATCAATAAAAATAAAGACATCTGATTTTTATGTTTAGATTTGAGTAGGCCGCTAATAGACACCGGGCTCTCCTAAAGGATCTCCCCGGGCACCGGAGCGTCATCCCCGGCCACCTCCGCTTACCAGCCCCGCTGCCCGGAGCGACGGTGAACAGCTGCTTCTGTCGGTCGTGTTTCACCGTTAAACTGCAGCCGGAGCTCAGCGAGCTGAAGGCGGTCGGACCACCGTTCAATCTGAGGGTCAACGCACACAGTCTGGACACTAATTTAAAGGCCATTTATAGAAGAAAAAGACCCCAAACTCTGAGCTGCATGCAGTTGTTATTGTACAGACTGACCACGAGGGGGCGCCACATGTATATAAGACAATAATTAACTTTGTTTTGACCTTTCTGTGACCTTTACAGGTAAAAACAAACTGTTTAAATTATATATAAATGTGTCTTTAATGCACACAGCGTTAACTTTAATCACAGACACGATTTTAATGGTGAGGAAAGTTAACATTATTGCATTAACTGTTTTGACACAGGCGACAGTTTGTTTGTTTGTTTATTAAGATCCTCATTTAGGGCAAAAACGTTCAAAAAATGAGGTTGGATATTAAACTATTAACTACTTGGGTTTAAACTGAGCTTGACAAATTACATTATGTAAATGATGTATAATGTTATAATCTTTCTGTGTATGTGGGGCTGCTGTTAAAATAAAATACTTTTTCATGACACATAAACACTTTTTATTTGTTTTCTCAATGTCCACAAATACAAGAACAGATAAAACATTGTCTTTATAACTGTCACGTTACTCAGGTGATCAGTTTATGTTGTAAAATAAACAGAAATTAATTCTTTCTGAGGGAGAAACTTTGCTCTGAACACATCATTAAAAAAACATTTTATTCACGTTCAAGTTCAAATGCAGTCCGAATAAAAGTCTAAAACTGGACAAAACATGTTATTTTTAATATTTCCTGCATGCAAGAACATTTAAAGCTTTAATTTACCTTTTAAATATTCTGTCTTCTTATTTTAACAGCTTTATAATGCTGTGCTTATTATTCAGTTAACACTTTCACATTAATTCACTCTAAACTATCAGTGATTGATACACTTTCATGCTCTTTTTGTTTGTTTTAATGAAATTTAATTCAATTATAACCTTTTTTTTTTACATCTACCGTAAAACCTTTAATAAAAGTCGAGGCGTCTACTTGCTTTTATTAGAAGTTTTTTTTACAGTAATTGTGTACTTTAAAACAAGATCTCAGCTGGTTTATTCCTAATAAAACATCTTTCTCTGTGGTTTCCATCCCTCCGCAGCTCTACATGTCCTCGCAGGCGGCGGCGTTGTTCACTCCCGCCGCCATCACAGCGAAGAAGACGTTGGGGAAGAAGGACCTGGCGTAGAGCGCCACCTTGGGGAGCGAGGGAGCGATTACAACCTCTTTCTTCTTGTTGTTCAGAGTCTTCACGATCTCAGTCGCTGCCTCGTCCGGAGAAACACCGAGTGGCTTCTTAGTGTACAACACTGCAGACAGCACAGAGAGATTAAAAAATATATTATTATATTTTATTATAATGGCTAAAAGTATTGTAGAACTGCCCTCAAACTTAACCAAAGTTTACATTTTATACCTTTATGGTGCAATTGAAACTGCTAATAAATGTGTATTTTAACTTCAGTTTTATCTGTTTCTGTATTTATTTTTAACGATATCCTCGATATGAATTAAACTGATTTTATTTTGCCTCCTGAAATGTTTTTTTAATACTGGTTGTGGTATTTTTGTTGAACCAAAACAATTAGTTTCAGAGTGTATATATGATGTGTTTTTAAATAAAAGTGATTTAATATTGTGGGTGATACCAGCCTCATCTATGCAGAACTCCCAATCCTTCAACTTACTAGCTATTAATAGTAGTTGTTGTGGTTATCAATTTAATTATTAATACGAATTTCAAATAGTTTAGTGGATCTAAATCCAACCTGGTTCAGTTCAGATTCACTTTGAACACAAAGACGAACACAGGAAGCACAGATCCTTCAGGACTTTGAATCCAAGGGATATAAAGAAAGACAAGGATGGATCCATTACCAACATTTGCGTGGATATCGTGAATACGATATTCATCCACATATATGGGGTGTTTAGAGAGAGGGAACTGAAGGAGGGAGACATTGGATCAGCCGGATCACAGAAGAGCAACGGATCAGAAGACGACGTCCGCAGGTGTCTGGGGGACATCTCTCTGGCCTGATCGGAGGCCACCGGTGTCCCAGACATCGGTTCCCGAAGCGTGAAAAAACTGACAGACGCTGTGATTACAGAGATCACAGAAAGTGTAAATATGCTCTCCGATAGCTCTGGATGTAAGGAGGGGAGCCTCATCCCACATTCCTTCACTGAGAGACTAAAGACCATGGTCCGACATGTGGCCAAAATCTTGAAAATGTGCGCCGTAAGAAAGGTCAGCAAAGCATCACAACGGAGGCTGCAGAAGAAAAGACAACACTGGGAAACTTGCCAGTGGAGAACACTATACTGGTTGTTCCTTATCTGGATGAAACAGAAACAGAGTCTCAGACGAGCTTCGTGGACAAAACAATAGAAGCGGTAAGAATCATCCTGGAAGAAAGGGCATCAGTCCAATTAATTACAATGTCCAGATTCCAGAGGAAGAAGGCGAAATGTTTGAATCCTCCGAGGACATAGATGAGAACGCTTCTGCGATGGTCAGGGAGACAATCGAGGAGTTTAAACTAGATTCAGAAAGGTTCACTGCCTGAATTGCTGGCCGAATCCGAAAAGACGTCCCACTGGGGTCCCGAGTAGCGACCCCAGTAATGGCAAAACTGAGCTGTAAATATAAATGCGGCCCAGAAGAACAGTCTTCTCTGAGTGAGCTGAGGAGGATGCCGATGTGGATGTCGAAGAGGATCTAAAGACGGCCACAGAAGAAGTGACCCCTGATGAGATAATCAACTCTATTGGCGGCGATCAGGACAACACAGCCGCCATAGAGCTCGGTGATTTAGTTTCTGAACACCTAGAGCCAGAGGATCCCACGGTGGACTTTGAAATACAAGGCGAAGTCAACACCTTTATGGGGCAGATTAGGCACTGGCTCAACCGGCAGCGGATACGCCACAAATGCAAAAGGGACCACGCAAGTCCTGTCATAAAGAAGATCAGGGAAGTGGCTGCGTGACACCGGCGGTGGTTAAAGTAGAACGACCTTCAACCCTCCTTCAGTCCACTGAGTCACCGGTCAGTGGCGAAGGTTCGGTTGACACCGCAGCACCAGCAGCCAGTGGGACGATACCAGATGCAGATTTATGGTCATTGCACCGATTCAGAGAATTATTAAAAGTTTAAAACATTCAGACATTCATCTGACTTGCGATGACACCGAGGCCTTCAGCAGGTCACTGACGGAGACGTTCTGCAAACAGACTGCAGGCTCCGAGGTCGCTGTCAAGCCAAACGACCATCACATCAAGAAGGTCAAGATCAAGGCGGTCTTCTGCAAGCTGACAGGCGACGCAAACATCTTGAAAATGTGACAAAATGCCTGTTGTCCAAGGATGACTAACTGAGACACTAACAAAGAACAGATTTGTTTCACATCTGTTCAAGACTGTGGCCAAGCCGTTCGCTGCGGACACAAAGAGTAATCTTTGCCGTTTTT
>NW_023339696.1:20302378-20305077 GCF_004916995.1 Morone saxatilis | reverse complement strand
CCTTTGTTTGACAGAGATAGCTGGAGAGAGACAGGAGACGACATGCAGCAAAGGGCCGCAGGTCGGACTCGAACCCGGGCCGCTGCGTATATGGGTCGCCCATCTTTGGTGGTTTTTGACTGGACACGCGTACTAACTGGGATGACACAGGGTTTACTCCGAGGGGCTTCGGTTCGCCCACATTTTAAACTATAATGAAAGAAAAAAGTGGAAAAAAGAAAAAAGAGCGCTCACTGTGTTGGCGTGGGTTTTCCCCGAGTAGCTTCGGTTTCCTCCCACATTTTAAAAAATAAACAATTGAGCCCCCCCAAAATAAATAATCTAAAATAAAAACAAACAATATAACATAGAACAAACAATCCGTCTGATAAGAGTCTCACTATGAACTACTGGAAACAGTAAATGTTTTATACTTACATGTACTACTCCGAGCAGGTTGATCAGATCCAGCTGATGATGTGTAATAAAACACGTTGAAGCGTCTTTGTGGCGTTGAATTAAGATGTATTATCACCAAACTTCACTCGTCTGATGAGATATTCTCTACTTTTTTTCTTCTGTGTTAAATGTTTTACTGTTTAAGCTGGTTGTTTTTTCGTTTATCTGAATCTTTATGCTGCTGAGACAGGATTCCCTGGTAAAATAAAATAATTGGGAATTTTCCTTCTTATCCTTTAGTTGGAATTAAGTCAAGTGATTTTTTAAAACGCAAACAGGCCTAAAGGAAGCTGCTGTGACCCATTAAAGTGAAGCTAAAGTAATTCAGTTGACCCTCCGTGTGTCGGTGACATTAAAAGACATTTTAAAAGGAAAGAGTCACCATGTTGGAGGAGTGAGAATAACTGAACTCAGCTTCAACATTGGTCAGTACACTCTAAAGACAATGAAAAGTTATCATTATCAGTTATTTGTTGTCTGATTTCGATTTGCAGCTTTAATTGTTGTTAATATTATTGTTCAATTATTTAATACATTTCAGTTGCGAGTGGGTTTCCCTCCTTTGTAGGTAGCTAACAGCAGGAAACTCAGGATTGTATTCAAACCAAAGTCAGAAAACCCGATAATGCAAAAGTATCCAGTGACAAGAACCAAGAAAACAAAGAATAAATCCACAAAATGGACAAAGACAGGAAGTAAATCAAACCAAGGCTCAAGAAGAAACAGAGGAACAGGACATAAATAAATAAAATCCCAAACCTCACTGATTACTGTACGAACACACAACTTTATATCAGTGGAGCTGCCGTTAGCTTACTGCTAACGTAGCTGCCGTTAGCTTACATTTACAACATCCACCAACTGAAACAATTCAAATAAAAACACAAATAACGGCTGATTATTAGAAGTTGAGCTGTTTTCTTTTTCTCTGGTTTATTTCAGGGTCTGTTTTATATCCTATAATAACAGATAAACATTACACAATGTCATTAAATCTGTCCTTTTCCTTTATTTAATGTGTTCACAACCTGAAATCCAGTGACAGTAGAGTCTGAGTCGATCGCTCAGGTGAGACTGTTTGAGGAGGACGGTGATGAAGAGGTCGGAGCTGTTTGATCGCAGGTTTCAGTGGAGAAAATACACGACAGAAAAATAAATATTTAACATTACGTGAAGTTATTAATGTTTAATTAATGTTCATTTAATTACAAGTATTTTTTTGAAAGCGACAAAACGAAACACGAACGAGGTCTCGTGCCAGCTCGATTCTTCCGACTTCATTTGACTCCTCGGATCAAATTAGATGTTTTCATAAATGAATTAAACTGAAAAATGATCAAAATGTTCTGGAAAAGTGCAACAAAATTAACATCAGGTCATAATTTACAGGCTAAAGGAGGTCAGAAAATACAAATATTTAGTTTTATTAGGGCCCGAAAATCGGTATGTGTATTATGAATATCAAAAAAGACCGTAACCCCAAACTAAACAGGATTTGCAAGCAACTTTTATTATTTACAAATGTATGTCTGAGAATATATTTAAAAATTATAATTTTTCTGCATCTTATTTACATATTTACTTTTGTGGGCGGTAAACAAAATGTAGTTTTACTTTTACTGTAGTAAAAAGTTACTGCGAGACCCATCCTTAACAATCATCATACTAATTAATATTTTATTATTATTAATTAATTATAATTAATCATTATTATTATTTATTAATTAGTATGACTTGTATTTTATTCTTTATTTGTTCTTTTTATTTATGTATTTATTTTAATATTCTTATTATTAATTATTGTTATTATTATTATTAGTCTCCTGAAGGTTTTTCAGAATGAAGGTCTCCAATAATCTGCCTTTAAGGGTAAATGAATCCTGAATCCTCGTTCAGGGACCATAAACAGACACGTTGCTCTGCAGTCGTAGATTTTACTCACGGGACCAGAGAGATCTGGAGGTGGACGCCTCAGGTGACGAAGACGACGACGGGCTGATGAAGGTGTGGTTGATGGTGCTGACGGAGATGCCGTATTCTTCCACTTCAGCTCTCAGGGAGTCGAAGAAAGCCTGAACGGCGTGTTTAGAGGCTGCGTCTGTAAAATAAACAGATTAACACACATTTAAATATCTACTGACGGGCTAAACTCAGTGTTTCCTCTCTGGAGGGATGTATCTCTCTTTTTATTAATATCTGTAAAGAAAACTAAAGGACATTCTTATTTTTAAAGATTATATTATCATTTAAGAGACCTGAAC
>NW_023339696.1:20295232-20302321 GCF_004916995.1 Morone saxatilis | reverse complement strand
ACAGAGAATTGTATAAAAAGTGATTAAAACTATCAGGAAAACTCATCTCTGATCAATATTCACAGCTAAATTCACCTAAATCGCTTGTTTTACACAAACGTCCTGCAGTTATTGTTATACATTGAATATAATATGAAATATGTCACACAAGTTGTTATGTTAAAGCTAAAAAATAAAAATACAAATAAATATATCTCAATAACGTCTTCTGGAGTGTAAAAAAACATTTTGTTCATGTTTCTACATTTTGAAATCTTCTAAAATCCCTAAATTTGTTGTTTTTATTTAATACATTTGATGAAAAACAGGTCCAATTAATTTTTTGTTTTAAATATGATTATTATTTTGGTGAATTATTATGGTTTTATTGACTTTTAGCTAAGGTTAATCAGCTTTTATAGATATTAATCAGTTCAAGATACCAAAAAATAAGAGTCTAAAGGGGTTTCTTTGNNNTAATATTAAAATGTGCTTTATGTGGATTTTTACCTCACATAAGAGTTAAAAATCCTTCCCTTCACAAACCATCTGCACTCACATGTGGTGCGAAACGGCACCGCCAGTTTCCCCTGAATGCTGTTGACGAGGACCAGGTGACCGGTCCTCCTGGAGATCATGGAGGGCAGCACACCTGGAGACACAAACCTTCATCACAAAGAAGCCCCAAAGTGAAGACCTGGTCCCCCGCCAACCAACCACCGACCACGGGGAGCTACGCCAGCCTACCTTTGGCCAGCGTTGCCGGCCCAAAGTAGTTGTTGTCCATCAGCAGCCTGTCGGTCTCCAGAGACACCGTCTGTGCCGGCGCTCTGAGCTTCATGCTGCTGTTGAGGATGAGGATGTCCAGGCAGCCGTAACACTCCAGGATCTCCTCCACCGCCTCGGGCATGCTGTCCATGTCCCCGAAGTCCAGCAGCACCAGTTTGGGAGGAAACGTCTGAGGAGGAGGAACAGTGAGGAGGAAGAGCTTAAAATGTTTTCTTTACCTACGAGCTTTTATTGTTGTTATTTACATGTTTGCACACACAGGAAGTCAATCAAACTGCACAACTCCTCCCTCATTAGTCATCAAACTGGTGCTGATAATGTGCAATAAGTTCATTAATATTCAATACACTTGATTATTATTATGTTATTCGTGTAATTATTTATAACTTCTGCAAGCCACAATCTTTAAAACTCATTACTATTTAATTTCTATTTTTACATTTCTACTTATATGTAAATACCTATACATACATCTATATTCTACATATTGTGTTAGATATTGTAATATAAGTATTATTTATATTCTTTAAAATAGTGTGAGTAGAACAACTGTAACAAACTAATTTCTGATTAAAATATTAAATAAATGAAGAGTTTCTGTTTCTGTATATGAGGATGTTTTAATGTATCTGCTGCTTTTATTCTTGTTTGTTTTTATTATTAATATTATTATTTGGCATTTTGAATATTAATGTGTTTCTTTGTTGTTTTTTCCTCCATATGCACTTTTTTCAATTTCAAAAACAAGTTATTTGGCTGTAGGTTTTGTATTCATGGAAATAAACTAGTGAACATTTTATCCTCAGAGTTGATATTGTTGTATATTGTTTTTTTTTAATCTACTGTACTTTCTATGAAGTAAAGAAAACTCATTCACAGTTAGATTTGTTGCCCAAAAAACTGAATTAAAATATATAATTGTCTATTGTAAGCAGGTAGAACTGAAACATGAAAATAAATGATGAATATATATTCCTGTTGGACAAAGAACACAGGCTTTTATTTTGAAAGAATCATTTGAAATGTAGAAAAGTTGCTATTTAATAAACAATAAGCATAAAACCTGTTCAACTCAAACATTTATTAGCTCCAACAATTTAAACATGAAAAAATATCTGATTTGAGTACAAATAACTAATTTATTGTAAAAGGTAAATTAAATTAGTTGAACTTCAAACTAGCAAGTATTTTACACTCATAACAACATTTCTACAAACTTATTTAAAATGTGTTCACAGAAATTATTTATTTTACTATAAAGTAACTTAAAACGCAGCTTCTTTATTCATTTTTGAGTTAATTCACAGGAATGAGGATTAAGTTACGTTAGCTAACCTCTTTCATTAAGATACGTTTATGTTATTTACAATAGATTAAAAGTGTTTAAAGTATAAATTCTTTGTCTATAAGTTGTTTAAAGTCTCCACCAAAGAGACGTTTCTCCTCTAAACTGAACGTAAACCTTCGGAGGGAACCACTGAATCAAAACTACCAATCAATCCATTGATCATCAACTTCGTCCTTGTTTTCGGCGCCGGTTTACGTACCACGGTCGGGTCCGAGGCGTTCGCCAGATCATCTGCAAGTTCCTCCAGTTTGTCCCAACATTTCCCGCAGAGGATCAGCCTCGCGCCTCCTTTATGAAACACTCCTGCACATTCTTCATTTATAGAACCAAAGACATAAAAATAACTGATGAGCAGACTGCGAGCTCTTCGTAGAGAAACCGCTTATTCGTTAGCATCCGTTACCTTTTCCGAGCCCCGATAGAGCGTCGGTTATAACCACCACCTTATTGCGTACGGAGGTTTTGGACAGCAGGCCGATGACGGCGCTGTACAGGTAGAAGAATCCAGCCGTCAGCACGACGACACAAGGTACCAGGAGGACGGTGGTGGTCCAGGCCGGGTCCATCTCCTGCAGGATGTCCTGAAACATCGGTGGTTTTTATATTAGAAGGGAAGAATTTAAATAAAACAGTATATTTTTATCTTAACTGCTCAAACAAATTATATCATAGTTCCACATTCTGAGAAAATGTGCTCATTCGCTTTTCTTGTTAGTTTAGCTCAGCATAAAGACAGGAAACAGTCCAAATTTACTAAATCCAGAACCTTTAAAGCTCATTAACGTTATATCTTCTTGGATTATTGGTTAATATTTGTTTCAGAAAACTGCTGCAGTCGAGTCCAAAGAGTCAAGATTTTGAAATCGAACGCTTTTGGAACAAGTGCACTTCATCAATGGTTTTATTTGGAAAGGAGGAAGTTATTTCAGAATAAAACACACACATATATATGACTGGACTCGATCAAGAGCAACTACGCAACTTCACTCTGGTGAAACCAAGTCCGAGTGCGAATACCAACGAGTCCGAGACAACAGAAAAAACATCTTAAGTTTCAGCCACAAACGGTGACGAGACATAAAAACCAAACACTGAATGCTGGAAAATAAATAATTAAATAATAATATTTATAATAGCGTTACGATCTGTAATGTTCCCATATTTTATATTTAATATTAGCTCCATTATACGAACTAGCTTTCTATTGGACAGTTTGAATTAGCGGAATTATCCAATTAAGAGACAATATGTTTTTCTCCGTTAGCTAGCTAGCAATTTGTCCATGTTAGCAAACAAGCAAAAATTGTCAAGATAAAACGAGAATTTAACAATATATTTCACAAAATTCCCTTTTACGTTTGTTTTGACTGTCGTAGTGGGGTGCTAACCGTTTGTTGATGTTAATGGATTCTGTTCGTTAGCTTGTGTTAGCTATTGTTTGCGCTGTAAAGGAACAGGAAAGAAGTCTTAACGTTGCATCCTTTCGATTTTCCAATAAAAAGAGATTAATACGTGTAAACTGTGTCGCATTACCGAGTGAGAGAGAGATCAATGGACAGAAAGCGAATGAGCAAATTTCACCAAATATCAAACTATTCCCTTAAAAAAAAGGATAATTAAACCACCAGTGTTGATGTTGTCGTCATGGTTAGCTAACACGTTTCTGTCGTAAAAGCATGTTCAGAGATTTAAACATACTTTTCAGATGATAAATAATTTTGATGTGATAGTGGAGATGAGATGAGATGAGATCTGATGAACGTGATTTACAGGAAAAAGGAGCGTTTCATACCCAAAAGCTCTCCGGCTCCGTAACATTGGACTCCATCTCACCCTCTACAACCATATTTAAATCTAACTATTCCTACAGCTCTGAAATAAAAACAGAGAAGACACTTTTAACCATGTTCTTACGTTAGTAATTCAAACTGAATAATAAATACCACATTATTAATGTGTATATATGAGATCTGATCACAATATACAGTCGGTGTTTAATGAGGTGAATCACATTCCCAAATCATAAGACTGAAACTAAAATCTGCCATTTGAAGCTGGTTTGTGTTGTTTTGTTCATTAATTAATACATTTTCAGACACAAAACAGTGTCATAAATCCAAGCATGTAGGGAAGGTATGAATCACATATTAAATGCATAAAATCATAGAATAAAACTTCCACAAAGTCTTTTTTTTAACTTTAACTTATCTAATTTTTAACTTCTCAGACCGTAGTTTAAACTTTTAAAAAGTACTTATGAATTGTGAATGTGATTATGTCTTATACGTGGCTTACTGAACAGGCCCATCCTGTTGGAAAATCAGTCTACTGGCCACAAAAACACAAAAAACAACCAAAAATTAACAAAAAACAACCAGAGAAAAATACAAAATAACCTCAGACACACAAAACAACCTCAGAGAGACACAAAACAACAACAAAAAAAATAGAAAATAACCTCAAAAAGACACAAATCAACCAAAAAACAACTAAAAAAATACAAAACAACCAAAAAGAGACACAAAGAAACCACAAAAATAGAAAGTAACCTCAAATAAACACACAATAACCACAAAGAGATGCAAAACGAAGACAAAGGGACACAACAATGGCAACAAAGAAACTCCAGTTGACCATAAAGTTTGTGGTTCTTGCTCCCATGTAGGAGGTTTAGGGGCCCGTTGTCTTCACAGTGTTTGAGTTACTTTAGTATCTTTCATAAAACAACATTTTGCCCAGTTTGTTTGTCCTCAGATTAAGAAGAGCAGCACTCACATGTTCTAGTTTGTGAGTAACCTTTAGGTTGAGGTTTACCGTGCCAAGCACCGGCTGTTTGTCCAGGAAGAGACTTCTAAATATAAACCTGCCCCAGAAATAGATTGTGTATCTCTGTCAGAGGACTCAGAGCCTCATTATTCCACAACAGAGACACAAAACCCCAATTAACTGAACAGGAGACACGTTCAATCCACACAGCAGCTGTTTGTTTGGGTTAAATTAAAGATAAAATATCCTCCAGTTGAGACACAATAAACAGATCAGCTCCTTTCTGACCTCGATATTACAGGAACTGAATAATCAGCCCACACCTACTGCGTCTGCAGCCTCTGCAGGTGATCTGGATTTATTCCTCTCCTGAAGAGCCTCAGCAGCTCGTTCACTGAGCTCCTCCGACGACCACGACGACCACGACCACGGGACAGCCGGACGGCCACAGCAATACTTTGGGATTTGAGCTCTTTTAATAGCAGCACAGCTGAGTCAGTTATTTTCAAGCGTATGTTGTCGACATGTTTAGAGTGACAGGACAAGGGGCTGCTGGGTAAGAGCACTGTGGTATATGGCTGACATTAGTTATGTGCACTACACTGAAACACTGCAAATAAGGAGCCTATTTTGTGTTTTATTTTGAAAAATAATCTGGTTTTAAGAGTCCAGAGTCTTAATAAACATATTAAATTATATCCTGTTAAAATCTTTTAAATGGGAACTAACAGCAACTGTCAAGGAGTTTTTGAATTAAATGTATTCTTGAGTGTTTATAGAGTATATTTGATACTAAAGTCCCTTTACGTATTCGATTAAGACAGAAAATACATTAAAAAAAATCTGTGTTCAAAAATTGATGCCACAAACCTGTTATCATTCTCAAGAAAGTGAAACAGCCTTTTTTCTGGGAAATTAGTCTTATATTTTTGTCTAAAAAGAAAAATAATTTTGTTGAAGATGTTTTTGTATTAGGAAAATAATCTGGTTTTAAAATTTATTTTTTTTACTTTGTCTTAATAAAATAAGAATCTTAATAAGATATTTTCTTAAATTAGTTTAAGAGAAAGTCGTCTGGTCCCAGTATTGGAAATAAAGCAGCTGTTTAGTTTTTCATTGTTTTAATGACAAAATATTAAAAATAAAAATGTTTCTGGTTCCTTTATTTAAGATAAAGTCACTAATTTTTATTATGTTTGAATAAAGTGTGTCTTATTGTCAGATTGCTGATTATTAATCTTCGATTAAAAGGTACAAATTCTTAAATTCAGATCAATAAAGTCACCAAAATACTTATTTTAACAATCTTAAATAAAGAGTTTTCATTGCTTGTAATAAACACAAGTTGCTTAAGTCAGGTTAAAATAACATTATTCATTTCACTTTAAGAGCTGCTGATTAGTTGATGTTATGTGTGTATGTGTGTGTGTGTGAAGAAATTAAAGGTTGGATGCTGATTTTATCACAATAAAAGCATAAAATCTGAAATATCAATCTCTTTTTTTTAACCAAAAACTAACTAAAACAGATATTTACATTAGCATTAAGTACAAGCTCTTCTTATACGCACTGTATTTATATTTTTATTTGTTTAATCTCATCCTTACATTTGTTTGATTTGCACATAAAGCTTCATCGATCAATTAATGTGCAGCTACTCTGATTATCAGTTAGTTAAGCAAAACACTTTCTGGTTTTAGCTTCTCAAATGTGACAATTTGCTGTTTTTCTTTGTCATATATGACATTAAATTGAATGTTGTAGTGTTTTAGACTGTTGACAAGCAAACTGAAGACGTGATATGTATATAAATATGTATATATGTATGAAAAACTGCACAATAAAGGTATTAAATAAGTGACATTAGAGACAAACAGTGCTGCATTATGGTGTCTCAACAACAACATAATACATGTGATTTAATGGGACTATATGTGATTATTTTCCCATCAACATGCATTGATTAGTGGGTCTTATAGTATTCATTTTTAATTTTAATCATTAAACAAATAAAATAAAATAGAACAAAGGAAAAAGATGAAGAGCTGTTTGTTTTTTTTAAATCAGAGACTTTAGAAAACAACAAAAAAGAGACTTTTATAAGATGAATCCATCTAATTGGGCACAAGTCAGTTAATATGTTAATTAAAATCCCTTTATTGATGATCTATTAAGTGTGAACTAATCACTACTTAGTTAGTGGTGAG
>NW_023339696.1:20289689-20295186 GCF_004916995.1 Morone saxatilis | reverse complement strand
TACTTCTTATCAATATTACTTTTATCTTGTCTTTATTTCTATATATGATGTTGGTCTTTGGAGTAAAACAGGTGAAACAATCTCTTAAAATAAAAACCCATGTAAACCTGAGTGGTTTTATTTTGAAGCTCGTCACCAGATATACTGCGTTCGTTGCCGTTGAGCGAGTCCGGTGGTTTTATTTTGAAGGTTGTAACCGGATGTACTGTAGCCGGTGAGGTTTTCGGTGTGTTGTTTTTTTTTTGCTGCACTGACACAGCGGGCTGGTTGGTTTATCGTTCCCCTCAGACGTGACAGACCTGCGTTATTTATACACACCGAAATCACCGGTACAAATGTCGGATTTCGAGGAATTTGAGAAACAGCTGAGCGAGAATCGACAAGGTAAGAATGAACGGCCCCGGCTGAAGCTAGCAGAGCAACGCTGCTGATAGTGCGTAATGTTAACGACGCTATTTTATGAATGAATAACCCGACGGCAACTTTAACGGGTAGTTTCACGAGCTATGACTCAGCTTGTTTTCCTTGTTGTTCATATTAGCAGAATTAATAATTATTAATCATTGTCCCGGTGATTTTACCCTCATCCTACCGTCGCTGTTAAATCTTCATACACTTAGTGAACGCAGTCTGGTTACCGGTGAGTTTCACTGGGAACTTAACCTGCGCGAGACAGCCAGGCACCAAACTCCATTCAGATATTTCACATTTCTAAATGTTATTCTCTCCTGTGAAGACATATGAAGGCAGAAACTGCTCAACTAGACATTTTCTGATTCATTATTATGTACTTTTCAATACGGCACACATTATTAATTGTTGCAGCGCGTTATTATTAAAATTAATGCAGGAATATCACAGCACAGCAACTTATTTGCTCTACTGAATGATATATAATTATGATATATGAATTCATTAAATATATAATGCATAAAACTAAAAAGTTCTGCAATTACCTTTTGCAAACTGAACCCATGTATTAATATTTTCTTGTTCCATCTGTTCCAGTGTGAGGATTTACTGCTTTAATAAAAACTGAAAAATAAAAAGTGGCATCCATTATTCGTTGTTGCAACACATTATTATTAAAATATACAAAATCTCACAACAAAACCAGACTCAGAATCACTTTTATTGGCACACATACACAGAATAAGCATAAATAAATAAACAACAAGCTCAACAAAATAGATATAAACTAGTATGTACAGTTATAAACAAACAAAAACAATAACATTTGTAGAAAATAGTGCAAATGATGCTGAAATATATATTAATGTGCAGGTATTTGTCAGTACATGAGGCAGGAGAATATAAAAGTATATACAGTATATATAACTACGGTGCTCTGTAGCGCCAACCAGAGGGAAAACAGCTCAACTGCTCCACTGGATGATATTTAATTATGATATATAATTAATTAAATATATGATACTGATAATAATAATAAAGCTTGTTCATGTAGCTCGCCTGAAAATGAAAAGTTTTACAATCATGAGACAACTTTATTAGTCAATCATCAGAATAGAAATAGGTAATAAATTAATAACTTTATTGTTCTCGTGTGAGAAAATCCTGCTTTAATAAAAACAGCATCCATAGTTAATGAAATTAATACAAAATCTCACAATGAAACAACATTAATAACGTCTCAGCTCTACTTATTAATACATCTAATAATAATCTTCTCCAGTGTGAGAAAATCCTGCTTTACTTTACAATAAAAACTGATTAAAGTATATTTTAATTCCCATTTAAACACGTCACTCTGGGTTTTAGGAAGCCGTGATGGGGATTTCTTTCACTATTCTCCAACATTTTAACAACTAAAACATTAGTTTATTAATAATTAAAACTCCTGTCAGATGAACTGATGAAGGAAATAAAGAACAAACTCGAGTACGGGGAGTGAAAGCAGTCTGAAGTGACATTCAACACAAAGAAGGTTCCCAGCCACGGAAGAAAGGAAGAAAGTAATAGAAAAGGAGGTATTAAAGAATAAAAGAACACATCTATAAGTTGACATTTAGTCCGCGTCGAGCCACCAGGTGGATCAGAACCGCACGGAAACCTCCATCGATCCGTTAAAAGGTCTTCCGTCATGTCCCCCCTCTCTCCGAGAAGAAAAGGCCACATTAAACCGTCATGAAGGAGGAACAGGATGCAGTGGTTTCTCCTGGAGGCTGGAGGGCGGCAGAGCTTGTAATTAATGTATAATTAATATATAATTAATATGTAATTAATACAGAACAGACACTTCTGTACAGAAAAAATGTAATTACCTGCAGCGAGTGAAGAACATCGGCGCTGGTAATTAAAGCGGGAGAGATTTGAGTGGGTATAAAAGAGGAATCAGAGAGGTGAAGTATTTATTAGGTAATTAAGCCGTTGTTATTTATAGGATTAATTATATGTGCCAGTTCCACCTCCTGGACACTGCCAGTGTGCCCTTGAGCAAGGCACCAACCCCTACCTGCTGCTGGAGGGCAGCTACATGGCGGCTCATCACTCCACCGTCTCTACGTTTGTCTATCAGCCCGTGTGTGATTGTATTCAGTTCTAGTTGAACCTTTGTAAGAACATTATTTTCACAATCGGGTTCGTTAGTAAATCCGTTTTTACACACGAGGAATCTGCATTGCTGCCTTTTTAAATATAAATAAAGACAGATAAAGATCTAAAGCTGTACAAGAATGATGTTTAATCAATAATCAATAAATAAATTGTCAGAAAAAAGGGGAAAATGACCTGTTACGACTTCTAAAGCTCGAGGAGAGAGATTTAATCTCACTGCTACATTAAATAAAGCAAAGTGCTCAGAACCTTTATTTAAGTATTTAACACTTTCCAACAAAATGAATGAGAGTAATTAATGAAACAGAGTGTTTAAAGTCTGAAGTTTATTTATTTAAGAAGAGAATTAACACTTTTCGTTATGTAAATGTTTGTCTTTTAATTCAGTATATATCAGTAATATATGTTAAATATAGTCATATACTAATATGTCAGTTGCAGCTCTCACACTTTATTATTTATACATTAGTCGTATTATTATTATTATTATTATTTATTATCATTATGTATACACTAGTCATATTATTATTTATAAATATGTATTATTATTTATAAATATGTATTATTATTATTATTTATACAATAGTCGTATTATTATTATTATTTATGATTATTATTGTTAGTATTTTATTGTAGTAATCATTTCGTGCTGTGCAGAGAGAGAAAGAGAGAGACACAAGAAGAGGAGTCGCAGTGGTTCTCCGGGTCGAGGCGACAAACATCGCAGCTGGAGCAAAGACCGAGGCAGCCGCAGCCGGGAGAAGAGGAGCCGCAGCCGAGACCGGAAGAGCCGGGACCGCCGGAGCTCCTCCCGGGACCACAAGAAGCACAGGTCAGTGGGTGAAAGCTGCTGCTCCAGAACCAGAACCAGAACCAGCTCTCTGCTGCTCCAGAACCAGAACCAGCTCTCTGTTGCACCAGAACCAGAACCAGTCCAGTATTTACCCTCTTTCAGCTGATATTTTCGTCTCTTTAGCGGCTCCATGTTTCACTGCCTGAAGCTTTTATTTTGTAATTTCTCTGCATCCAGTCACTCTCCGAGGCGAACGAGGAAGAAAAGGACGTGCAAATACTGGGACGTTCCTCCTCCGGGCTTCGAACACATCACACCAATGCAATATAAAGCTATGCAAGGTTCGTTTCATGTTCTGTGTGCTGGTTCCGTCCCGCAGACGTCTCTCAGGAGTGTTGTTGTGTTGTTGAGTATTCCTGAGGTCTGTTAGTATAAAGCCAGTTCTCAGAACTACAGAACCTCCTTTACAAACGTCACGTTTTTAACTTTCATTCAGCATTAAAGTGATCTGTTGGAAGTGCTAATAGCTAATTCGGCATACTTTGTATCACTTAGTTACTCAAAACATGTAATCTATTACTCATTACTGTTTTAATAAGTAATATTATTACTTTACTTATTACTCCCTGCTAACAGTAATTACTTACACTGCTAGTTATATCACTTTTCTGCTACTTTCTCCCCAAAATTTAGACTTAAAATGATTAAAATCCAGTTTAGTTCGTGAAAATTAAAGTAATCGAGTATTTCCAGCCTCTGAATGTTTCTTCCTCGATTACAGAAATTATTCCAACGATCTGATTGGATTCTAAATTACAAAAGTAAGGTTGTAACTAATTACTTTTTGGGGGAATAACTGTAATATCATTACTAAAATGTATCAGAAGTTACACTACAAGTTACTGGGGAGAGTATTATTATTATTACTAGTAATGAGTTACTGCACAATACTGCTTTTAATGGTGCCAAATACAGACAAAAAGTGTAACCCATGGCAACAGTTTACATTCCCAAAAAGCCCCGAAATGATGGGAACTGTTGCAATAAGCGATTAAATCCATTAATATTAACCATAAAGTCATAAAACTGTTGTTGGCAGTTTGTAGGTGAAGATCCTTACGTGTTCTCTCCTTCAGCGGCCGGGCAGATACCAACAATAGCTCTGCTGGCGACGTCCACCACCACTGGAGTGGCTGCGGCTCCGACACAAGTGCCCATAGTTGGCAGTCAGATGACGAGACAAGCCCGACGCCTCTATGTGGGGAATATTCCCTTCGGAGTCACTGAGGTAAACCGTCTCCGGTTGCTCTTTGACCTCCCGTCTGGCGCCGATTCAGCCGCTGTGTTTGTTTCCAGCAACGGTGTTTGTTGTCTTCCTCCTCAGGAGTCCATGGCGGAGTTCTTCAACGCTCAGATGAGACTCGCAGGTCTTTCACAAGCCCCGAGCAACCCTGTACTCGCCGTGCAGATCAATCAGGATAAAAACTTTGCTTTCCTAGAGGTTTGTGCTGCAGTCTCAAAACAATATGCTCCGTCACAAAGTCTTTAAAGATTAATACTTATTGTCTTTTTTGCCCAGAGTTACATGCAAAGATTGATATCTCTCTCAATGTCCGTCTGTCTGTGAAGCTGGTTAGCTTAGCTTAGCATAAAGACTGGAAACAGAGGGAAACAGCTAGCCTGACTCTGTGCAAAGGTAACAAATAAAATCCACCTACAAATAAACTTTTAAAGTTAAACAGACAAATATGATTACAGGATTTCTGTTGGATCTGATATAAGTTTATAGATATTTAACACACACATGCAGACAAAGTAGAAACCTTTCTCTGACTTTACTATAAGTGTGCGTTGTGTTCCTGTGACGACGACCTGCAGCAGAAGTCTCAACATGATTTTTGCTTTTCCAGTTCCGGTCTGTGGACGAGACGACGCAGGCCATGGCCTTCGATGGAATCATTTTCCAGGGTCAGTCGCTGAAGATCAGAAGACCTCACGACTATCGGCCTTTACCCGGAATCTCAGAGCAGCCCGCCTTCCACGTCCCGGGTCTGTTACCGAGCAGCACCGACACATTATATACCGTAAAGCTTCTAATAATAGACCCGGGCGTTTATTTGCTTAAATCAC
>NW_023339696.1:20289379-20289524 GCF_004916995.1 Morone saxatilis | reverse complement strand
CTCTTGTTTACCGTGTTACCGGTAATTCAGAATAAATTAACGTTACACTTTGTTGTTGATAGTTTAGGAGAATCTAACTGATCTAACGATGTTCATTATGTACATATTGACATATTGACATATATAAAATCCAGACCAGGCCTCT
>NW_023339696.1:20283271-20289279 GCF_004916995.1 Morone saxatilis | reverse complement strand
GCATATTAAAGACCACTTTTACGAGATTTATTCACTTTAAAAACAAGCTGGAATCGTTCAAAAAAGTCAACTGGAGACGGCGAAGGAGTACGGTTACTAAAATCTGGGTTCAGCCTTTGTTCTTATTCCCAAACTTTAACATTATGAAATAAACACGGTCAATACACAAAGATATTAAGGACAAACAAGAGTGTATATTTTCCGTCCAACAGGATATTTTTTGGGGCTATTGTGGCTTCAAACGTCCCCAAAAATCTGCCAGCAACGGTTTATTTCAGCTTATAAAGTCGTCAGCGGCTAGAAATGAGCTGCTTCAGTCTTCCTCTGTCTTCAGTCGAGAGCATGTTTAATAAAACAAGTTAACAATGGGAAATCTGCCGCCTTTATCGTTGTAAATAGCAACAGTAACTAAGGGGGCGGGGCTTAACAAACTGTCACCAGCAATAATCTGAAGAACCAATCAAATCCGTCTCCACGGTCTCCTTTTCAAAATAAAAGCTTATATGCACATGTTAAGAAAAGCACCTTTAAGTTTGTAGATAGTAAAAACTGAATTAATTTTTTTTACTTTAAGCTTTGTTCTCTGTGTGATGTTTTTTTTTTTTGCAAGAAAATGTACGAACTTAAAATCATTAATTTATTATAAAATAAGTTTGATCTGCTTGAAAACAAATACGAACAGTGTCCAGACTCATTTAGTTCAACGTCCCTTTCAAAGTACATAAAACTGTATTTTAGTGTAATAGTTGGAACATATCAACTGATTAATTAACAGCAGCTGTATTTTATACGTTTTTTGGATGGCCAGACATTTTAAAAGAAACAGTTTTAGTTCGTACAATCCCTGCCACTGCCATCGCCTTGAATAAATGCTTGCATCCACTCAGTCTGATTGTGTGGGATTCATTTTTATTAAAGGCTTTCAGTTGGTTAGAAGTTGTTTCTTGTCTTTACTCAGGTGCAGTTGACTCTTTGTATTGACTGCCCTCCAGTGGCCACAGAGACAACAGTGTTATTATCAGTATAATCATTATTAATAACAATATATACAATATGTTATTTGTTATATCATTAATGAGATATAACAAATAAGACTAGTTGCATCAGTGTTGGTAATAATCATACTTTCATACATTCACAACACTAAAAAGCTGCTTAAATTAAAATTTTCTGCTTAAATCAAGTGTCAAGGTAGAGGTAATACTTCCTGTTAATACTTTCAAAATAAATAGTGAATGCAAACAAATCTACAGATGTCTGTTTCTCCAAAGATGCTATAAAAAAAAATAATAATAATGATAATAATAATAATAATAATAATAAGGAAATCAAGGACTCTTGTTACTGTTATTTTGGAATTTTTCCAGATTCGTTGTAACATTTCTGTTTAATTTTTATTACTATATAAATAAACGTGCTGTTTTATAATGTCTGCAGTTCAGACATTTTAATTGACTTTTTAATTTAATAGATGAATATATATCAAATAAAAACACTGCAACAACATTAAAGTTGATCCCAATTAGTATCTGTATTGTTAATAATAGTAATAGGAACATTTTAACATTAATATATTAATACATGTACGTAAACTGCAAATAAAAACGTCTTTTATTGTTTTCATTTACTATTTATTTCTGTTAATATTGTTTGTAATTGCACAGTTTTACATTTAAAGGGAAAATAATGAATTAATAATAATAAAACAGCATCAATGTCCTGAGCAGCGGTGGGTAGCTACTGGAAAAACTTGAAAAAACTGCACCTGAATTTCAGCCAATAACCCCGAAACAATAAAACACTTACCTACACATTATAAATTATATATTTACAGTTTAAAATACAGACTGTGCTTTAAAATAACATCCATCCATAACTCCTGCACACTGTATAGAGACATGAATACATGCATACGGTACATAACCACCCACTCCATTTACAGAACACTTTGATTGTGTTGACGCTGACTGTTCATTTTATCTGTGCTCAGCTTTGTTGTCCTTGTTTTTAATTTGTTAACTTGTTCTAATCTAATGTCTTCTTGTGTTTTGTGTGTAAGAACACTGAGAGTCACATTCCTCGTTTGTTTAGATACACTTGATCAATCAATCAATCAATACAGGCTCATCTTGTTTTATCTGATCTTATCTTATTGGAGGATTCAAGGTTATTTTATTGTCATTTACAACATGCAGGGTTGTAACATTAATATTAGATATAGTTTCCTGTGTGCTACTTGGAAAACAAAATTGACTAATAAGTAATAAAAGGTAATGTGAAGTAATGCTTATCTTATATTATCTTATAAGTTATATTGTTCACTTGGTGTAATATCCTTCTTGTATGTCTTATTTTGTTTCTTTAAAACAGAAACAGAAAAAAAACCTTTATTATTATTTCATTCATTTATTTTTAGTTGTTTATTGATCACATTTCAAATGTACAAATACAAACACTGTGCAAGTATTTCAATCCTTTTAACCCAAAAATATAAACCAACAATAAACAACAATACATATAAAATATAAGATTACAAAGTAAAAGACATGGTAATAAAACAAAAACACACGCATCACATTATGGGGACATGTAAAATTAAACATACATATAGTATATAACTGTATATAACGTAATAATTTACAGTCAAAGAGGGAGAACAATAACTGCTGTAGTTTTATTTTTGTAGGTTTTGGCCGGATGTTGTCACGCGAGCTGACGTATCCATGACGACAGCAGAGCTCGAGCTCGTTTGACAGATGTTCGCCGAGGTTCAACGGCTCCGGAGCTCCGGAGGAGGAGAGCGGGTAGTGAGTGGAACGTTAGCCGAAAGAGGAGAGCGGAGAGCGGGCAGTGAGCGGGACATTCACCGGTGGAGGAGAGCGGTCGGTGAGCGGGTTGTAAGCCGGAGGAGGAGAGCGGAGAGCGGGCAGTTAACGGATCATTCACCGGTGGAGGAGACTGAAACATGTCGGGGGAAAAAGCGTCGAGTCCGTGTAACAAATTTCAAGCCAACATCTTTAATAAAAGTAAATGTCAGAACTGCTTCAAGTCCCGAGAACTGCATCTGCTGAACGACCACAACATGGAGCAGGTAGGACTGCACTTAATGACACAGTTTATTCATTTAATGTAGTTTTACACATTAATTACCTCTGGAAAATACTGTTTCTTTGTGTTTTTGTTTATTTATTTTACCTTTTAAGTAAAAACAAATGCATAAATGAAGCATTAATGTTGAATTTATACAAATAAAATATGTGAGAAAACAGCATTATAATGAAGTACTGTATAATAATAGTTTTTATTTATTATTTTTGGTGTAAAAATGATAATATGAACATAATCGTCAATCACAATATGATGTTTTTAACTGTTAACTGATTATAATCCAGCGGTTCCCAACCTGAGGGTCGGGACCACACTAGGGGTCGCCACAGCTTCACAGGGGGTCGCCAGCGCCTTCTTGATTTAAAGGCGGGCTAGAAACAAAACCTTAATCTCAACATTTCATTTATTATATTATTATTCCTGTGAAGAAAAACTAAATAAAACTTAAAAATTACATCGGAAATTTTAAGGAAAACAGACTCAATTGTTAAAAAACATCCTTTAAGTCAAGTAACTTTAGTAGTTTTCAGTGACTTAATTTTGAAGCTGTATTAGAACAATATATATAGAAATATAAAACATATCTATTATATAATCTGTACGATTGTTAAAAAAAAACATAATAAAGACAGAAAATTGTGTAAAAAGTTGCGAAAAATATCAGAAAAACAGCAAATAATCTAAAATAAAGTTAAATTCATCAAAATCTCTGTTTCACATAAAGTTCCTGCAGTTATTGTGTTCACTGTGTGGGTTCATCGTAGTTTATCAGCTGTTCTGTGCGAATATAATCAATATATGGTCATAGATAAGAAAAACTGAGCTCATCCATCAATATCAGTACAAATCAATAATTGTGGTCAATTTAGAGACGTTACACATATTATTAGCAGGGTCAGCCAGCGGGTCAGGGTTACGTGTATTTGTAGTTTTGTTGAAATGATTATTACATAAATATATGATGGTTTTAATTAGATTTCACCGTCTTTAATTATTTACACTGTCTCCTTGTTTCAGTTGTTAATGGTGGAAACGTAAAGAAATATCTTCAGTTAACTCCTGATACAAATATGTGAAGATTGAATAAATTAAATCGAGGTATCGAGGCGCACAGACTTATGAAATATGGTTTGTTTTGCACAGTTTATACCTCTTCTGTTTTGATAAAGAAAATATATTTTGTAGATTTTTTTGTCTGAGAAAGTCAGAATCTGTCTTCAATCTCTAAACAAATTTTGTGAGTTGAGACAATGGTTACATCCAGTAAAAATAGTGTAAATATAGTGTAAAATAGTGTAAATATATTGTAAATATAGTGTAAATATAGTGTAAAATAGTGTAAATATATTGTAAATTAGTGTAAATATAGTGTATAAAAATAGGTTGTAAATATAGGGTAAATAGTGGTAAATATAATGTAAATATGTAAATATAGGCTGCTAAAATAGTTGTAAATCTATAATTGGTAGCATATAGTGGTAAATAGTGTAAATATTAGTGTAAACTATATTGTAATATAGTGTATAAATAGTGTAAAATATAATGTAAATAGTGTACAATATAGTGCTAAATATATTATTTGTTTAAAGTAATAGTGTAAATATCAGGTTAAATATAATTTAATATATTGCTAAATAGTGTAAATTATAGGGTAATATATTGTAAATATATTTAAATAGTGTAAATATAATGTAAATAGTTAAAATATAGTGTAAATATATTGCTAAATAGGTGTAAATATAGGGTGAATATAATGTAAATATATTGTAAATATGTGTATTAAATATTTAGTGCTAAATATAATGTAACATATATTGTAAAATAGTGGTAAATAGTGTAAATATAGTGTAAATAGTGTAAAATAGTGTAAATATAGTGTTAATATGGGACAGTGTAATAAATATAGTGGCGTGTTTTCATGTAAAGTGACATAAAATGGAAATACTTAAGTAAAATAAAACCTTTCTGACCGTCTGCTGGTTTCAGTTGAGTCCAAAGACACCTGATATATATTTAATTATATTAAAGTGAAGAATATATTTGCTCTTTACTGGATATCAGACAATAATGAATCAGTTATTGAGTCGATCTCTCCGTCCGCACGCTGTTGAACCTTTCAGCAGAACATTTGTTCCTGCGCGTCCGTCTGTCACGAGGGAGGTGATGTAAGGGGACGACCGCGACAGCTTCCTACATGCCTCACATTGTTAAAATATGTTATTTGCTCTGAGTCCTGTAATTTCACTGCTGTTGCTCAACCTGAGAGCTCGCAGTCACCTGGGCTCACAGAGGAACGGCGGAGGGGCTTCTTCAGCTCCAAATGTGTTTTTAATAGCGTTAATAACTGCACACTGTTTTCATGTTTCTGCGTCGACATCAGGGAGCAAAAATAAAAGCTGCGTTTATTCTCGTTCTTATTGTCTCGAGTTTTGTGTTGTTATTTCACGAGCACAGAGCGCCAACAACCCAAAACAATCTCCCTTTGTAGACGCTTTTTTGTTGAACGGTAGCAGCTTACTTCAAAATAAAAGTCAAGTCGTGTTGCTGTAGTTAAATGCTTTTAATGTGGAGGTGCAACATCTGGATCGCCCGTGGCGTTTGGCTGCTAGTTTAGGAAGCGTGTGAGTGTCCTAAAACCCGAGCACGCTTTATAAACGACAATAGACGATCGCGTTCGTTTAATTGTGGGAAACCAAAATCACGATTGCGATTAATATTCGATTAACTGTGCAGCGCCATGATGTTCGCCAAAAACACGAATAAATTAATTAATTAAAGCAAATAAACCCGAAAAAGATAAAAGTTTGGTGATTTTGATGAGTTTCGAAGAGCAAATGAATCGGTTTACGGCATTTTTGAATCATTTTACACACATTTCCAGCAGTTTTTGTTATTGTTAT
>NW_023339696.1:20280313-20283251 GCF_004916995.1 Morone saxatilis | reverse complement strand
CATTGAATAAAATATAAAATATCAATAAAATGTGTAATTCAGTCAGTCGGGTCGTCGATAATACAAAAGAGCTGCCTTTAGGGAACATGTTGAGATGCTGAAACTGTTTCCATTGATGAATTAAAGGCCAAACCGATCTACGGAGGCTGGCTGTGTTTGGCTCCTGAGGGGACGGACTTCGACAACCCGATGCAGAGGTCGAGGGTAGGTCGGACACACAAACATCATCCAGCCAATTCATCGTGATCTGTGTTTTAAAGAATCACTGATGGTGTTTGTCGTCTCTCTACGTCAGAAATGGCAGCGGCGCTTCTTCATCCTGTACGAACACGGCAGCCTGAGCTTCGCCCTGGACGAACTGGTGAGAAACTGTAACTGAACTCTGAGTAAATCTGTAAATCCTGCTCTCTGCATGTCTGCATTTACAGTACGTCGGGATCAAGCGGGGCATCTTTAGGCCAGATGTCGTGTGCAGAACCGCAGCAGATGATTTTGGGCTTATCCTCTAATGCATCCCCCCCTCCTCTCTCTCTCTGTGATCCCCTCAAATCTCATTCCCTCGTCTCTCTCCTTCCACACTTAACGCTCTCTGTTGTCCTCCAGCCGAGCACTTTGCCGCAGGGCACCGTGAACCTGAACCTGTGCGCGGACATCGCCGACGCGGAGCCCAGGACGGGCCAGAGGAACGCGCTCTGCATCGCCACGCCGGAGCGGGAGATATTCATCCGCGGTGACAACAAAGAGATCATCAACGGGTCGGTGTGGCGCTGCAGAAGTTACAGCTGTGAGAAGGTTCCCGCTGGATCCTCGTGTTAACTCGTGTTTCTCCGTTCACCAGGTGGAGCGAACAGCTCGCCGTCTATCTGCGCACCAGCAGGCAGAATCAGAAGAAGAAACGCAAAGTGGAACCCGTTGCCACGCAGGTAGCTCCATCCATCCAGTCTGTGTGAAGATACCTTCCACTGGTTCCACTGGTTCCACTGTAGAGCTGCTCTTTATAGTAACCTCTTGAATTATGTGCTCGTGGCAGCTTCCTCTGCAGTTCTCTTCTCTCCTGCTGCAGCTTCATCATACAGCTTTAATTTAAATACAGCTCAGCTTATTTGATCCTGTTTTGGGAGTTTTAGTGGAGTTAAATCTGAGTTGAGCGCAGGGCGAGATAGAGAGGAGCGTCTTTGAGTCGGGGGGGCGGAGGGATGCTCTGGTACACATTTAAATACACACTGAGTGTTCAGATGATGCTGGGACACTTTGATCCAGAACTACTGGTCTGATTAAGATCCAGACGTCCGACGACTAAAATCCTTCATCCGGTTCAAATCTAAGCGTTAAAAAGCACCAAAATCTAAACAGTGGATGGTAGAAATGTGGCTTCAGACAACTCAACTACATATAAAACATAGAGCCAGAGGTTAGACACTGTTTAATGAGCAAATGTTACATATTATAGCTTTAAATATACAGTTTTAATGTAGTTTTTTAAGGTATTTGGTTTTGACCTGCTGGAGTTCGAGGAAACATGAAGGTATCACCAAAACTATTATAATTCGTCCTCAGGGGAACGTGAATATCTGAACCAGTTTCAGCCAGAGTCAGTAGGATTCATCCTCTGCTAGTGTGGATAAAGATATCAGACTGAGGTTGCTCTGAAAGGCTTTTAAGCAAAAATAAATAAATAAAATCTTTCTGTTTTTCTAACTAACCATCAGGAACCGAGTCCAGCAAAGATGGCTGCGACTGATCCACGTTTTCCGTCCTCGGAGAGCGCTGCAGAGTCCGGCTGCGGTCGATGGCAGGAAGACCAGCAGGGCAGGGGACCGGGTCTACCCCCCATGTGGACTGTGACAGACCCTTTGGGCCCGGAGCAGACCCCTTCAGGTGCAGCAGGAGCTAAACACACACACAGGCTTTCATGTCCTTCAGCCAATCACAGCCACTTCCTGTCCTCTCGCACTGTCCTAACATCCTGCAGATGTTCGCACGCTCGCAGCTTCTTGTTTATACATTTAATTTAACCCCTCGTTCGACCGGGCCGCGCTCTGATTGGTCGACGCGGGATGGAGCTGGAGGAAGTCACATAAACACAGACCGACTGTGTGTGTCTCTAACCTTCAGGCATCATAAAAGAGCCTTTAAACACGTCCTAATGGGCTTTATGGTTCGTCCAGGACAGGTATTCGTCCTCACTGGAGCTTTGTGACAGAGCGGACATCCATCTGGCGTCAGACTTATTGGCGGGTCTGGAGAGGTTCTGTAATAAAGGCCCGGATTAGCTCCTGCTGACTGTGCCTATGGGCTGCTTCATTAGAGCCGTGGAGGTTGAACACAAGAAGAAACACACAATGATGCTCCGTCACTGAATTCTTGAAGGTGTTTTCCAGTCACACTGATCTCTGAATATCTGAGAAACACATCAGACATCTGCTCCTTTTAATGTTAAAGTTATTTTAGCAGCATTGCAGTAAAAAAATCTGTCAAATATTTACAAAAAAACAAATTCTTATATTAGTTTGTGACTTCAGGTTCTTCTTTCACCTTAAAATGACGTATTTGAGAAACAACTTGAAGCTGGAGTCGTGTTTAGTTTCCTTTTCTTCAGTCCAGTTCAACGATCTTTATTTTCATTCATGACTTTGTCCGTGTAGTTGCAGTCTTTTATTTGTGTTTGTGCAGCTTAAACAAAAAGAAATAGAATAGAAACTACAGATTTTTTAAAAGTAAATTCAAACCTGATAAATTCTGGTTGCATAAAAACCAAAAACACCTTTTTTTAAAGATTTGATGTAGAATTTTATTTTTTTAAATATATCGCCTTTGCTAGCAGTATCGCAATATATCGCGATGAATTGAATCGTAGCTCCTGTATCGCGATACGTATTACGTATGAATATTATATTACAATAGATCCTCCTAAATGTTAAACACTGGAGCTTTAATA
>NW_023339696.1:20279037-20280296 GCF_004916995.1 Morone saxatilis | reverse complement strand
TTATTAAACTCCTGTTTTATCTAATATTTGGTGTTTTATCTCATTATCCAAACCAACTGATTGAGCTGCTTTCTTTAACTTGAGGAAAATACTTTATAACGTTAAATAAAATGGGAAACAAAGGAGGCTTTGTGCCACTGGCTGCAGCGTGAACCCTCACAGTGTTGTGGGATTAAAAAAAAAGAATGATTTCATCCAGCGTGTTGGCTGCACGCTGTTTTTAAAGAGAGTCTGGGTTACGTGAGACATTAGATCGCTTCCAAAAACAGCTACTTCAGCCTGGATTTAGTGTTGATTCCTGCCCTCAGTATGTCTAACAGTCTGAAACCTTTTGTCTCGTCCAGGCAGCACGTCTACCTGCCTGTGCCCGGCCTCCAGGGACTCTCTGACCTCGGCTGGCGGTTTCGTTAACCGGGTCGGCTGCTTGGACCTGGTGGCCGGTGGAAGCAACCAGCTGACTGAGTCAAACAACATCCAAACCTCAGCCAACAACAAGAACCAGAGCCGGGACAAAAGGTTAGAAATGAACCAGGGGAGGAAGATAACAACCAGTAACTCCTCTATGCTGTTTGTTTCATATGTTTGCATGTTTTCTGTGTGTAGCAGCTATTTAAAAGCGCCTTGGCAGAGGAAAAGGGGGTAAATGTGCAAGCAATTAGCACAAAGGACATCCAATGCCTCTCTGCCCCCCCCCCCCCAGTATAAAGCCATCACACACCGCTAAACACCAGATCAAAGGCTCACGCTCTACCCCTCCATTAGAGATCTGACTGCTGCGTTTTTAAATTTAGCTTAAAGAAACCCTCCCAGTTTGTTGCTCCAGCAGCGTGTAAACTGGGAGAATACATCATTTCTTCACTCATTGCCTTTTTTGGGAAACAAAAAACAGAAAATACTTATGCCCCCCCCCCCACCAAATAAGGCCAGAAATACCAAAACGCTGCTGTAATTAGATATCTGCAGCGTTGTTTCTCAGGACCTTAACGCCGACTGTCTGCCTGCCCGTCAGAGGAACCACACTCGGTTTCGGGGGCACGAGGCTGTCGGCACCCAGCAGAGACAGAACGGGAACTAAAACATCAAACCTCGAGAAAAGAGTGAGAGAAGTTAATCTATTTAAATCTACTGAAAGTTACAAATCATCCTGGTAGAGTCATTATTTATCTTAAAGGTCAATTCAGGAGCATCTGTTGGTAGAAACTGAATATTATATTTATAGGAATGTTTTCATATTTCAGACAAACCAATCACTGGCTCTA
>NW_023339696.1:20276448-20279013 GCF_004916995.1 Morone saxatilis | reverse complement strand
TGAAGCAAGGGAGTTGCAATCTACAACTACTACTACTACTAGCGCCACCATGAGGTTCACGTTTGTGTTTTGGTTTCTCATAATATTCCCATCAGCTAATAAACAAATATTAGCACTAAACACATTAAACTAAGAATGTAAACATAGTAAACATTAAACCGTTAATTAACAGTTAATGTTAAATGTTTTTAAATTAATTAATTAATGCTCTAAAAAATGTCAAATAATGAGAAATACCTACAATCATTTATTTTGTCTGAACAAAAAAAACTAATTTTAGATTATTTTAATTTCAATTAAATTTAAATATTTTAATTTTTTACAAATAGAGAAAAGCTGCAAATCCTCTCATTTAATAAGTTGCAGCAGGTGTTTTGGTGTTTTTATGTGGTTAATATTTAAGGATAACATTAATAAGCTCTAGCTTCAGATGCAGTTTTATAGCTGTTCCCTTCTTCTAATGGGATTAAAAACAGACCTCAGATCAAAATACTAAATGAAACCCACTGAATTATAATAAATCTGTGACTGTGATCTGACAGTTGTGTGTCCGTCACATCAGTTTCATTCCTCTGGCGCCGGCGAGAACGTCGTCAGCTCGCATTTAGTCTCTCAGCAGCCACGATGGCGGCGCTGACGGACGTTCCTCTGGGCTGCTTCCTGCTGCAGCTGCTGTTTGAGGTCTATTATGCTGCTGGGAGATTACGTCACGACCCACCTGTGTGTCAGCGGGGTCAGGGTCAGCCTCACACACACTGTGTTTGTCCCAGGTAAAGTCTGTCACTGATTGTTTTTCCAGGCTGCTGGGATCGGAGACCACCGAGAAGGAGCGGGAAGGAGGGGCAGCTGTTTCCAGGCAGGGCAGGAGCGAGGCTCGCGCCAGCAAACGAGAGGTAACCGCACGAGGACGCGTTTAATCAGTTCATCCAACCGGTGTTTGAGACTCACTGTCATCGGTTTACAGCAGCTCTTTTTACAATAATTGTGTATGTTGGGAAATAGTTTCTGAGGACAACGTGGTTCCTTCAGCGGGTTGTTGGTTCAGTGGAGCGCAGACAGCGGCGTGGAGCTCGTCGTCAGAGCTAACCGACAGTTAGACGTTACTTCTCTCCGGGTTCAACACGAAGGATTGTCGTTAGAGGAGGTGGAAAAACTCAAAGTCAGGAGGATAAAACGGGATCGTAACAAGAAAAACGCTAATAAATAAAACTCATAAACGTTCATTAGGGGGAGACAAGAGCCGATATTTAGCATTTTTCCAATTATCGATATCGATATTTCTTTTATCTGATGACAGATTGAATAAATTAATTAAAAGTACTTTACGTTTGTTTCTGATTAAGCTGCTTCTCTCTGTAGTCTCAATGTCCCGCCCAACTCTGTCTGATTGGTTTATTTATAGAATTATCTTTTTAAATTAACGTTGAAAGCTTTTCTTTTGGAGCATTTAATTAAACACTTAAAGTACTTTAATTAAGTAAAAATAACATTACTACAGTGTAAAAATACATCAGGACATCAGGATATACTTAAAGTCAAAGTGCAGACTAACTAATAACAGTTAATAATTAAGTATAAAGCAGAATAAAATGGAAATACTCAAAGCTGTTCTTCTGTACAGTACTCGAGTACGAGTTACTCTCAACCACTTTATTCTGAATTTTGACACTAAGATTACTAATAATCTGCAGCTCTGATGGTGTTTAGAAGCACATTTATGGCCCTTTGAGAGAGTCACAGTGGGGTTAATCTGTTGTAGCTGGTCTAAATAAGTAATGTAATATAATATAACATAATGTCCTGGGGTCTCCTCCCAGTTGGCTGTGCCCAAAATACCTTCCAAAAGTTAGTCATCCAGGAGGCGTTTCCTTTAACAACGCACAGTAATCGTTCAAACAACAGGTTGTTATATTTCTGCAAGTTTCTGCTTGTTTCATAATGTCGCCTTTTTACACAGTTAATCCAAAGTGTGTGTTAAAGGAACAGTTCGAGTTCAACGAGTGGAGCAGCGACCGCTCTGCGAGGTTGAAGCTGCGGCCGGTTATAACACTTTGTTTGTTGAATCCATAAAGGAAACAGGTTGAGGAGTCTAACAGGCAACCAGGGAGACTCTACAAAGACCTGCTGGGATCAATAATATCGTCTAATTCTTGGCTAGAAAACAAAATATTGAACTATTCCTTTAATAAAGTACTGAGACAACATTTAATATCCTGATTACAGTTTATATATCAACCATATAACACATTGTCTGTAACTTCAATGAAGAAATAACTTATATAAAATGATCACATTAATAATAATATTACATTTTAAATTCTATATTCAACAAATAAAACTTTATTTAATCATATTTGATTATTTTTCTCCTTTTATTTTCAACCTTTGTGCAACAGAATATAAAACATTACAACATAGTTATTGTGACGTCGTATCTTGAAATATCTCTAAAATCTGTACAACCGAAGCTAAAAGGTTGTATAAGTTAATAAACTGTAATAATTGAATAAAGTACAGAAAACACAGAAATATGACCTGTTTTTTTCATCAGATTTTATTAAATAA
>NW_023339696.1:20276023-20276339 GCF_004916995.1 Morone saxatilis | reverse complement strand
ACTTTAATAACAAAACGAGGCAAATGGAAGGAAAATAAAGGTCCGATCAAGCGAAATAAGCCTCACTGATGTGAGTTATGGTGGATGACAGCTTATTGTAGGAACATGAGCACAAAAAAAAGAGTTTTAACATCAAAGTGAAACACTGAACCCGTCTCCCGGCTGTGGTCGTTCGCTACCATGTGATGGTCGTAACCAGGAATAAGTAATGCTGATTAACGTCAGCGTGTAATGATTCAGACCAGCCGCTGCACCCAGCTGCTGGACTGGACACGAACGTGACTCACACACAACCAGGTGTTAACCACGAGAGCGA
>NW_023339696.1:20275546-20275861 GCF_004916995.1 Morone saxatilis | reverse complement strand
AGAGGGAGAGAGAGAGAGGGAGGCGGTGATTCACTCAGAGCTGCATCTTGTTTGTGAACAGAACTGGTTTTGATGCCCTGAAGGCGTTCAGGCCGCCTCCTGTTTGCGTGTTGTAATCTGGGAGACGACATTCCTCTGACAGAGTTTTTCCAGGGATTCCTCAGAGCTAAAAGAGATGCGCCGAAAAGGTCGGGAGCTGCGACCCCCCCCCTCCCCTCATGACCCCCCACGTACAAACTGACCCTGATAAACTCAACATACAGCCTCCATTAGCTTTTTATCTGTTTGTGAACCAGAGTCAGTGTGTGTGTGTGT
>NW_023339696.1:20270669-20275446 GCF_004916995.1 Morone saxatilis | reverse complement strand
TATTCAACTTAAATATTCTTTAATAAAGTTGTTTGTTTAAGAAAGTGCAAAATGTTCCACAGTGGACTTTTAAAGACAGTTTAGTGTTTCAGTGTTAACTGAAGACGAGTTTAAAGCTCCTTTATGAAACAGATATTTCCTGAGAAGGAACCTGAAGCCTCGTTTAACTGGTAATCTCAGAGTCATGATTCCAGTTATTCAAGATCTCCGGTGTTCTGTGACCCAAAGAGAGCCAGTTGAAGTTGGTGATGGTGGTTCAGAGTTACAGTCTGTGTTAATATCTTATTCCCACCAGGGATCAACGAGGCTTCATCAGGGGTTCGGAGGCCTTTCTTGATTTTAAGAGGTTTAAGATGCAGTTTCCTGGAAAATCCAGACGTTTAGAGACTAGAAACACCTGGAAATTGACTCAAATGACCAAATATCCTGGAAATGAATTGCTTTTTATTGTATTTAAGCCCCTCAGATTACCTAAACCTGAGTTCTTGTTTAGTTTGAAACTGTTCACCCCTCGTTCTCTTCTCTTCCAGCAAACCTTTAGTGTCAAATCTATTTTGGAAATACTGCAGACGTCTACACTCATACAGCCTGTTGTTAAAGATATAATTTACATTTGCTGTGGTTGATAACTGCTGACTGCATGTACAAACACTTACACTCTCTTCTTTTAATAGGCTGAGAAAGTGAGAATAAAGTTATTTATTTATGAGCTAAATCAGTGTTACTTTGAGGAAGTAAACTAAACTAAGGCACAGTTTCTTATAAATGCTGTCAGGAGAAACTTTTAGAAAAGGGAAAATGATTTCTTAAAAACAGTGGAAACTTATCTAAAACATATAATTTCATTCCACTTTGAAGAACACAAGCTGTATTCACAGAGCCTTCACCCTCTCAGTTACAACAACCAGTGAGCTGATGAATAATAAAAGCTACTAAAACAATGAGAAGAAAACACTGAATTCATCAAAACAGAAGTCTATTAAGTCTGTATGAGAGTTAAAAACTAAAAACAACAACAACACAAACAGAGAATTGTATAAAAAGTTCCTGAAATGATCAGAAAAACTCGTCTCTGATGCAAAATTCCTCCAAAATCGCTCGTTTCACACAAACTTCCTGCAGCTGCTGCGGTCACTGTTTGGGTTCATTGTGCAGTTTATCAGCTGTTATTGTTACACACTGAATCAGGGGTCAGTGACAGTGAAGAGGTCCCTTAAGGAAGGAGGTTGTGGTTCAGTCCAGGAAACCAGCGCTTCGCCCTGACATTGCGACACAGATGGTCGTCACCGTTAATCTTTGATTAAACGCGCAGCCTCGTTTCCAGAGGATTTGCCCTTTAAATACACCAGCAGCACATTTTATCCCCACGTGATGAATTATGTGTCTTTGGGATTGTTTTGATAGCCAGGAGAAGGTCAAAGAGAGTCCTGTCCGGAGTCCATTCAGGCCTCAGAGCTGAGATTCCCAAGACAGCCTCCTCTTCCTCCTCCTCCTCCTCCTCCTCACAGCCCTGGGAGGCTTCTTCACCAAACAGAGGTCCGGCTCTGTCTGCAGCGGTCAGCAGCCAGATCGCTGTGTTCCTCCGTGTGTTGTGTCCTTGGATAGTTTTCAATGTAAATGCCAGAAAGAGGAAAAAAACACACACAAAGAATGTTCTGTAACGATTAAAGTGGTCATTTTTTCCCGTTAAAGTGGTTATATAAGAGGGAAGAATGAATCTTTTGAATAGCAGAGGATCAAGTAAACAAAAAAAAAAAAGCTGCTCCCTTGTTTCATTAAATGCTGCGTCAATCCCGATCCGTGAAACCTGACCGCAAGACGCGTGCAGGAATCTCGTAGCATCGCTCTAAAGCCGCGCAGTATCAGGGATTATGTGTGAAAGCAAAAAAAAACCTTTTGAGGCATTCCTGAGCCCGAACGCAGCCGTCCCTGTGCAGCTCACTGGGGATGTGAGGAAGAGTTTAACAGGCAGTGTTTGGGCTCCCCGCGGTGCTCCACAGAGGCCTAATCCTCACAGCTGACGGCTCTGCCAAGGATCCAGACTATCGGTTACTCCGGTTGAAGGAATGCAGGCCGCGCTGACAAACTGCCACTGGCCCGGTTCAGAAAACACGTCACGTCTTCACATCAACCTTTTAAAGTTTTGTATAACTTTTAAAACCATTAAACCTTGTGTTTGCTCCAGCTGGCAGGCAGAAGATTTCAGTGTCCGTCTTTTCTTAAAGTCTCGTAGCTCGAAGATCAGACCCGTGTACCTGTTTTTTGGGTTCTTATAAAAGCAGTTGTTCTAATTTCAGTGTTTTTCCACACAGAAGCTTCAGTCGTGTGGAGACATAGTCCAGCTCACCGCACCCCCACCTCAGAGAAGATCCAGGTCTCTGGACCGCAGGACGTCAGACACAGTCATGACGGTGAGTCGGCATTAACTTTTACTACCAGTTACTCATCGTTCATTAAATCTCCAACAGGGGTCGCCAGAGCTTCACCAGCGAGTCCTTCTTGATTTTAATAAACACAGTACGGTTAAATCTCCGCTTTTATTTAATTTCTGTGAATGAAACTAGATTAAATTTTCTATTTTATTTCTAAATTCTAAAGATTATTATTCAAGATCTACGCTTTAAAAGACCTGAACACAATCCGTACTGTATGTTAACAGACCTCTCGCACTCTGAACACTTCAAATAAAGACGCATAAGCACCTTAAAATTGTAGTAAATTACTTCTATTTATGCCATCATGGAAGAATCTCACATATTAACTATAATTAAACACATTATATAGATACATTACTCATCACAAACACTATTTATTACTCTGAACACACTTAAACTGACACCAATAAAAAAAAACGTCTGATAACGTGTTTGTCGTCTTTACAGCCAGATTTATTAAACTTCAAAAAGGGCTGGATGGTCAAACTGGATGAAACCGATCAGGTAAACAATCATTCGAAGGAACATTGACGTTATTTTCTTCATTTGAATGATTCTTTACGTTCAGATTCAGGTTGTTGAACCTCTTTGTTCTCTCATTGATCCTCTGCTTCCCTCTAGTGGAAGAAATATTGGTTTGTGCTGTCGACCGACAGTCTGAGGTACTACAAGGACTCCATAGCCGAGGAGGTATTTTCACATTAGTTTTCTTTATAGATAATAAATAATAAACATTTCTTCTTCTAAGATTTGCTGTTTTTCTCTCCGTCAGGCTTCAGATCTCGAAGGAGAAATCGACCTCACAAAGTGTTATAATGTGTCTGAGTACCAGGTCCAGAGGAACTACGGCTTTCAGATCCACGTAAGAAAACAGTTCCTGCTGAACAGAACGAAACCTTTAATCTGCTGCTTTCACTACAAGTTCACTGTGTTTACGTCACAGACGCCGAAGGATGTCTACACGCTGTCGGCCATGACTTCAGGGATACGCAAGAACTGGATCCAGGCTCTGATGAGGAACGTACACCCGGCCAACGCCCCCGATGTAGCCAGGTACAAGTCTCATTCAGACCCTCTTTAATTAATCTGAGGGGGTGTGAGATGATTCATTGGAGACGAAAGAAGGAGAAGATACACATTTGTTTTTCAGACTTCTCTTGAATCTGTTCTTTTTTTGGGTGAAAAATTAAATAAAATTACTTATTTTAGCCTCAGACAGTTGATGAGAGTGACTGGGGGTCAGGACCTCAACTAGGGGTCACCAAAGCTTCGAAGCAGATCTCTGAGCTGATATTTTAAAATCTAAATCAGCAGTCCAAAACTCAAAGTTATTTTATTGATTGCGATTTAAAAAGCAGAAAATCGTCACATTTTCAGAACAAGAAACCCTGAAAAATGACATTGTCAGTTACTTTTACTGTCGATCGACGAATCAAATAATAATTTCACTCCTCTCCGTCTAACTGTTCCTCCATGTGCAGTTTACCGGGCCACCACGCTCCCTGCAGCCCCCCTGAAGCCCTCCCCAAACCAGACGTGACTCGGGACTCCCCCTCCGCCGACCTCTCCGCAGAGAGAGACCCTCACTCCAAACGCAGGACCGTAACGGAGAAACGTCGGGAAGGACGCTACAGAACCTTCGACTGGGCCGAGTTCAGGCCTCAGAACAAACCGGCTCCGGACGCAGACCCTCCGAGGACTAAACCTCTGTGCTCGCTGGAGCTGGGAGACCTGGAGAGGAGGAAGAGGCGGGAAGAGAGGAGGAGGAGGTATGAGAGCATGCTGGGAATCTCTCTGGGTCGGGAGGTGACCGGCGATGAAGCAGCAGACGTCAGCGTCAGAGCGATGAGTCCGAAATCACAGCAGCGAGTGGAGGAAGAGATCGAAGAGTGCTGGAGGCTGGTGGAGAAGACGGCGTTCAGACTGGAGGGAACCGTCCCGCTGCTGACCGACGCCAGAGACGCTGCGGAGACGGAGAAACTGCTGGAGACCTACAGGAAGAAAGTGAGTCTGAATGAAAACTTGATTTAAATTGGTACAAATGTAAAACATTATACCTGCTGAACATGTAACCACTGCTGTTAACAACCACATTTTAAAGATGGTTAAAAGATAAAGGCGACAAACGGCAGAAACTTTTAGCAACTAGCTGGTGAAGAAGTTCAACATCTTGCAGCTAAAAAGAAATTTTTCTCAGGAGTTGAAGACAAAAACAACATTAAAAATTCATCCTAACTGACGGAGGAGTCTGATTATTTAGGACTGTATTAAAGCTACAGATCTGAGACGTGAGAGGCTTTTATATAATAACTAGATTAAAGATTCAAGAAGCTTTATTTATC
>NW_023339696.1:20242595-20270569 GCF_004916995.1 Morone saxatilis | reverse complement strand
TTAGCAGCATAAATTAACTAAGGTGCAGTACAACTAAATAAAGTGATGAAGTGACATTTGCTGAGGGCGCAGTGTCTCCAGATGAGTTATACAACTTGTTGTGTTTTGCAGCTTGAGGATCTGAAGGTTCAGCTGGCCGAGTCGGAGAGTCGCAGACTGGAGCTGGAGGCTCAGCTGAGTACAGCGGGATATCATCAGCATAAGGTCTGATACATTTTATTATTTCAGTCTGTGTGCTTTAACATTCGGCCGCTAATCTTTTCTGAACTCTGTTTTGTTTCCTAAAGCTGGACCCTCCTCTTCCTTCTGAAGAAGACACAAGCGAACAGCCGTTAAACAGCCACTCGCAGACCCTGAAAGACGTGTACGAAGAAACCAGAGAGCTCTTACAACAGCAGAACATCATCAGACAGGACATGCAGCAGCAGCTCAGCTTCGAACCGCCTCCTTTAGCTCCTCAGACACCCAGAATCTGGCTGCACGACACGGAGGGAAATCTCCAAGAACTGGGGGATTTGACACCTTTACTGTCCCCTGCATCCGACAGCCAAGACGTTTTCCCCCAGAGCGACGGAGAGACCGCAGAACGACATCCGGACGTCGAGAACCAGCCGGACGGAGAAGATCGTCAGCAGGTTCCCGGCTCAGAAACACAAATAAATACCAGCGAGTATAGTTCACTGATTCTAGAGGAAGGAGACTCTCTGAGCTGCTGTGTGGAGCACCAGGCGACGGTGAGGAGGCTGGAGCTGCTCACCAGCCAGAACGAGGCTCTCAACCAGCGCAACCAGGAGATGCTGAACCAGCTGACAGAGGCGGACCGCGAGATCGAGCGTCTGAAAGCCGAGCTCAGCAGCAGCAGGTACACCGAACCCCTTCACCTCCCCGAGGTGGAGCAGCTGGGACAGACGGGGGCCGGCGATCTGGAGATGGAGCTGAGCTTGAGGAACCAGCAGCTCCTGGAGGCCCAGAGCTTGATCGCCTCCCTGGAGGAGAACCTGAGGGAGACGGAGGCGCTGCTGCAGCTGAACGTCCCGGAGGAGAGCGCGCAGGAGGAGAGCGAGAGCGCGGAGAACCTGCTCCGCTGTTTGGAGGCTACCGAGGCGAAGCTGACGGAGCTCGAGAGGCAGCTCGACCAATCGGAGCTCACCTGCGCGGCGCTCCAGACGCAGAACGCGCAGCTGAAGGAGGCGGACGAGCTTCACCGTCGGGCAGCTGCCGAGGCGGAGGCCGACATCAGGAGGCTGAACGAGGAGCTGGAGAAGGAGAGACCGAAGGACGGAGACAGAAACGGGTGCGTTTCAGGTGAAGAGAGGATCCAGAAGGTGATCGAGGGGATGGTGATGAGGTTGAACGCTTTGGGGAAACTACTGGAGGTGATCGACAGGTTGGACGTTGGTGTGAGAGGAGAAGAGGAGGAGAATCCTGCGGTGGCGAGTCAGCTGAAGTGGGAGGAGGAGTTCTGGAGTTTGCTGCTCAACAAACTGGAGTCGAATCCATCCCAGCTGCACGAGGAGAAACCCGTGGAAGAGCTTCTGAGCGAGGTGACCGAACGAATGATAGTGGAGAAACAAATGCTGCTTCTAGCTCTTCTGTCCGGGGCGGATGAAGGGAGGGAAGGTCTGGATATTATTTGGAATATTGCAAGTGAGGAAGCCAAAAAGCAGGATGAGAGCAGGATGTCGGACTTTAACGACGAGCTGTGTGAGATCAAACGTTTCAGAGGCTTAACGCAGATGAAAATCTCTTTGCTGAGTCGCCTCGCCTCCTCCGTCAGCCCCTCTGCTCAGGACCAGCTCCAGCTGATGGCCGACCGCCTCTCCGACTTCCACTTTTCGGAGCACCCCTGGTCCGGTTTCATCCACTCCGCAGCCACCGAGGCGTTCTACTGCTGCCACTTAAGCCGCCTGCGCTCGAAACACGAAAGGGAGCTCGAGGAAACCAGACAGAAACTTCTCACTGCGTCTCTCATCTGCAGCGACTGCGTGGACCTGATGGAGGAAAACAGGGAGCTGAGAGCGAGACTGTCGCACCTGGAGGGACAGCGGGCGCCGTCAGCGGGCGGGAAGATGGACGCGTGCTGCCAGACGGACGCAGATATCGAGGTACAGGTGGCGAAGGAAACTGGGGGAGAAGAGACGGTGGAGTGTATGGAAATCCCACCGTCGCGTGTCGAAGGTGAGTCGGAGACGGCGGACGAAGACACGAGAGAGACGAGTGACGCGTCCCGCGAGGAAACGGCGGCGGCGTTCGAGGCGGAGCCCGATTTCGTGCTGAGGAGGAGAGTGAAGGAGCTGGAGGAGCAGCTGTCCGTCGTGGAGGAGACGATGAAAGACGAGTTTGACGGGAAGATGAGTTTTGTTCAGACGCAACACGAGGAGGAGATGGAGAGGCTGAAGGTAGGCGGAGCGTCTGAGTATCATGAACATGAACGCTCAGCTTCTGTACTCGAAGGTTAATCTGTGGTCGTCTGTCGCTCCTACAGGTCACGTGCGAGCGCGGCTTCGCCTCCGTGGAGGAGTGTCATCTGAAGGTCGTGGAGGAGCTGCAGCGTCGACACCAGCAGGAAGTGGAGCGCCTCCTGGTGGAGAGAGACCGACTGCTGGAGGAGGAGAGCGCTGCCACGGCGACCGGTGAGGAGAGACGACAGCAGATGTTCTGATCTCGTAAAACGTCTTTAACAGAGTTTTATTGCACAGGAAGATTATTAATCTCTCTCTAGGAGCAGTAATAGTTTTATTAGTTGCTGTATATTTATTTCCATATTTGTAACTTCAGGAAAACGTTCAAACTGTCTCTGATATCCAGAATCACTTTATTCCTCCTCTCAGCGATCGCGGCCATCGGGAACGCTCACCGGCTGGAGCTGGAGAGGGAGGTGCAGAGGAGGAGTCGGGCAGAGACGGGAGACGCTCACCTGGAGGACGTTTACAGACAGCACAGGTACGTCTGCGGCGACTTACGGCGCTTTATTTGTTGTATTTCTGGCGTTCTGACGAGATCTCCGTGTCTGTGCTGGATGTTCGTGCAGCGAGGAGCTGGCCTCGTACCAACGGGAGCTCCAGGCGTTGTCCCAGCAGTTCTCTCTGAAGTGTCTGGAGAACGAACATCTGGTCCAGGCTCTGGATGCTGAGAGGAAGGCCTTGTGTCAGTGCCAGCAGGAAAACCAAGACCTGAGGACCAGAAACCAGGTCGGATACACGCTCTTTGATTTAATCTCCATCAGGACCAAATCAATAACAGATAAATCAATAACTGTGTTGTTGTTGTTGTTGTTGTTGTTGTTGTGCAGGAGCTGAACGGTCACCTGGCGGCTGAGATCTCCAGACTTTGTTCTCTGGTCCGTCAGGACGAACCGCCGCTCGGTCCGAGAGCGGACGCGTACGAGATGGAGGTGAGTGGAAGAACCAACCAGAAACTTTGATTATTAAACATTAAACATTATTAAATAATCATATTATATTAAAAACTGAACAGTGAACTCAGTAACTGCAGGAAGTTTGTGTAAAACGAGAGATTTGGATTCATTTTGAGCAGATTATTTCCTGTTTATTTATTTTATACATTTCTTCCTCCGTTTTATATATTTTTATTAATTTATAACAATCAATGTTTTCTCTCCCTCACACTTACCAGATACTAAGATATAGATCTGCTGTGTGTATTTTAAAAGTTTTCTAACACCTTAACATCAAGAAGACCTTGCGACCCCCTGTGAAACTCTAGCGACCCCTAGTGGGGGTCCCGACCTCAGGTTGGGAACCACTGACTAACTATATGTATAGTATTTAAGTCCTGTAATTAACTAAAGATTTAAAGTAAAATAAGGTTCCTTTTTATTTAATTCCACTTTTTACTTTGACCACATTTATTTCACAGCTTTACATAAACATAAGAACATTTATAAAATGATAAAATATAATGATAAATGAAACTAAACTGCAGTTAAATCAGTAAAAATCTGTCGTATATAATAAAATATCAGCCACAGAGACGTTTTCTTAATGTAGTACTTTTACTTAAAGCGGTTATAATCAATATTTGTACAATAACAATGTGATCGGCTCGATCAGAAGCTCCAAACAAACAGTTGTTGTATAATTATTGAAGGTTAAAGTCACAGAAAATAAATAAAAAAAGAAGATTTGTTTCACTATTAGGGAATAAAACAGGGTTTGAGCAGCGTGCGGCGCCCCCTGCTGTCCACTGTCCGTAGCTGATGTTTGATTCAGAGTTTTTATTTCAGATCAACCTGCGAGTGAAAGAGTCCGAGGTCCAGAGTCTGAAACAGGAGGTCGCGTCTCTGAAGGACGAGCTGCAGTCGGCACAACGGGTGAGAGTCACACAGACAATAAATAATAAACAATAATAATAAACAACAATAATAATAACCAACCTGAGCTTTCTGGAAGCCAGTTTGTTATTTAATTGTCTCCTTTTCTTCTATTTTTTGCAACAAACAATAAACAATAAAATGTTTTATTAACGTTTGTTAATGTAGAAATATATAAAAATAATTATTTTATAAACATTTTTGTTTTTATTTACATTAAAAAAAAGCTCAAAATTTGTCAGCACAGTAACGCCAGAAAGGTCGTAAACAATCTGTTATTATTATTATTATTATTATTATTATTATTTACACACGAGCATAAAGAATAAAACTGAGACGTATTGATAGTAAGAATCTATTAAAAACCTGTTTTAAATAATCTTTTCTCACTTTTACGAAACGTTTTTCCTTTTTTATCACAACAACAAAACAAACAAAAACAACAGCCAACAATTAAACCAAATATTACAAAAACAAACAAACATAAACATTCATTCAGCCTCCAGAATCAGTAAACACAGTTAGACGACGATGAAGTTGTTGTTGTTGTTGTTGTTGTTGTTTACAGTCGTCAATGAGGTCGATTATTAGGAAATAACGACCCGATCGTCTCCGTTACAGGACAAGAGGAACGCCGTGAAGACGTACAAGGACGCGTACGGCGAGCTGAGCGCGGCGAGGGCGGACAGCGAGCGAGAGCTGGACGAGCTGAGGGAGAACCTGAGGCTGGCCCGCCGCGCTCTGGACCACAATGCACCCTGATAGCTCCACATTTCAGAATAAAAGTATTTAATACAAGACAAATCATTCCCTCCTGTAACCTTTAAAGTTTTATTTAATAAATCCAGAAACTGTTTTTAAGTTTTTACCATCGTCGTTAAGAAATAAGTGTTTATGTTATTTTATATATTTTTTATCTGTACAGACATTTTGTTATTGTAAGACTGATTACATGTTTTATCATATTTGTGTTTGTTTGTTTGTTTGTTTGTTTGTTGTCCTCATCCTCTGCTGTACGTGTCGTTAAACTGTCGTTTTTTTTTACATCAATTAAATCTTTTTAAATTAAAATCTTAAAACATTTCTGTCAGTGGACTCTGATTTATATATTTGTATTAATATAATTATTATTAATTAAATGAAATTGGCAGATTAAAACGGTCTCGGTGTGTTTTTATTGTAGAAATATTCAGGCTGTTTCAGACCTTCATCACTGTTTGTGGAGGAAGAAGAAGATGATGAAGACGTAAAGTTATCCGGATACACACAGTCAGGTTCCGGGTGGATACTTCAAAATAAAAGCCTAGCATGGGGTGACTTTGTAGAGTTGTTATTGTTGCACAGCTGAGATGTTTGAGAGTTTTAGTTGAACAGAATATAGTAAAAAATTATATTTAATAAAATAATATTAACATAAAATAAGTAATAAACTTTAGTGTGAAATTATTAAAACTTACTGAAATAGATTAACGAGCTTTTATACGACAAACAAAGAAAATAACACATTAATTCAAGTACTGTATTTAAGTGTATTAAAGTACTTTACTTTTACTCCACTACATTTATTGATTATCTTAAAGTCACATTATTGATACAGAATATAAACAAATAAACTGATCAGTTATTTAAGGTTAAGATAAAAGTTTATTGTATTTAAGGTTCATCAAAATTAACTCTATTAACGCTGTTTTTATTTGCTTTATTGTGATATTTGAATTAAGTTATTGACTATTTGTTTTTACCAGGTAATTAGTGATTTTATTTGATTAAATTTTTAAAGTAACTGCAGCACAGTAAGTATTTACTGAGCCTAACAATGAATCTGAGCAACTTATATCAACAGAAAAGAGACTAAAACAAAGTAATATTCAAAACAAAACAGAAAATATAAAATATAAGTTAAATTTAATTAACTTAAAGATAGATACTTTATTTATCCCGAGGGAAATTCAAGTATCCAGTAGCATACAAAATACAAAACATACATTACTTACATTAAACATACATTAGACTAGAATTCAAAGTTAACTTGAAAATAAAAAAGGGGGTTTAATTAAGATATAAAGCAGTATAAGTAGTTCAAAAAGTGTTAAGGCATTTCTCTTTTCCAGTTGTTATTCATAAATGCAACAAAACTTTATTGTTATAAAAGAAAACTTTGTTTTATTTTGGTCTTTCCTTACTTGTGCTTTTTTTTAAATATTATTTATTTTGGCATCCTGCTGGTATTTATATAATAATAATATAATAATAATCTTATTTTAATTGAAAAGTTTTTGCATATTTAAATGCAACTCTGTGCGATTCTCTTCCTTCCACTTATTTATAGTATATATACTTAGTTATTTTATTTATTTATTTTTAACTATTTTCCCCTCTATATGATTTCAATCTGGGGAGTCCATTACATTTATTATTTTACATTTTCTGCCTTTATAACAGAAAACCAACAAACAGAAAACACGAACCAACTTTTATTTTCCAACCACACAAAACGTGGAGCTTTTACTTTGAAGGCGCGGGGCTCTCTCTCTTCCGGCGTCATCCGGGTGTTTCCTCGGCGGCTTGACTGAGCAGGAAGAAGGAGTCCATGATGAGAACTTTAAAAGACAACAGCAGCGCGGAGGCGGAGGAGGAGGAGGAGGTCGGTCACCTGCCGGTTACCTGCCGGTCACCTGTCGGTCACCTGCCGGTCACCTGCCGCCAGCTCGCTCATTAAAATGTGAATCAGCCGTTTGACTCGTCGAGCCTCGTTCTGGGATCAACGTCTCCGCGGGGCTAACGTTAGCTTCGAGCTCCGTGAGCCAGCAGAGCCAGCGGGCGGTCTCAGCCTCTGAGTCCGGGCTGTCGGCGCCGATCTCCGGCCACCGGAGGGTGAGAGCACCGCTGGAGAGAACCGTGGTTGGCTGTTGTTGTTGTTGTTGTTTATTTACAGGTGACACCTTTAACAGCAGTGCACGGGCCTACCTGTAAACATCTGTAAACATCTGGTAGTAGAGAGCTCAGGTTAACTGGTTATTAATTATATTTATATGTTATATATTATTATATTTGTATTGTTGTTATTATATTTCTCACAATTAAATCCGGTTTAATATTTGTTTTTGTTTATTTTTTCGTAAACTGTTATATCGCATTAAAATACACTAAAATTATTATTATTAAAATGATTAAAGTTGTTTAAATAAGCAGAATATAAATATAACCTGCGCGTTCATTAAAATTATTAATAATTGTTTTTAATGTTATAATTATTGTTATTATTAGTTTGTTTTTATAAAATACATATAATTATTATTTTATTTGAATTTTATTGTTTGTTATTATCACTATCACATAATAATAATAATTTAAATAAAGTAAAATATCTGTACAGTTTGCTGTAGCATAAATACAACAATAATAATACAAATTATTATTTAAATCACACATTTAAAACAAGCAGAGGTGACCGAAGTGCCTCTGACAGAAAAGTGCACAACACCAATAAAAGACAATAAAAATATATAAATATAATATATAAATATAAATATAAGACAATAACAAATAAATGTAAAGACAGAAGTAATTTAATTAAAAGATTAAAGAATTAAAACCCACTAAGAACAATCAAAAGCCATAAAACACATTTACATCTTCAGTTTTGTCTTTATTTATTTATAAATACATTTATATTATATATTATAAATACATTTTATAGAATATAAAATAAACAGAACAATGCTCAGGAGAGGTTTGTAACACTCAGCGTCTCACTAACAGTTGTTTTCATTATTGATCGGTGTGTATTAGTTGTGTGTTTCAGCGTTTATGTTTGGTCCCACAGTTCTTACAGGTTAGTATATAAATCAACAGGTGTTTGTGCAGAATAAACTTTATAATAAAATATCACAAAAAAACATAAACAAGCTCCTCGTTTTTACTTTAAACACCTAGTTTTAGTTTTTAGATCAGTTGTAGTTCATTAACGTTAAACTTCGCCCCCCCCCCGTCTGAGACTCACTGATTCATTAACAGAAAAATATGAACAAATATTAAAAAACGACAAAATAAAAATAACTATTTTGATTATTGATTTATCGATTTTTCAAACAAAAACAGTAAAAACAGAAAAACAGTTCTGGTTTCGGCTCCTTCAGCGAGCTTTTCTTTGTCCTAACTCTCTGTGACCTCAGAAGACGTCTGTTGCAGATGAACTTTGACCTTTAGGATCTCAGTCGTGTCTTTCTGTGTGTCCGTTGCAGTGATGGAAGTTTCCTCTCAGGATCCGTCTCTCGTGGCCGTGGACCTGTCGAAGGGTTTCTCCGTCCCCCCTCTGACCCGCGGCCACACTGAAGCCATGGACCTGGCGAAGAAGCCCGAGTGGTACCACAGACGGCCGGCGAGCTGCAGCCCGGAGATCAGCTCGCCGTTCAGAACCAGAGCCTCGTCCTCCTTCGGCTCTCTGTCGGCGCAGCGGCACCCGGAGCCGGTCGCTCCCGTCCACTGCCGAGACCTGGAGCAGGGCCCGGAGGCGCTGGGCAACTACATGAACTCGAGTCTAGCGCCGGGTCTGTACCGCGACGGCGTGCACGGCAGCCTGTGGCACCCGGGGTTCTACGGGCCCAACCAGAGCGGCGGCCCGGTTCCCGAGAGCAGCGGCGGGGAGGAGAGCGACAGCGGCTCGGACGTGATCTTCCTGGTTTCCTCGGCGAAGGAGCCGCTCTTGTGCAGCCCGTTCATCCAGGACGGCGTGCGGCACATCGTGGAGCCGCTGTCGCCGGCCGTGTCGTCGCTGGACGAGGCGAGGGGTTGCTATCACCTACCTCAACCTCTGAGCTCGCCCAGTCCCGACAGCTCGTACTCCGAGGACTCCTCCGACAGCTCCGTGGACATTCCCGTGCACCACACCAGGCCCGTGGTCCTGCTGTCCGACCTGAGCGCGGTCTACGGAAACCCCGCCGAGTCTCCGGTGGACATTTCGAGCGACGACAGCGACGTCATCGAGGTTTCAGTCACGAACGAGAAGAAGAACTTTCCTTGTAAGAAAGGTCTGGCGAGAGAAACTCCGCCTCAGAGCGAGGACGAGAAACCGACCCGAGAGGTTCGGCGCAGCACCAGAATCCGGAAACCCGTCTCGGAAACGCCTCAGTTCACCTGCAGCCCGTCGCGGCACAGCCTGAGGCGGCGAGCCAAGAACGACGTGGTGGGAATCTACAACGAATGCTGCGACTCCGACGACATGATGGAGTACGCGGCGAGGCTGTCCAGCTCAGACGAGTCGGTGCCGCAGACACCGGCGGCGCCGAGAGCGAGCAGCCACTCAGAGGAGTCCGGCGTGGACAAGAAGGCGCCGGAGAAAGAGCCGCAGCCTCGCCGCACGGTGCCCCGAGCGAAGAGCGTCAACCGTAAACGGAAGAAGCCCCTCGCCGTTCGGAAAGCTAAAAAGTTAAGACGAACCGAACAGAAGGGCGTCGCGCCGGAGCGAAGGGACAAGTCGGCAAACGCAAAAACTGTGGTGAGGCGGAAGAAGAAGCGGCGCTCGCGGAGCGGAGCGTCCGCTCAGTTTCCTCCCCGAGAGCCGGAGATCAAACTTAAATATGCAAACGTTAAAGAGGAGAAGAAGGACAAGAAATGTGGAAGTTTCTGCCCGTTTGTTCACGTGGAGAAGAAGATGTGCACCGTCGTCAACTACCAGGAGGAGGAGGCGGCGGTGAGGAGCAGCCGAGGAGGAGGAGGAGCACAGCAGACCCGGTCTCTGTCGGGGTTCGTTCCCAACTCCTCCTGCTTCCAGCTCGGTCGCTTCAGCTCGGACAGCCAGCGTCAGGACTCGCTGTTGTGCTGCCTGTGCGGCCAGACGGCAAACGCCACGGGGCTCGGGGACCTTCACGGCCCGTACCGCCCCACCAGCCCGCACGTGGACTACCAGAACCAGAACGGCGGCACTGAGCAGAAAGAGGAAGAACATTTACCCGTCAGTTCCTCCGAGGACGGCGGTTCTCCCCCGAAGGTGCCTCTTCGTCTGGACGAGTGCTGGATCCACGAGGACTGCGGTATCTGGTCCGCCGGCGTCTTCCTGGTCCGGGGGAAGCTGTACGGGTTGGAGGAGGCGGCGCGGGTCGCACAGGAAACTGTGAGTGACACTCGGGTAGTTCTTCTCCGTGTCTGACAGCGTTATGGAAGAGGATCCCTACAGAGAGAGACCTTCAGTTCAACCAGGAGCAGAAATATCAGTCACTCTCTCAGACTCCAGAGACACAAACACTCATTTTAGCTCCACGCCGTCCTGACATTAAAACTTCATTAAAGTGGACAGAAACAGAATGAAACTCATTAAAAGCGTCTCTGTTAGTGTTTCCAAACAAAATCCCACCAACTCTTTGGGTTTGGGTGGAAAATAAATTCCTTGAATTTTTCACCGACGTAGGATTGATGTAAAAACAGCACGTTTTCAGTCGGAGCAAAAAGGGAACCGGCTGGGAAACAAACACAGGGACGGCGGCTGCGATACAACACAGGCAGAGGGAGAGAGACACCATGTGACTCTGTAGCTTTACACAGAGAACAGCTGTTTGCTGATATATTCATATGTATATAATCTTTAAGGATTATTCTGTCACGTTTTCTAAAATTCTTTCCTTAAAAATGTTAAATAATTCTGAAAAATGCCCCAAAAAAGTCAAAATAAAAGTCCAAGACGACGTCGTTCACATGTTGGTTTTTGTCCAAAACATCAAATTACTCAGATTACAACAATAGTTTATATATACAGTCGAGTTTATTCATATCTGACAATGAAAAGCAGCAAATCCTCAGTTACAAGAAGCTGAAACTACAGAATGTGGAGTCATTTTCACTATTTAGATAATTAATTGCTGATAAAAATTGTTTTTCTGGCGATCGACTAAATTATTAATGAGCTCTAAAGTGGATATTTTTTAAAAGTTAGTTTTATTTAGCTTGAAATTCCCTCCTTGTGTTACAACCCGAAACACTATTGTTGGTGAGAATTTCAAATTAAAAGCACTTTAAACGTCTGAAGCCTCCTGTTACATTCAGCTTTCAAACGTTTAAAATTAAAATATTTACACAAAATAGACAAAAAAAAAACAACAAAATAACAATAAAAGTCCAGTAACTGACTGAAACAAGAGTAATTTATTGAAATAGATGTAAAAAATAGAGTTATTTAAGTTATTTTGACATGATTCTGCTTCACGTAAAGAGATAAAACTCTGCTTCTTTCTCACTTTGTGCGTCTGCTTTCAGAAATGTTCAGCGTGCCAACAAACCGGTGCAATAATGGGATGTTTCCAGAAGGGCTGTCCCAGGAACTATCACTACAGATGTGCCATTCAGTCAGGTACACAATTAAATACGTGTCAGAAATCAACTAAAATACATATTTTCCCGCCTGTGAAGGTGACGGATGAGTCGAGATGTTGACTCACTCGTGTGGGAAGGTTGTCGTTCTCACTCAGCCTGAAATGACGAATGTTTTAACGATTTCTTTTTTTTGTTTTTTTCAGGCTGTTTCTTAAACGAAGACAACTTCTCCATCAGATGTCCAGAGCACAAGGTGAACAGAGAGGAAGTGTGAGGAGCTGCGCGGCCTCCGGGGGGCGCTGCTGTACTCCGGTGTTAGTGTGTGTGCAGCTTGTAGAGGAAGCAGCAGCACAGTTAATGTTTATATCTGTAAATGATAACGTGGTAAATGCTGGTTTTAGTGTGTAAAGTATGTGGACACTCCTGTTTGTTTGATTTGAGGCTGTTTTTCATGATTTTGATTCAATTTTAAAACTAAACTGACCTATAAAGGCACAATGACTACATATCTGCTTTTATATGTGCAAATTATGAACAAACACGATGTTATATTTCATATAAATGGATTATTGGTTAATATTAATGGATAAAAAGTTTAAATAGTTAGATACAAGTAATGATAAACAGCTAATAGTTAGATTATTGATTAAAAGTAAAAGGTAATGGATACAAAGTAAAACTAGTTGCTGGATAATGGATAATATTAAACCATAATACTATATACTGCTCTACAAAGGCACAATGGCAACATATTTGCTCAAATTTAAACTTTTAAATGTGCATTTTTTAACAATTTTGACCAAATATGTTGTTATATTTTATACATATTTAGTTCACAGGTTGTGTTGTGATATTAAGCAGATCTTCTCTTTGCTGCATTATCTGATAATCTTTCTTTATTTGTGTTGAGCTGATGTTGTTGTTGTTGTTTGTTTGTTTGTTTGTTTCCGACAGAACAGACCGTTCACAGGTGGAAACAGAAAACACAAGAGATGACGTGAAATACGTTTGGGAAGCACTGGAGGTGAGAAATATTGATCATTTAAACAACTTTAAGTGGAATAGCTCGTTTGTAGAGCTGAAACAGTCAATCAATCAATCGATCAATCAGGAGAAAATTAACCTGAAACTATTTTAAAAATCTATTCATCTTTTTAGTAATTTTTCAAATTATTTGATGAGAGAGCGAGACAGTGAGCAGAGAATTAGAAACAGCATATAGTTAACTAAAAGTAACAGTTAATAGTTAACTAAAAGTAACAGTTAACAGTTAATAGTTAACTAAAAGTAACAGCTAATAGTTAATAGTTAACTAAAAGTAACAGTTAATACTTAATAGTTACTAAAAGTAAGAGTTAATAGTAACTAAAAGTAAGTTAATAGTTAATAGTTAACTAAAAGTAACAGTTAATAGTTAATAGTTACTAAAAGTAACAGTTGATAGTTAATAGTTACTAAAAGTAAGAGTTAATAGTTAATAGCAGACATTAATGTATAAACCCATTAAAGGTTACTTGTTGGTGATTGATCGACATTAATAACTATTGATTGTTGCAGCTCTACTAATTTATAACCACAATAGAATCATTTTATGTTCAGAAACGATATTTTCTTCCTGTTTTAACGTCTCTGTTTGTGTTTCCAGAGCGATCCTCAGATCTCCTCAGGGTGCGACATGAACGGCCTGATTCCACCGCTGCAGTTTTATTACGTTAACGAACGCTAACGAGCGATAACGAACACTTGACGCTCGCGTTTCCTCGAGCGGGAGGCGAAAAACCTTCTGCTGAGATCTCGTCATTAAAGACCGATCAACCAGGGGCCACTCGACAACTTTTATAAGTCTTTGTTCTGTTTTTATGTGTGTGTGAGTGTGTGTGTGTGTGTGTGTCTGTCTGTGTGAGTGTGAGTGTGTGTGTTTATTTATTCCTCTTATTAAAGCTCCACCTGGACGTCACAAATACAGTTTTATTATTTAAACATAGTTATTATAGCTTTATAGATCCATTGTATAGAATATAAACTTTATATAAGAACTCTTCTTTTTACTACTTTTGTATTTCTCGTAGTGTTTCAGTCACATAAACACATAATTTATTTCCCGGCTGCATGAACAGTTGATGTTTGCACATTCAGTTGTTATTTATGTCCCTTTTTTCTTTCAACTAAAATGATTTAAATGTAATATAAAGCTGCACTAAGCCAGAGTTAAATGTAATAATGTGGCGTTCGCAGCGTTTTACGACCACAAACCGTACGTTTATAAAGAGAGCGAGACATCAGCGTTAAAGGGTCGCTGTAACGAGGTTTGGAACAGTCAAATAAAAACAGTTTAAAGCTTCTTAAATGTGACGATTGTCGTTAAATTTTCTGTTATATCACTTTAAATTGAATATTTGAGGTTTAAAACAAAACAATTTGTCACTTTTGGGGGGTAATTTACCAATTTAAAAGCATAAAATAATATTGTATCGCTTTGTTAGCTAGGTTCATTGTTTCATGTGTGAATTATTAAGGTTAAAACCCCCTCTGCTCCACCCTCTCTAACCAAACTCCATTCAAAAAACGGCGGTTTTAAGGAAGGTTCGTATTTCTTCACAGTAAAAACTTTACTTACACAATCTTTAAGACTTTTTTCTGATTCTCTTCAGTCTACAGAAACAATCTGCTCACATCATTTACTCAGTAACTTCATTAACGAACCTGTGATGAAGAGTTTAACACACACACACACGAGGGGGTGTGGTCGTCCGCTCTCATCTTCAGAAACAGGAAGTATAACGTTGCCATGGATACAGTGAGTTACGCTCTAATACGATTATTTTAACTAAAAAGAAGAATTGTTGAAGCAGATTACATACATTTTAAGTACCTTTTAAGTTACAGAAACATTCCTGATTAAATACTTTTTATTTTCACAAAACAAATAAAAGTTACAAAATTAAGTCACTTAAAATTATTAAAGCTACTTTTTATCTAACAAAATTAAGTTTTTCTTCAAATTCTCGACGAGATCAGTTTCAACGAGTTAAATTAACTTCATAATTAGATTTTTCTTTAAATTCTTTTGTCAAAGACAGACGAACAGACTCACCGATTTACTGTGAAACTGAACAAAACTTCGGGCTTATTCCCGTATTAAACCCCTCTGTCCCGAATAATCCACAGATTAAATATATGAATTGACCCTTTATTGCGCCTAGTGCAGCTTTAACCATCCATCATCTCACCGCGCCGACGAACCATCGACTGTTTAAAAGTAAAGAGTTTGATTTCATGACTTTTTATTATTTGAGGAATAAAAATGTACGTTATTTAATAAAAGTCAATAAAACGGAGTCAGTGTTTGTCTCAGAGAGGCCTGATGAATGTTGTTGTTGTTGTTGTTGTTGTGCAGACGTCCCACACAGGAACTGAATGTTCTCGCTGTGTGTGAGTTCTGGCCGCTCGCCAAACACCTGAAGGGGATTTTTTGTTTGTGTGAGAGAAGGATGTTTGTTTCCAGTGCAGTTAAACTTATTTTAGTGTCGACTGAAACCAGAAGAAACTGAATCCACACCTGTTTAAAATCTAATGAGATCTTTTTTCTTGATTTGTTTGTTTCTGCTGTTGTGAAGGTGAGAGATATGTTGACACAACAGAGTCTCAAAGTCTCATATTAGCTTCTAATATAGATTCATTGCACATTTTCAGTCTAACTATATTTGATTAATAATAAAATCTGTGTGCAGTTTAGTTATTTGTTGATTCAGGGACAGAAAGAAATACAGATAAACAGAGAAAATTAAACTCGAGCAGGTAATTAGCTCTCTGACGTTAGTGGTTATTTAACCTTTATTTAACCAGAAAGTCCCTTAAGATTGAAATCTCCTTTCCAAAGGGAGAGCTGGCACACAGTTATAATATAAATATAAATAAAAACAATCGACGGGGAAACTCAGCGTGACGTCGTACACAATATATAAATTAAATTATCTGTGTAGATTAATGTGACGGCCACTAAATCATAAAACGCAGAGAACCAGCAGCAGCATGTAGACAACATCAATATTGTATACATCAATACACTTAAAAATGTTAAAATAAACCTTATTGTGAAAGTAAATGTTTTAGTGGCTCATTTAACAAACTAACTTAAATCTTAAATGTTACCAGACTGAATGGATCAAATTCTGATAGACTTCAGTGTGTTAATGCTTATAAAATGTTCTCCTGTATATTTTAAAGCCACTTTTACAGTTAAAGTTAATTGTAAACTGTTTTTGGGTCAACGTCTCTGCTGTAATTACACCGTTTGGCCACTAGGTCAGATCGGCTTTAGAGCCCGGCGTTCAGCATTTAGTTTATTTTTGTGAAGAAAAACTAAATGAAATTGCTATTTTTGAAGTTCAGATTACTAATTACAGGAAACAACCAAAGAGCTGATAGAACAATGTGCAACAAAAACACTGAATATGTCTATAAGGCTATGCAAGAGAACCAACGATGTTACTGTTTGTATGTTTTTATACTGTTACAGCTTTAAATCCTGAACCTAAACCGGCAAAAAAGAGATAAAACTCCACAGTTCAGTCTTTTGAGATGTGACTGAAGTTACTTTACAGACTTTAAGTGTTTTTGATTATTAAGAAAATAAAGAATTGTATAAAAATGTTAAACTCACCTCTGATCGATGTTCACAGGGAGTTTATCAGCTGTTATTGTTATACATTAAATATAAAATATGTGTTATAAAAGGTCCCTTAAGTAAAAAGGTTGGGAACCTCTAACATGTGTAAGTAGATTGAAAACAGTTTTAATGTATAAATTAATTAATAAATGGGGGCTGTTGTGAAGAAACCAGTGTTTAAAGTCAAACTGTCTCCTGTTTGTTTTCAGATCTAAAAGGAGAAATTATCCACTGAGCAGATTTATTTTAATTAAATGTAAATTAAGTTGTTTTTGTGTTTCTGAAAGCAGCTGAAACATGTGGGCAGCGAGCTGTGACCAACGCACAGCGACTGATATCTCAACATTTCTCACTCTGCTGCTCTTTGAGTCACAAACTCTCCTCGTTCCAGCGTCACAGCGCTCAGAAAAAATAGTTTTACAGCTCCTCTTCGTCACCTCGTTATCAGGCTGCCGTGTGTTTTGACCCGCGGCGCCACGAGGACGCCGTTTATCACCTCGACATCGAGTAACACAACCGAGATAAGCGTCTAACTGAAGATGAAGAACATTTCTGATCAATATATTAATGAAAACTGCTGATCAGATGGTCGATTAATATTAATGTGATGTGCTGAGTCACACTAGCAGGATCTGTGAGGCTGTTTTTAGCCAGTGGAGCTAAATGCTAATGTGAGGAGGCGTCATGTTCACGCGCCTAAGTTTAGCGTGTTAGCATGCATGCTAATTAGTGCTACACAAGTGCAGCTGAGGCTGATGGGAAAGTTATTGACAGTGAAGGGAACAACACATTTATTGACAGGATTCATCGACTGGGAGCCACGAATGTTTGATATTTAATTTAAGTTACTTTAGTGTCTTTTGTCTTTACTGAGCTTCTGTAGAAACCAAAGGTGTCCCACAGGGATCCGTTCTCGGTCTCCTTTACATTTTATATTAATATCTCAGTGTTCAGTTGTTTTCACTGAATATGTATCCTCCTTTGAATTATTTTTTTATGTTTTATTTTAATTTTAATTTTATTTGTCTTAGCTCGGTATATTATTTGTTTGTATTTATATTTTATATTTATTTATATTATTTGTTTCATGTCATTGTAACTGAAAGAAACCTCAATGATTCTAGAGACTTAAATAAAGAATCAAATAAAAAATAAATAAAGAAATCATCTACGTTGTGCACAATAAATCGCAATTTTAACAGTTTTTTCTTTGCTGAAACTTAAAAATTATAATTACCTACGTGCTAGTTTCTCCAGTGCTACCTACCCTATAGCTTAAAGTGCTAATTAGAAAGCGTTAGAATGCTAAAAGTTACACCAAAAATTTAATTTAATCTAGATTATTATATAGATTATTATTGTTGTTTTGTTTTTTTCTAGTTGTTTCATATTAAGCCTGTTTTTATTCTCCTCCTCCTCCTCCTCCTCTCAGCTATCATCTTCCTCGTGTTCACTCCTCAGCGTCTCTTCATCCCTGCGCTCCGGCTGCAGGCTTTTACCCACAATCCTCCCTGCTATATCTGCCGCTCCAGCAGGTGGTTTTAGGTCGAAGCCGACGCGGGTCACACATGCTAATAACTCGCAGTGTTTCTGTTGCATAACACAGAGAAACATTCAGCGTCTGGGGAGCGTTCAGGACACAACGAGATGTTTGTAAACTCACATAAATCATCAGGATTCAGATTCTCTCGATGTGTCGGCAGAACGAAGAGACAGTTTGTGGTTTTACTTTATTCCCTCTGTTCTTTAATAATAATAATAATAATAATAATACAGGAGTAAACTGAGGTTTTTATTGTTTTACAGTGTTTCAACATCAACTTCAACACAAAGAAAACTATGGAAGCCCATTAAAAAGTCATTATAATGAGAAACCTTCTCCAACTTTGTGATAATAAGTGAATATTATGAGATAATAAATCAATATTTTGAGATTATAAGTTATTATTTTAGGATAATAAGTCAATAATTTGAGATAATAATTCAATATTTAGGATAATAATAATAATAATTTTTTTGAGATAAATCAATATTTAAGTTTCTCATTATAATGACTTACATAATCTTTTTTGGGCTTCCATATAAAAAATGAACTGGAGTTAAGATGTATTGATATCGGTTCCAAATATCGGTCCTTGATTACTAATGATCGGTATCAGTATCGGTACCCTGAAATAACCCGGCGTGCCCTCGCCTCACCCTCTCCATCCTATGTTTTATTTATTTGTTGAAGTGCTGACACACACAGAAAGATGTGAATATGTAAACGTGGTGGAAACAGTGAGATCAGTGAGCATCGCTGTAATTAATATTCTGAACAACCGGCTCGGCTGGTTTCTCTACACACAGACAGACTTTTATTGGACTGACCCTCAGAAAACTATATAAATACCACAAAGAACTATCAGTGTTACTGCAGTAAGAGAAGAAAATCACTATATTAATACTATTGAGTCGACTGTGGAACATATTTGATATATATTTCATATTATATTGAAAGCAGAACAATAACAGCAGATAACTGATGTTGTTTTATTTGTATTATTTGTATTAAAATGAGCGATTTGTATGAATTTTGAGATTATTTCCTGTGAATATTGTGTCAGAGATGAGTTTTCCTGATGTTTTTAATTCTGTATTATGTATATTTTCACATTTTGTAACACTTAAACATACTTATTAGATCTTTATTTGTCAAATTAAATGTTTTCCTCTCCCTGAGGGTTGACCATTGTTGGCTCTAATGCAGGACGAGGCTGTTTATCAGACACTAAATATATTCTGTGTGTTTATGTGTAAAAATCTAAACATTTTCATTTACATTTATTTACTGAAATAAATGTTGACACTGTTTGTTTTAAAGTACTCTTACACCACTATAGTGTTTATATAGAATACCTAAAGTCATTACTGTTGTATTTATATGGTTTTACAGGGAATTATATTATATTTTTATATAACTACAGTATGTTCTGTACTCTTTCTGTGGTTTTTCAGACACATTGTAAGTTACTATATTAATAATATATTTACTGAAACATCATTGTAGTGTTACTACAGTACGTTAAAAAACAACTACAGAAACAATAATATACAATATTAATAGTACTTTAAATATTGTTTATGTTTTTTTGGAATGCACTATAGAAATATATCGAGTTGGCTGTTAATCCTATAATATACTATAAGTTACAGTTACACTGTAGTGTTTATATTATATCACTATAGTCACACCTGTTGTATTTAAATGTAGTATTTTACAGGGAATTACAATAATATTAATATATATAATAATACAGTTTATCTTCAGGCTGTGAAGATGTTCAGGTTTTTGTTTTTATGTGGAACATTAAATCAGATCCAGTCCTACCTGGTGGGATCGTTACGTAACTCAGCTTCCAGCGAGGTTTCTGAGGCAGACGCTCGGTCACTCGCCAGAAACGCCTCAGTGGCTTTACGGCTTCACCGGGGGCATCGAGAGTTTATTGGGGCAGAATTATGTGACCGACTTACAGGAAGCCTCCATCTGAAGGAGGTTTTAAATGGAAACAGAGTCAATGAGTTTGATGAAGTGAAATGAAACGTTTGAGCTGAGAGGAAGGAGTTGAAGAAGACAACGTTATTTCCTGCGATGTTTTCATCTACAGTCTGAAGCTCTGAAACACAATACGTTTATATTTGATCACTTTACTACTTTTATGTTTACTTTGCTTTTATTAACTTAAATATTATTGGTTTTATGCTAGCTTAAACGTCAGCATTACGTTAGCTTAGCAGACCTGAAACAGCTAGCCTAGCCGTTTCTCTTTGGTTTAATTCGTACAGAAACTTAAAATAAAAATAAAAATTAACAGGTTCTTGGTCAGGAGTAGAACTAGTACACTAAATAATCTCATAAATCAGCAAAATCATGTTAATCATTTTCGTTGGACTGAGCCGAGCAAGTCGCTCCCCAGTTTGTGCTAATAATTAATTAACATGTTTCTTCTCAAGTAATAAAACTTATGAAAACCGAAGTGTAGAGACAACGATTTCTTCGTCTACTAGCTAAGAAATAGTCTCGTAAAAAAACGCTAATTCTTGTTTTTACACTTCGGTTTTAATTTTAATCTCTACTGAAGCTTCAACCAGCAGCTAGCAGGCTTTAACGTTAGCTTAGCAGACTCGAAACAGTTAGCCTAGCTCTGTGCAAATGTAATAAAATCCACCTATCAGCACTTCTCAAGTAGTAATTAACTAATTTTATCAATTTTGTTTAATTCATACGAAAATTTAAGTGTAAAAATAAAAACTCAGTTTCTTGGTCAGGAGCAGAATTAGCAGACAATGCTGAACGTATTTGATCTCTTTTGTTTAATTCGTATGAAAATCTAAGTGTAAAGGAAACAATTCGCAGTTTGTAGTTGAACTAGCGGAGAAATAGTCTCGTAAACATCAAATTTTTTGATTTTAATCTCGACTGCCATCAGCTAGCAGGCTTTAACGTTAGCTTAGCCAACTCGAAACAGTTAGCCTAGCTCTGTGCAAATGTAACAAAATCCACCTATCAACCTATAATTTATTACATTTTATATCTTTTGTTTAATCCTTACGAAAACTAACAATATATAATTCTATATAATATAATAATAAAACTAATATATAATACTAAAACTGATAATCTAATATAATTCGTACGAAACCCAACAATTAGCAGTTTCTTAGTCGGAAGCAGTTGCTGCTGGTGAGACTCTGCTACTAACTAGGCTTTAACGTTCGCTTAGCAGACTGGAAACAGCGTAAAAACAAGAATTTAACACCATTTACGAGACTTTTTCTCTCTTTTGTTTAATCCTTACGGAAAGTTCAGTGTAAAAATAACAATAGCAGTTCCTTGGTTGAAGGAATAGCTACAAGCTAATCTCATAAAACGCCAAATTCTTGTTTTTAACGTAAGCTAACCGGCTCTAAATCAGCTCTTCTCATTTAATTCTTAGCAAAAAACAAGTGAACAAGCATATTTAATTAACTTTTTAAATGTGTTAAAAGAAAGAAGAGAGTCCACTTTTAATTATCGGGGTGTTTATTTCAACAAGTATTCACCACAGTAATATCACTTCATGCAATACTTCTGGAAAACACAAAAGAAATATTTAAATCCCCCAAAATCCAAAAAGACTTTTTATTGTTTGTTTTTTTTTGCGTTTTCTACACGAGTCCATCTTATCTCACATTGTCAGGGTTTAACTTTCTGATTTATACAGCAAATAATGGAATAAAACGTCCAAAATACAGAATTTTGATCTCTCCTGTTGAAAGAATTAAATCCTCATGTTCAATAATAACAATATTAACTGGATCTTCTCATTTTTACTGAGAAAAGTCCAAATAAACGTTGCTAATTAAGTGCTCAATTAAAGGTAAAATGTCAATTTTCTCTATTAACCATGCAAGTAGAAAAATTAGGATTATTCGTGATACTTTTGAACGTTTTTCTCTTATTTGTCCTGATTATATGTGATCAGTTTTAAGACAACGAGGCTGCAGCAGCGTTTTTTACTGCAGTTTAATGAGACGACTGGTTGGAAGGAGGTTAAATTAATTAAAATTAACGTTTTCAGCCGCTCATGTTGTCGGTTGCTACTGTACATTTGTGGGTTTTAGGCATCACAGGCGAACATGAAAAGGACATTTTCGGGTGATAAAAACAGTCTACGTCTACTTTTATGGGAGATCACGACGACATGATGGCGAATATTTAAAGAAAGATGTCTAACAATTAAATATTTAAAAGATCTCTGGGTGTCACTGGATAAAACAAATTATATATAAATATAAATAAATACTTTAACTCCAAATTAAAATACACTTTTACAGAAACGTTTCTACCGAACATGTAAAATGACACACGACAATAAACACACAATAGTACTGTCGGTCTCACTGAAAGCAGAACGTCTTCACAGATTATTTTTGCATTGATTAATCCAAACGATTGAATATTGCTTGTGGATTGATTCTTTTTTTAAATTCCCCCTAAATATTTTATTGATTTAAAGGTCGTCCGGTTCCGTAATAAACCACATTACAGGAGGTCTGTGAACGTCTCTCGGGTCATTTCCTTCAGAGTTCGTCTTCATCAGAAATGAGCAAATCCACAGTGAAGCTACAACGGATGTCAGACGGTTGATTCCTGATGCCGAGCACCAAGTCGCCGCACTTTTTTCTCCTCTTCTCGGAGAAACTCGGAGAAACTCTTCCTCTTCAGCTCACAGCAGCTTTTAATCACGTGTGTGTCGGCCGCCTCTACACGCAGATCTCGATGGGCGTGGCCACCAGGATGCGCCCTCTCTCATTGTTCTCTCTGTTGACTCGCTCGTAGCTGCCGGTGGACGACGGCGAGCTGTTGGCAGACATGGACGAGTAGTGGGTGTCCATCATGATGTTCCCCTTCGCCACCACGCACGCAGGCGACAGGCTCTGCTGCTTCAGTCTGTCCACTAACACGTCCTCTTCGGACGAGGACGAGCTGAGTCCAGAGGAGGCGCGTTGCTGCTATCCCCCCTGGCCGCCGCCGCTGCAGCCGCCGCCGTTGTTCCCGTTCTCCGTGTCCAACATCCAGCACTGGTTGAAGTAGCTGAAGACTTCTTTGACGGAGCAGCGGCGCTCCTGCTCGATGGAGAGGAGCCTGCGAAACATTCGTAGAGCTTCGTCAGTAAAGCGGCGCCACTGCGACGGCACCGTGCCCGTCCGGCGGCGCTGCCAGCGGACAAACTCCTCATAGAAGGCGTCGTTGGGCATGGCCTTCTCCCAGGGGAAGTTCCCGGTCAGGCATGCAGAAGAGCAGCACGCCGAACGCCCACACGTCCGTGCTGTAGTCCACGCAGAAGCCCTCGTGTCGCGAGGTGTCGCACAGCTCGGGCGCCGTGTACGGGATCGTGCCGCTCACACGCTTCACCGGAGAGCCGGCGCGCCGCGTCATGCCAAAGTCCGACAGCTTGACCTTCCGGCACTCTTTGTCAAAGATGAGGATGTTCTCGGGTTTGATGTCTCGGTGGACCAGCTTCTTGCAGTGCAGGTAGTCCAGAGCGATGGCGACCTGGTGGACGCAGCGCTTCGCCACCGTTTCAGGAAGTCCCACCTGAACGCAGAGACAGGAAGACGAGTTAGTGTTGGAACACGTTAAATAATAAATATAATAAAACTATAGAAGGTCATTATAACACCCGAGGCAGCTGGCAGGCAAAAGAGCTCTGGTGACACTTCACAATAAAAGCCCAGTGGACTAAATGTCACACACACACAACAACATGACGCCAACGTGTAATCTCACATCTGTAAAAACTGCTGCCAATATTTGGGAGATTAAGAGATAAATATTTGGATTATGTTACAATAAACTCAGATTATATTACGTAACGGTCTCACCTGCGGAGGGATGATGTCGAACAGGTCTCCCGCCAGCGCGTACTCCTGGGCGAAGATGTAGTACTCGTCGGTCTCGAAGGCGATGCCGTACATGTTGATGATGAAGGGGCAGGGCGACAGGTAGAGCGAGATGCTGTACTCCCTCAGGAAGCTCTTCAGCTTCGTCGTCTTCTTCCTCAGAAACTTCAGGGCCATTTTTGTGCCTGCGAGGGACGAAGAAAGCGAGGTTACGTAACTCAAATCTCCTTTTCCACCGTGTTTAGGGGGCGAGGATTTATTACACGGACGCCTAATTGCGTGAAAAACAATTTCAAAATGTGATGAATAATTAAAACGTTAAGTTAAACCCTGGTGGTTTGTGTGTGTGTGCTTCAACGTGTCCTCGCAGAGAGCTGGGAGTGAGATCAGAGAGGCCGAAGACGAGGAAAAGAGTCTGATATTATAACGTAAAGGAGGCACACATACACATTCAGGTCGTCTGATGAAGGGAGGGGAGGGGGGGGCGCTAACGATAACCTGGAAAGCTGCCACGTCCGCCTGCACCGACAGTCAGTGTGTCAGCGAAGACGAGAGGGAACACTTCTCCGATAGCACCGGGTCAGCTCTGTAAAGTGCTTTCTACCGAGTGCAGACGCTTCAGGAAAAAAAAGGTGGACAGGGTTTTTGTTTGTTCTTAATGCTGATGATACAAGAGGAGCATGCTGACAAATAAACTGATATTTAAATTTAGACTTGTTTAAAAGTAAGAGAAATACTCAGAAAACAGTAAAAACTGAGCACAATGAGTCCAGGTGAAATCAATAATGTCATTTTAACCCTTTAAGATCACATTCTCAGTTATATTGTCACATTATTTAAGGATTATTTAACAATAAAACGCACAAAAACTCAATTTATTTGTGTTTTTATATAAAAATCAAAGCATGAACTAACAGATTTCAACCAAAAGTCAATAAATCTTCAACTTTCAGCGACACAGAGCGAAGATTCATTAGTTAGCTAGCGCAGCTCACTGATTACTGTACAAACACACAGCTTTATATCAGTGATTTGGGTGAAACTGGATCATATTTTATGGAGAGAATATTGTCTGGTTTTCCCTCTGACGTCGCTAACTGCTAATGTAGCTGCCGTACGGGGCTCAGCAGTTTCCAGATGTTAGCTGTTCGATGCTGTAAAGATATTAAACTATCACAGCAGATAAAGATTAAAAACAGTAAATACAACTGAGACAGATTTAGAAATAATTTTACTACAAATTAAAGTCATTCAGACGTTTACATGCTGACGCTGAACCATCTGTTCAGAGGAAGTCTGTCTGTGTTTCAGGGCAAAAACTAAAGATAACTAAAAATGTTTCTGTCGGCACCTGACAAACATCAGCTATTGATTATAGTAATAAAAACAGTCAGACTATTGATTAATCAGATTTCTTTTTTTAAAGTTTATGAAAAGTCAAGAAATTGTGAAAAAAACTTCCCAGAGACCAGGATTTATTTATTTATTATTATTAAGTACAAAATCTAAAGATATTCCATTTATAGAGAAGTTGAAACTGGATAATGTTTATCAATTTTGTTTAACTATTTTCGCTTAAGCGAGAGCTTGATACTGAATGCATTGCTTGTAGTCGTTTTGTGTCTTTGTAGTCTTTTAGTCTCTTTGTAGTCGTTTTGTGTCTCTTTGTAGTCGTTTTGTGTCTCTGTGTAGTCGTTTTGTGTCTCTTTGTAGTCGTTTTCTGTCTCTTTGTAGTCTACTTACCTACTGCAGAGGGATTGTAATTTTTTTACTACAGTTACTGGATGGCGTTTGTATCAAAAACCTATGAAGAGCTTATAAAATATGAAGCTTTATTATAGATTAAACTACAGTTTATACAAGTACAGCTGAAAATGAAACAGCCAATATTCTCAATAATGGTTGTTTGTTTATGTCGGTCATATAGAGGCATCAGTATTACATTGAGACTGTTTGATAACCAGTTAAAAACTCATTGCAGTGCATTCAAGTAACATTTTAAAAGCAGGACTTTACTTTTACACTGTGGTATTAGTAGTTTTATTTAAGTAAAAGATATTAAGACTTCAAAGCTTCCACACTGACATATATTACATTAAATACTTGAGCACAATATACAAAAATACAAACAAAAAAACAGAGAAGCAGCTTAGATTTTCTCCAAGTGGAGCTTTAAATGTGACTTTAATGAAATGTTACTGTAGCCTCAGTGCAGCTTTAATATGAAGGAAAATATCTACAAAATCAAACATTGGGTTTGTTTGGTGAACTCAATATTAACAGACTGTTTTAAGAACAGAGTCTGAAATGCATCTGCGCACATTTACATCTAATAAGTCAGAAATGACTTCACACTCAGCCCCGTTTATTTCCGCAGTTAACGTGACATTTATACATCGGAGGGCAGGTGATTAATCCTAACGCTGGTTCTCGGATGGTTGTGAAAGGACGATTTAGGAGCAGATAATGAAACCACCAGGTACACATGGTCGACATCCTTCGACTGAGCTCTTTACAGGCTGGAAAAGGTCAGAATTTATCTCAGTGACAGACCTCAGCCGTGGAAGAGACTATTAACGAGCTCGGAGCAGATGGTCAACATTTGGGCTTTTAATGTGAAGAGGTTGGACAGATTTTCTATTAGTTAAGTGGTGAATTTAGTCAAATCTGTGCCGGTGGCCTACATTACCTCAGATTTGGTTTTCAAAATGTATTTTCACAAGTAAACACTCGAGAGACGGATGAGAGCGCTCTACCTGTGCAACCATTACATGTTTCTGATTCTCTGAGTGGACGCCACAGCGAGGCGTTTTAAAGCTGCACTATTATTACGTACAAATGACCCCGTTATCAGTCTGAATCACAACGTAGAGACACAAAAGAAAACAACAACTCCGTTCCCTCTTTTGGTTTTTCTTTTACCTCAAGTGCCTTTTGAAATTAAGCACCAGACAGGCAGGAGAACGTTAACTGTGTGCGGTTTCCTGACATTTCACATTGTTTTTGGGGCATTTAATCAACAGTTTGCTAAGCTATCTTTTTCAAACAATGATTTTAGACACAATTAGCTCATTCCTACTCAGCGAAAGACTTTGACAATGTGAACATGCTAGTTGTGAGCAATGATATGGGCCGGGTTACTACTGTAGTAAGCTAGTTAGCCTGGGGTGTTAATGTTTCTAGCTTTTTAAGAGCGGATAAACACAGTTAAATTTATTCCCTATACTTATGCTCTTTATTTTTGGTTTTGAGGAGGCAAAATCTCCTTTCTTTAGTTAAATTACACGTACAGTCTCCATTACAAGTTTTTTCCCTTTTGACAGAGAAAACTCAGTAATTCTGTCCCATTTGACCCCAAAACAATCCGACAGGGAAACCAAAACTAAGAGGCGACGCCACATTCAACCAATACCACCTGCTGCGTCGTCGCTAGGCTAAGCAAGCAGTTTAAAAAAGGCTCTGAACCACTATCAGTGAAGATGAAGAGTTTAAAGGGATTGAAGTCACTGCTTTTAATTTCAGACAGCAAAAAACGAACCATTACTGGTCAGAACATTAAAGTGAGAGTTATATAATTATGTCCCTGTGGTTCTACGAATTCTGGGCGACCAGCAGATCTGAGCCAGTCTGAAACACATCGGTTCAGCAGGAGCTTAAAACGGGGTGTTAAATTACTCTTGAAACACCAGATATTGCTTTTTACTACAACGCCGTCCAACGCAGACCCACTGTAGTTACCTCTGATTTTGTGGATGACCAGGTCCACCTTCCCGTAGGTGCCCTTCCCCAGTTCACAGACAACCTCATAGTATTTGTTGATGTCCAGTTTTTCCAGGTTCTGCGCCGCAATCAGCTGAAGTTCCTCCAGGATGTCGATGGAGGCGCGGGAACCGTGTGGCGAAGAGGAGTTCATTGTTGCGGAGGGGACAGGCCGGGGCCGAGGGCGGGTCTGGAGACAAATGTTCCTGTGGAAACGGGAGGAGCAGGAAGGAAAGCAAAGTTCACTATGTGACCAGTATCCACCAAGGTCTCCATCCCCTCAAGACCCCCCCCTGTAAACAGAGCACACACTGTATTGTATGTACACATGTATGAACTGGAACCAGAACGAACTGTTATACAACCTTTTAATGGTGCTGTAAGTTTGTGTTTATTGATACTGGACTTTAATGTAACATAAACGACTATATATACAAACTATACACAGTAATGGTGACGCAGGAAATGACCAAACCTTTTTAT
>NW_023339696.1:20222790-20242495 GCF_004916995.1 Morone saxatilis | reverse complement strand
ATCCTGAACCAGGTTTTTGCAGCAGCCAAACGACCGACTCTTGACCAGGAAAACCAAGAATCGCCTTGTGGCCACACTAAGTATTTATAGTGGCAAACTGGTTCTTAGAAGGTTCTCAAATTGAACCAACCCTGAACCAGAACCAGCACCAGGTTTATGTTCAGGTGGAAACAGTAGCTCAAACTACTATAACACTACTCTTTTCCTACACTGTGGTTAAACCTGTGTAGTCCTACTTTTTCCACACAAATGGATCAGGAATCAAAGGGGAATAGACAAAGAATTGGACCTATAAGCAGAGTTGATTATGGTCTACATAAAATCTTATCTCTTCCTGTCCAACTCCTGAGCAAAGTAACAAACTTTACTATGATCTGCGGCCTGACTTTGGGTTGTGGACAAAACAACACACTTGAGGACGTCACCTTGTGCTTTGTGATCAACATTTTCATGGACAACAACAACTTCATTAACTGAGAAAATAATTGACAGATTAATAAATAAAAAAAAAAACAGTTTAGTTTGTCTAAAAACAGACACACACCACTTGTTCCTCGAGTCAAATTAGCTGCTCAACAAGTGTTGCTGTTACCACGGTAACCACGGTTGTCTGAAAACCTTAATGATTACAGATCAACATATGAATTTTACCCATCCTCTGCTACAAAAACAAAACACAGAAAAAAAAAAAAAAAAGCTTAAAGTCACAACAGAGAAGATTGGATTGTCTCGCAGTGAAAACGGCATCCGGAACACAAACAGCGTGCGGCGAGCATAAAAAGAACGACAAGACGATAAAAATGAGGAGTCAGCCGGCACCTACCAAGGAGCCAACTGGCTGTCCATCACCGGTCCTCTCAGCATCTCTCCGACAAGGTCAATAAAACACACAGTGGAAGAGAAAGCAGCAAACACACATAGAAAAAACTACCTGCTCACACACTAATTTTAGATTAATTAAAATTCAAACACCTTTTTCTAAATAATGACCTGTCTTGTCCGGTTAACGAGCACAGCCGCCCTTAAAGCCTCAGCTACGGTGTCAAAGTGGCCACATCATCAGCACAATAAATTAAAATGGGTTTTGTGTCCACATGAATGAAGAGCCGCCGCTGCACAGACACCTCTGATTGGATCTGACTCAGCCTCCGAGAATGATGCATCTCACCTCTGCAGTCAGCGCTGTCAAGTCACAGCGACAGGTTCGACAGAGAGCAGCACTTTAAAGCCCGTTTCCTTTGTTCACATGTGACGCACAAGGCTCGCCGTTCACAGGAAGTCACAGGAAATACACAGATTTTTTAATAGGAGCAGATTGGTGTGAACAGATTTTATGTCCCCGCACATTAAAGTTGTACATTTTAGTTGAGCTGCAACAATTAGTCGACAACAGAATTTGCACTACTTTGATAATCGATTCATCGTTAATGTCATTTTTAATGCAAAAATTGTGTTTTCAACCTCTCAAATATGGAGATTTATTTGCTTTAGTTCTGTTTTATATCATATTAAATTGAATATTTTTGAGGTTTAACCTGACAAAATAAGATTTAGAAGATTTATTGTCCTTTCCAGGATATTTGTTGTCACAGTCTGTACATAAACTCATACAACACAACATTAACACAAGATAGACATCTAAACACAGCACATACATTCTGGTATTTATACATAAGAATTAAACTCATCAAAGACATTTAAAGTATCACCTTGGGCTTTGAGAGACTGGGATGAACAATTTTCTGACATTTCATAGACTGAATGATTTATCTAGACCATTAATTGATAATTAAAATTTTAGTTTAGAAAACCTGATTGATTGATGAACTTGGTCTCCATTCTTATATTTTTATCCATATTTAAAATTTGAGCATCAAAGTTTTGAAAGAAAATTCAACCTTTTTTTACTCTTGGCTGAGACCAGATGATTTAATGCGGCTCCAACCAGGACTCTGACTCCCGGGTTGAAGACACAGCAGGTTCAGGCAGAGAGCGAGTTTGTAGAGAGTTAATTTATTAACTGTTATACATGTTATACATCATCCATAGTATCGTTAAGTCTGCGAGTGTTTGTTTTAGTTTAGTTGGAAGTTATTTATTCCGTGTTTTTAACAAGACTTGTGTGATGTTGAATTAAATTAACTAAATGCTCGGTCCCCTTGCGTTTTTTTCTGACACTTTCAGGATCATCACCGCTTTTTCCGTTAGCATTTAACAGGTGGCTGATAAAATATCTCTATATATCTATATATATATATATAGATGTATTAAAATAATTTAATTAATATCATAAATGTGCGACTATTAGTAGAAAGTCGGACGCAACCCGGACGTCCACTGAAGCTGCTCGATGGACCAACAACTAATATTCGCATTACAGTCGTGGATGGAAATGTTATTAATTAGCATTTTGTGGAAATTCAACTACAATTTGTGCACTTTTATCATTTTTTTTACAAAAACAACATAGATTAATTAATTTTTTTTTTTAAATCTCAACTAATACATTAAACCATCTGTAGGTGGACTATCAAAATAAAGCCGTTACCATCAAACAAAAAAGTCTGTGATCTGAAGTATTTCAAACTTACTTTCTGAATAACTCTGAAAGCCACAGCTGCAACTAAAGCTCAAAACAAAGAGTGTTTTGGTGTCAGTGAAGGGAGCTGCAACATCTGAGTGCAGCGACGTGTTTACTGCTGCTCTGTTTTATTCTTAGCTTCACTTAATCATAATAACCTTGACACGTCTGCATGCAGTATGTACAGTTTCACGCTCAGTTCCTTTCTCTCAACCATATAACCTCGTGAGCATCAGCAGACACTCGTGTGTGTGTGTGCTCTCGCGTTGCTGTCATATCAAAGAGCCTGGAGATGAAAGAAGTCACAACCAGCACTAATTAGGAGCATCTTCTGTTCGATGCAGCACCAGCGCTCCTTCTCAGGGTAACGGTGCCAAGGCCGCTCCCCGGAGGACCTCGAGGAGCGCCAAAGACCTGTTTGCCTCCCAGGCGAGAGGGGGGTGAGAATGTCTTTCTGTCTTTCTCTTCGGTGAAATGCTCTGCTCACGTCTGGAAACACAGCTGCAGCTCAGCCAGTCTGAGTCGTGTCACTGATGCTTTTCTTTCCGTCTGTAGCTCCATGCTAATGTTACCTGCCTGTTAACACCGAAACAGGAGCGAGGAGGTGCATGCTCACCATGGGAGAACACCTGTTGGGAGAACAACAGGCTGCAGGGAATAGCGCAGAGGTAACGAGCTCACAGCGTTAATGACCTTTTACTCATCTGCCTGCGTCGACAGCAGCAGTTTGTCAAGACTGCAACGGCTGTTGGTTAATCTTGTTTGTGTGTTCAAACGTTCCTTGTAGACTAAATGCTTCCTGTGGACCATAGAAGAACACTTGTTCATTATAAAATATCCCACTTATGATGTATCTTGGTCACAATTCGACAAAAAAACCTAAAGATTATTATTATGTGTTTATGAAAGGTTATGTATCGTAATCGAATATTTAAAACTCAGTATTGGTCTTAAAAATCAGTTTGCAGCTTCTTGTTTTGATTAAACATCAAAATGGAGTACCACAAGGCTCAATAATTGGTCCACTGCTTATCAATAAAATGTGTGTTAGCTTTGATATAACAAAATAACCATGACAATTTTGGATGTAAATTGCACAATTCCATGCTATATTTCTTTCTTTGAACTATATAGCCTCCTGAGTATAAGAATAAGCTTATATGGATATATGGAAAGAATTAGTATTGTTCTCGAGCTGTTCTCTCATCATATTGCTGCTTCTGGTCTAAATACAAAAATAAGTTCCAAATGGAGTTCCACAAGGCTCAATTCTAGGTCCACTACTCTTTTTTATTTTAGTAGAGCAACCCACTTATACTCGACTAAACTGTTAGTCGATGAGAAGAGTCTTAGTCGACCCACTTTACATTAGTCGGATAGCCACAGAAAACAACACCATTTCACTGGAACTAAAGTATCAGTGGATGGTTGCAACACGGACCTTATAACAACACTGATGTGTTTTGAACATCAAGACTTGTTATACTTTGTTGAAATAAATTAAAAAGGTTGTTTTGCGACACATTCAGAATCATTACCGTTTTTTCTGTGAGCATTTAACAGACAGCTGATAAAATATAGATATATATGTATTTAAATAATTAACTTAATATCTTAAACGTGGGATAATAAGCCGACAAATGGCTTTAACTAACGAATACTAGCCGACTTTATTTGGGGGCAGCCCTATATTTTACCACTCAGGATCATCCTCCACAAGTTCAGTACTGATGTTCACGGCTATGCTGATGACTCACAACTATATATATAGATGTAGGTGCTAAAAAACTCTATAAAAAGGCATCTCCATCCTCCAAATGCGTGAGGGTAAAGCTGAGGTTCAAGTTATTCATCCGAAAGAGCAAAAATAGAAACTTGTTTATAATTAACAACCCTGACACACAGTGACAGTTTAAAATCACACCTCTTGGAGTCATAAGTCACACAAATAAGATGCCAATATCTTTAGATTCAGTGTGACTTGATCTTTCCAAGAATAGCATTATGTCCATGAACAAACAAAGACCATAAATACACTAAAGGTTTTCTTTAGTATAAAAGTAATCCAGTGATAGTTGTCTGTACATCTATGTGTACACTGCCAACAGGAAATGCTAATGTATAATTCTGCATACTTTTAACAAGGCCAATTTGCTGAAAAGTATAGGCGAAGAAACAGAGGGCTTAAGTAAGTATTATACTTCCTGTTTACATCCCCAAAGCATTATGGGAACTAAAGTTAAAACACACAAATTACAACAAAAGTACAACACAATAGATTAAATATAATTAACTCTTTGTTGCACTATAAAAATATGTTTTGACATTAAAGTTCAGTTTCCATCAACACGGTTCTTATATTCCTCTAACACTGACAGTCTTCTCTATCCATTCATATTTACTGTGTTTAATAACTGTGGAGATACAAACACTCAATTTTTTGCAGACATTAAAAATACAACCTTAAACATGTATAGCAGAACTCACATTGAATAATACATACAATTCACAATACTGGATTTATCCATTCAATTAGGACTGAAAAAGATTATTTTATATTTCAGACAAAAGTCTACAAAATATTGTTTCTCTAATACTTGTTAATAGAATCTTTTTATAGGGTATAAACTGTAAAACAATGCATATTTTCTTATATTTTCTTTGAGTGATGAAGGACGAATCAAAAGTTCACACGCCTGTTCATTTTGAGCTGATGTTCATGATTGGTTGTCTTTAAAAATGGATCACATATCCTCTTAACCTTTGATTGTTAATCTTGTGATTATTTTGGGTAAACACCACATAAATACTTGTAAGTGAAAAAGGCAGTACTCCCTCTTTTACCATGTTCACGTGTAATTTTGCCAACTATTTGAAGTCCTTGAACACCACTAAAAAACAGAGTACAAAGACTTTAAAAAGTTTTTTTCCATCCATCATCTGCGCTCGTCTGTTTACACAATTGTCTCTTTTTATCTTGTTTTTCAGTCTAATTGGCTGCTGCTGTGTTCTGTTCCCTCATTAATTGATTTCAGATTTGTTTGTATACACAGAAAAAAGTAGTTAGCGCTTAATTTTTCATCTCACCGATTTGAATCTTGCAGTATCTCGTTACATCCTCACATACATAAAAAGCCTGTAAATAAAAGAGGGAGAAAACAATGTCTAGACATTACATCATAGGCAACAAATGTATGTGTGACTGACTCATTTTCTAGTCACTGCAAATTAAGATGACTAAAAAGGTCAGTACGTTTCTTGTGCAAGCTTTTACTTGGAGCAGCAAACAACCACTGCAATGCTCTCACGTCAAACAGTCAGTAAATCAATTACCATGCAGCCAGAGGAGATCTCATTGTTCCCGTTCTGAAGTCCTTGCACTGACTTCCAGTTGGTTTCAGGATAGATTTTAAGATCAGAGTACTTGCTTATAAATCTATTCATGGGCCGCGGACGATCGCTGACATGCTGCCAAGATATCAGCTCAAATCCGCTGACTCGCTGCTGCTCGATGGGACCTTAAAAAAACTCCACAGAGAAGCTTCCTTGTGCATGTTTAGATCTCAGAGTCAAGGAAACATCAATGGAGTGCCGATGATTTACTACCGAATCTCATCACCTGACATGACTGACCTGACAGAAGTGCTGAGTAATGGTCTGCTCATTCGCCACGCACATTAAGTACTGCAGAAAAACTGCCTCTGCCACCTCATTTGTGTTCACGCCAACATCGACTTGTAAAACATTGGCACCTAATTAATCATCTGTAATGCTAAATCAATACGTCAGCCAACTAATGAAAATACTTAATGAACAAATGCTACCATCTTGAGCCATATTTGTCCCCCCAAATAAAGTATTTTAGACCTCCGAAGGGTTCAAAAAAAGAGGAGAAAACAACACTTTTATCCTCGCTAGCAGCAGATTGGCTCTATGGAGGTCCTGAAATATCTCAACAACTACTGGATGGATTGCCACAACAATGTAGACACACATTAGTGAAACCTAGAGGACGAATCCTACCCACTTCGGTAATCCTCACACTTTTCCTCTGGAGCCACCATAAGGTTGATATTTGTGGTTTTGAGTAAAATATATCAACAACTAATCGATGGATTGTCATGAAATTTAAAACAAGCAGTCTCGTTCCCTTCAGAATGAATTCTAATAACTTTATTGATCCTTTAAACGTTTTTTATCTCGCAACACCAAAAGGAAAACTTAAGTTTATGATTAAAAACCTGCAAAACTCATCACATACCCATCAGTCTCAGCTTCGTTGTGTTTGGTGATAATTAACATGCTGACAAGCGAAACTAAGATGATTCCATGGTAAGGGCATAAAATGGGCAAAGAGGTGGAGCTAAATGAAGCCTGGTTATTGAAATCAGCCGCCTGTGACGGCTTTACCTGTCACTCCAAGCGGCCATGGCCTTAATTATGCATAATTTTAAGCCTTAATATAATTTAAGTTATTGAGTTAATTTGAGTTATATAAACTTTCACCCCCATACAGGTGTCATTAACGGAGAGAATTAGCTACAGAGACCAAAACAGTTTTTTGTACCGGGTTGTAAACATGTTTATTTCTGATGTAAAGTCGGGCGTTTTAATATGCAGCCTTATGGAGATTGACTCACTTCTGGAGCCAGCCTCAAGTGGTCGTTTGGGGAACTGTATTCTTTTGTTAGCATTGTCATTGTTAGCATGGTAGCTCAATCATCACTGTGCAAGTACAACCTTACGGAGCCGCTGGAGTGGATGAGTGTTCTTCTTTTCAAGTAATTCATGAGAATCAACAAAAATGAGGAATCCTTCATCCATGGCTTTAATCCAGGGCTTTACTTTGAGCCAAATTTGATTAAATATGTAAAAATGTTTTTTTTTCAAGCAGAAACTGAGCACAAACCTCCTGAGTGGAAGTAATAATCTGCTGTTACGTCGCCTCCGAAAACAAACCCGGCTTCACTGAGTCCAAAACATAACGACGGGCAGCATAAATGAAATCAGTGCGTTGATTTATGAGCTCTGACTGCACATCTCACTCCGTTATAAAGTGGAGGATAGACCTGCTCAGCATTAAATGTCGACCTGTCGTCTCCTCTGTTCACTCACACATTGAGCAGCAGAAGAACTGAACATGAATTGTCTCTGATTGTTGCTCCGGTATAATAATACAGACAAATAAAGGTCACTGATTCAGGTTGTTTGATTACCTGAGCTGTTGACCTGCTGGACTAAAAGAGCCTCGTAAACACAGTGTGATTTTTTATGTTTAACTGGGGAGGGAAAGCTTCACTACAGTTGGATCAATGTATCAATCGATTGGTTAATCGACAGTGAAATATGAAGTACCTTGATGATTGATTAATCACTTTTTAAGCAAAAATAGTGGAAAAAATGTTAAATATTCTTTATCAAATGTGACTTTTTGCTTCAAGTTTTCCGTAAACAAACAATAGGGAACAGGACAGGTTCCTATTTCGGGGCTAATAAACAACGTGGTATTGTTTCAGAGCCCAACAGGGGTCCTTGAGTGGGTTGTCGGGGTCCCCAGCCGAAGGAGGAATATAATAGTTTTACTTTTCTCACAATTTTTGGAAGAAATAGGGTTGGCCAATTTGATTAGAGCTTAAAGTGATCCCAGTTTGATCACTGAGTGACTATGAAGTAATTGGGGGTCTGTTTGTGGTCTACTGTGCTGCAATCTACATTTTTTCCCATATTTTTTGGGGCTTTTATACAACAACAATTAATTATTAAATAATTGCCTGAATAATTGATAATGAAAATTACTTTTTCAGCTCAAAAACTACAGAAATGTAATCACTGTCTTGTTTCAGGTTTTTCAAGTGTAGACTTAATCAAAGAACATTTTTCACCATTTTATGGACCAAACAACTAATTAATTATTTAAGAAAATGATCGACATATTGATTGATAATGAAAATAACAACGGATTTCAGTCGTAGTCTCTGAAATGTCTCTTCACAGCCCGAGATGTCGTCTTCAGAAGTCCGTAGCTGTAGCGAGCTAACGGAGATAACGTTGGCTTCGTTTGTTGTTCAGAACTTTTTGTACAATAATACATAATTTTTTAAATAACATATTTTCTTCCTGCTCTCATTCTTCCCTCTTACCAAAGATCAGCTCCAGTGAACTAACGTGGTCGAAATGCTGAATCTTCCTGCAGAAATAACACAACCAGGGGAAGATTATTTCTGCCCCCACGAGCAGCTCTTCCCTCCAGAAATGTTTGTACAACTAAAACGCCATCCTGCCGGCCGCCACGGGCACAAACTCTGGCCTCTCCGCCTGTGTGGTGGCCCGCGGCTCGGTCCCCCAGCGAGGGGGCGGGGGAGGGCTCGGCTCCCACGGCGCTCCCGCTCACGGAGCTGTGGAGCACATCAAAGCGAGCGAGGCTTTAACGGGCTCGGCCTCCGGCGTCTGCGACCGCCGGGGGCTTTTGTGCCTGCACGCTCGGCGGCACATCGCTGGGCGCTCTCCTTTAATGCCAACCCTGTTTCTGCCGCCGTGAACCCCACGCTACAGTAGGTATGGTTACACCCTTTTTGTCTGTTTTTAATCTCTCCTTCTCTGACTTTTCTTTCTGGCTCCGCACTGTTAATAGTGTCTGCCGTGTGAACGTCGGTGTGCAAAGAAAACCAGACAGACGTCTCAAACTGCTGCAGGGCAACAACCAACTCATTATTATCGATTAATCAGATTCTTTTTCTAACTGATAAAAAGTACGTTTGTTTCTCAGCATCAAACGAGACGCCTCTTAAATGTCTCGTTATATTCAAATAAAACTCCAAAACCTGAACAGTCGTAAATTTGCTTCTCAAAATATTACATTTTTGAAGCAACAGGTCATTGATTTCAGACAAAGCAGCAGAGTTTAAATACGAGTAAAATCAATATCCGTACTTGTAAATTATACAAACTTTTATTAAAAACACGTTCTGTATAAACAGTTATCTTACTCTTGTGATCGAAAACATTGTTTGATCAATTCTGTAAATAGTTTTCTAACAAATATAACAACTTCTAATCAACTCGTATCAGTTTCAGGCTTCCAGTTAGCCCCGCCCACATATGGTTTAGACTCCGCCCACTTATTGTTTAAGCCCCGCCCACTCCAAGTACCGATACAGATACAGATGATTCAGTTGGTTGAACAGATGCGTACGTCTCTACGTATGTGGACCCCGAGGGGTAGTTTGGGGTACTGCAGGCGGTAATAACGTATAACTTCAAAAATAATAACACTACAAGTTAAAAGTTATATATTTTATATTCAAAAGTCTTATTTTAAATGTAATCAATGACAAACGATCCTACTATAAATCCTTTTGAGGACGTCACCTTTTAAAAAAATTATGAACATTTTTCACCATTTTTGACATTTTATGGCCCAAACAAATAATCGATTGATCGAGAAATTGATCGTCAGATTGATTTGTTTGCTTATTATTTTTCTAATTGATCATTTAGTTTATGAAACGTAAAAGTAAAGTGAATAATAAATATACAATAAATCACAAACTCTCCACATCCAACGGTGACGTCTTAAAGTCTTAAACATTAACGAAGATAACGTTACATACGCGATAGCAACTAAAGCTGCAACAATTAGTAGATTAAATTATTAGTTATCAACTATTAAAATCAATAACCAACTGTTTTTATAATCAATTAATCGTCAGCTTTTAAAATGTGAATATTTTCCGGTTTCTTTAATCCTCTGACAGTAATCAATATTTTTCACTGTTTTCTGAACTTTTATGGACCAAACAACTAATCGATTAATCGAGAAAATGATCAACAGATTGATCGATTCAACGGAGATAGCGTTAGCTTCATCAGTAGCCTGCTACCAGCTAACTCATGGCTACATACATAGCATCATGCTAAAAGGCTAAATAACTAATCGATTAATCAATAAAATGGTCGACAGAATAATGGAATACTATTAATACTACTACTACTAAATACTTGGAATATATTTTATTGATTAATCTGCTTATTATTTTTCCAATTGATCATATAAGCTATAAAATGTGAAAGAACTTGTGAAAATATAATTGATTACGTCTTAAAAGTCTAAAAATAGGAATGTTTTTTAGTGAAATTTGACAATAAAAAAGCAGCAAATCTTCATTTTAGAAGATAATTTTAGTCCAAATTTTACTGTTTTTCCTTGACAAAACGCCTAAAACGACCAATCGATTGCTGATGATTGTTCTGTCAATCAACTGATCAATAAATCAATAAATAATTTAAGCTATGAGAGCCCTGATGGCAAAAACTCTGCAGCCTGAAAGCTGTTGGATGAAATTCCACCAGAATATAAAGATAATCCCAAAACACAAAATAATAAAAGTAAAAGGATCAAAGCATTCGATCAGAGAGCCGATATCGGTAATCAATAACACTGTTTACAGTCTGCCAGCATTTAAAAAAACCTGCAGCACAAAGACATGTGAATCTGCTCTGCAGACACAAAGCATTCATGTCTATCACAGCCTGCTCCCTGATCATGTGCGGATCAATAAATCCACCAATAATTCATCGATAACAGTCTCAGACGTGCAGCTGGGACACAAACTGCAGCTCTTTTGTTCTGCTCAGTCTGAGCTGAGTTGGATGGAAGTTGTGTGTGTAAGAAATTAAAATATGATTCACAGATTAAAGAAATAAAACAGTTTAAATGTTATTGATTGTGATCGATAACCCGGATTGTAAACACAGCAGGAGTCCCGGTCAGTGTGAGGATTTACAACAAAGACACACACACACACACACACACACACACAGAGATCAATTAACGAGCAGCAGAATGTGAATAAAAACACAATGTAAAGACACATTAATGATCACTTGATTGATTACCTTTCACAACGTGCCGCATTCACTGTCCGTCAGTGCATCCGGACACCAGACACTCCGCCGGGGGGAAATGTCGCAGATGTCCCGGTTGTTGTATTTTCTTCTCCTCCGCGGTGCTGATGCAGAAAGCGTCCGCCTGTGTGTCACTGTCTCCCCGCTACTGATCGTCCCTGGAGCCGCTCTCTATTGTCTCCGCACTCCGCAGGCGGCCCCGCCCACCGCTGCCGCCGCCGGCCAATCAGAGCGCAGAGCGGCGGCGAGCGCCTCTGCGACGGTGCTGCCTTCAGGGAGTGTAGGGATTTCTTTACTCTTTAATGTATAAACGTTGGGATTGAGCTGAAAACGGTTGTTATAAGATATGGTTCCCAACATTTTTCCTTTAAAGGACCCGTTTTTTATCATTTAGTAACCTGATATACTTTGTAAATATTTTATATTATGTTATAAAAAACTGTACAATGAACTCAATTCTTTGTCTGTTTTATGTATTTTTTAAATCATTTTTAACAACCATACAGACTTAATAAGCTTCTTTTTTGACAAGTTCAGTGTTTTCTTACCCAGAAGTGAACCAAATGCAGAGATATACGCCTGCTGTGTATATTATTTTAGTTTTCTAACACACCTCAAAATCAAGAACGCCTCGCGACCCCTGGTGAAGTTTTGGCGACCCCTAATAGGGTTCCCGACCCCCAGGTTGGGAACCACTGCTATAAGAGATTACATGTCATCAGATATATCAGGGATAATATAATTATAATAATAATAATAGTACACACACTATTTTCTCCTATAGTTGCTGCATATTACTACAATATGAGCTGTAACATATTTTTTACAGTCTATTTCATCTATTCTTCCTATTATGTATTATAGTAATTTATGCACATATTTATATTGATGTATTAGTTTCTATTTCTGCGCGGTCGGTTATAAGTTCTTGTTTTGCAACTTGAGGAACTGTAACGCAACAAATTTCTCCACCCGGGAATCAATAAAGTATTTCTTATTATGTTCACAAACATCGGTCAGCTTTTGTTACTTTAAAAAAGAAGATATATAAATATAAAAACATACAAAGAGTTTATAAAATGTTATATTTTGTTATAAAACTACCCAACAGTTTATAAAAGTACTAGTTAATTAATCAGGTAATTCAACTAACAGACTATTTGATGTAAAAACATTTTATGATTCCAGCTTCTCAGATGTGAAGTTTTATATTGTGAAAAAGTAACCAAACAAACAATCAACTGATTAATGGAGAAAACAATCAGCAAATTAATCCATAACTAAACTAATTATTAGTGGCAGTCCAGTAGTTAAAAATGAGCAACAGTAAAATCCTGTTTTTAATCTAATGATATCACATTTAATAACAACAATCACAGTACTTTTATTCTTCATACATTTTCCTGATTATATTTTTATTTAAGTAACATTTTCATTGTTGGACTTTTACTGATAAACACTGCGGATAAATAGGTTTATATTAAATAGGTAAATATTAGATGCACAGCTACATAAAAAATATAATTAAAAGCACATTTGTACCTAAAATTCATCTTTAGAAATCAGTAAATCCCCAAATTTCTAACAGGACAGTTGTTTCATTCTCTGAGTCCCCACGCTCCTTGAATGCACCATTGGCAGGAAGCAAAGCACAACATGTACTGGATGAAACAAGCAGCTGTGAGTAATTCAGTGGCACATTTTAAATCGATGGATTACAGTGAATGTTGGGATGAGAAGGTGAGACTGACATCAGACGTTTCACTCACTGAACCTGAATTGTGATTTTATTTTTATTTATTTTATTTTATTGTGAATTAAAAAGTGGTGGAAGCTGCCTGGTGACAGTAATTTAAAGAGAGGGTTTTAAAAACGTGATGCTGCGGTTTGTTTGTATTGATTTATGTCTGCGATGTGAAGCCCAATGATTGTCGGGATTATGTGGTAGTTTATCTGGTTTGAAGGCCTCAGGCTGTTAGTTTGCACCGGTTGGCCTCTGAGTGTCTCATTATACGGAGGATAAACTATGACTTTCATTTTAATGTCATTCACAGCAAGGTTGTGGAATTAAATTTGGATATATTTCCCTTAAAGTGTAACCTGTAAAAAACAACAAAACAAAATAAAAAATGTATAAGTGAATCATAAAAAAGAAAATGAAAATGATTTTTATTTTATTTTTTATGACTTTTGATTTGTTTTTGTTGTTTTACAAAAAGAAGAAGTGGTAATTATTGTATTTCTGTTAAAGTAAAACATTATGTTGACTTTTGTCTAATTTTGTAAATAAATTTTACCTCCTTTTCCTCGTAACAATTGTTCCAATCAAACAATCTGTGAAGTGAAATGTACTCACACAACGATATTAAAGCTCTGATCTGTGATGAGGAACCACAAGTTGATAATTGCTTCATTTCATTAACCTAACTTCATTAAAAACGACCTTTTTTTAGTAGAGTGTGAAACATTTAGAGGATCTATTGTCAGAACTGGAATATAATATTAATAGGTTTGTTTTTTATTAGTGTTTAATAAAAAAAAGATGTAACAGTATCAAATAACAATGATGGAAGTTTGGTCTTTTTAAATATTCTGAAAATAGGATAAAAAAAAAGTGTGATAGATTTAAATGAGCGATGTGGTTGCAGATTGCATCTCCCTCGCTTCACCCTCTCCTTTAAAACCCAAAGGAGAAACTACGGTGTAGTAGTTGGGGATGCTGCATTTGTATTTATGGTTTTTGAATTAACTTGAACAGCCAGGATTATTTATACCGTAGTTAATACTTATTAACAAGAATTTACACACATTTTTACAACTTTTTAGTGGATAAAATGGATTAAAAAAATTAGGTAAAACCACTTTTCCTGCCATAAATATCAGCGTACACATTTAAATCCCTGTGAAAACGGAGAAAGTCATCATATGTTTAAACATTTTTATGAACTAATAGTTTCATTATACCAGATTTTAGGGCGTGCTGCCGCCTCCTCAGCCCGCCTACATCCAGCGTCTGTTATAAGTTAACAATAACACAACGATATTCAGGTGATTTTACACTTTGAAGGTCCAGTGGGACATTTAGGAGTCTCACAGGTTTGTTTTCTTTAGTGTAAAATCACCGGAATATAAGAAATGTTTTTGTTTGTACATTTCATGGCCACTGTAGTTTCACACTTTAAAACAGCGGCGTGAAAGGAGCCTCTAAATCCTTTAAAACCGTAATAAATGAGCGTTTGAACGTTGTTAAATAAAGTTCAGTCAGTGTCTAAAATAAAGTTAAAAAGCTGAGTTTTCTTGCTAAAGACAAACAGAACTGGGGATCGGGATCAAAGGTCGGGGTTACAGCTGCCCGGTGCGGTGTGAAGGAAATGATAATCAGCGGGCGTCGAGAGAGAGACGAAGACCTTTCCACCTGGACGTCAGAAGCTCGGCGCCGACTGTGAACGGAATAAAGAGCAGAGCGCCATCGATCTACGCTGATTATTCGGCGAGCGTCTTCACCTGCAGACGGCAGAAACACGATGTCAGAGGATTGTTTCAGTTCATGGCGTCCTGAGTCAAGGGGGTTGCGTCACCGAAGCAGATTGTTATTCTGCAGGCGAAGGAATTAAGACTCTCAGGAGGGAGAGAGAGGGAGAGAAAGGGAGAGAGAGAAAAAGAAGGGGAAGACAACTCGAGAGCCGAGGACGAAGGAAAACAATCAGCAGCGAGGAAGGAAAATACATCGATTTTTGTTTCTTTTCACTCTGCAATCACTGCTGAATTAATCCAGAGTTGATTATTCTGGTTTTCACTGTCAATATCTCTGCGTCGGCCTCTCTGAACATCCAGTCACACCGAGTCTGTCTCCCTCACCCGTCTTCTCACCTGATCAGCTCCCCCCTTTCAATAATTGATGAGCTGACAACACCTTAAACCAGACGAGAGAGTGATGGTGGTATTGGTGTATTTCCCCGGGGACAGGTGGTGTCCTCGGGGTATTTATGGGAGACAAAGGAGGTTGTTGGTCCCACCAGAGCTCCTCAAACACAATTAGATGTGTTGGTCGATATGTAGCTGGAGGTTGATGCCCAGGTTAGCTTAGCTTAGCATAAAGACTGGAAACGAAGGGAAACAGCTAGCCTGGCTCAGAACAGTAACAAAATCCACCAATTAGCAGCTCATTAATTAATGTTTTATATCTAAATCAAACTCCGGGGGCTAAGTTTAACTAATGAATCTTCGCTCTGTGTCGCTAAAAGTTAAAGATTGATTGACGGGAAGATCCTCTGTGGATAATTCGGCTCCCTAAACGAACACTTCTAATAAAATAACAGTATAATTATTAGTTTTGTGAGTAGAAGGAAGTTAAAAAGAGGATTTTTCCTTCAATACATTTTATTTTATCCTTCATGTGTCTAACTGCTCTGTGTCGTATCCGCCGTCCTCAACCTGAAGGCCGCTGATCGGAGTCCGTCCTTCTGCGATATAAAAGGATTCGATGTCTGACAGCGAGACACAAACTGTGCTGGAGGACGCCGTGTGGCAGCAGCGTCGAGCCAGAGGAGATAGTTGTCCTGTAGGAGGTCTAAGAGCAGATAATTAGTTGGCTGTTGGCTCGTTATCATATCAGCGGGTTCGACTGCGTTGTTTGATCAATTCTCCTTGGGCGAGAGTAATGAGATCCCGAGGTTGAGAGGAAATTCTTCTTCCTTAAAGGAATCATTGAATAAACTGACTCAGTGACATATTTAATGGATATATTTAATATTATACTAAAAACTGCTCGATTAACCCGACTAATGAACTCAGTAACTGCTGGAAGTTTGTGTAAAATTAGTGATTTAGATTAATTTAGAGATTGTTTCCTGTTTAAGGAACTTTTTATACAATTATCTGACCTATAAAACCAGATCAGTTCATTTAACAAAAAAAATAGTTGGAACTAATTACATTCAAATTTTTAATTAAAACAAACATTCTTCATGAAGTAGTTTTAGTAATTTAAAGTGACACTGACATAATTTTGTTATTTTTACCTATATTAAGTTATTTTTTAACCTATAAAATTGAGTTTGTGTTACTTAAAAGGTTCGATGTGATCAGTTTCCACAATTTCTTTGAGTTAAAATAACTTAACGTATTTATTTATTTACTTAAATCTGATTATCCTGCTGTGAAGTTCATCCTCGTTTTATTTCACTGATGAGACGAAGTACAAAAACAATGAGGCGAGGTGTGTTTTCAGTAACATTTATATTGTTATATATATAATAAAGTGATTTATTAAACGTATATCTGTTAAAATGCTGCTTTAAGAACATAAAATATAACCTGATGCAGAATCAGCAGTAAAAGTGCTCAGGAACGTTTGTTTCTGCACAAATTTACTTGAATTGGGTCGACATCATTTGTCATTTTTTAAAAGTATAGTTTTTAAAATCAAGAAGGCCTCGTGACCTCCTTATGAAGCTTTGGCGCCCCCTGGTGGGGGCCCCGACCTCCAGGTTGGGAACCGGAGGAACAAACCTGGTGCAGCGTTAGTGATCCCAGAAGGATTTGTGCCTCACATTTGTCCTCACTCGCACCCACTTTGTTTACCACCACACAAACAAACCCACTGAACAGCTGGGTCTCCTTCAATCAAGGTTATGGCGACAATCTCCCAGAATGCCGTGCAGCACCACAAACCCCCCCCTGGGCTGAGGTCCAGTGTTTTTAATCTCTCCAGGAGTCAGACGCAGGGGAGCCAGTTACCGTCCTGTCTGTTAGAGCTTCTCTTCAGATAACCACACTCAATTTCCCGGCCTGATGACAATCTCTGTGAGCGCCGGCAGGCCGCGGCGGAGGGAAAGATCGGGTGAAAAGATTGCCGCCGTTATGTAATTACGTTAAATGTCGCGTTTGCATAGCGAGCGGAGCGGCACACCTCGTTCTGCAGCAGTGATTTGTCCCGAAAATGAAGCTGCTGAGGTTAAAATAGACAAAATATCTGCCAACAACAATCAAACTAATTAAAACTTCTATAAACTCTAATGTGTTTATACAAAGCGCTGCAGGAGCACAGCGGACCTGCTGCTCATTCTTTTACAGCTCAGATAGAAAATAGTACATATAATAGAAAAACCAAATAAGACAATTAAAATAGCTCAATACAGAATATAATAATATATAACATATTGATATATTGATGATAGATAAGACACAATATCATCCAGAGGGTTTTTATAGTCTTATTATGAATCAATAGAGCAATAATGTTTCTATATTACTATAATAAACATTATATATGTTTGATATTTTAATTATTGTACAACTGTCTGCTGAGTCAGTGGTTCTGTATAAGGCGTCTAATTGAGTCAAAACGTGTATCCACACCCGGCGAGGAAAGGGGACTTAAATCAGTTCAACAGGGACAATTTTAAGGGATTTTTCATCTACAACACTCATACCTGTCAAACTATTACCATCCTGGGGGATCGGGAACCTCCACTAGGGGTCGCTAATGCTTTACGTAGGGGGTGCAAGGCCTTCTTGATTTTAAGGGGTATAAGAAAACATAAAAAAAAATACACTTTAGGCCAATATCTCATCACTCTGCATTTAAAAAAGTACACAGTTATAACAACCAAAGAGCTAATAGAAGAAACATTAGGGAGAAGAAAACGCTGAATTTGTCAAAGAAAAGAAGCTTATTAAGTTATTATGGTTGTTAATAAATAAAATAAAAACATGAGAATTGTGTAAAAAGTTGGTAAAAATATCAGGAATTCATCCAAATGGCTTGTTTTACACAAACTTCCATTCACTCTTTACAGTTCATCCATTGCTGTTATTATTACACATTAAATATAACATGAAAACGTTTAAAAATTACACTTTAGGCCAATATCTCAAAAAAGTACACAGTTATAACAACCAAAGAGCTAATAAAAGAAGCGTCAGGGAGAAGAAAACACTGAATTTGTCGAAAAAAGAAACCTATTAAGTTTGTATGGTTGTTAAAAAATAAAATGAAAACATAAGAATTGAATAAATGTTGTTAAAATATCAGGAAAAACTAATCTCTGATCAATATTCACAGGAAATAATCCGATAAAAACTCATCCAAATCACTCGATTAACACAAACTACCATTCACTATTTACAGTTTAACATAATATAACATCATATAACATGAAATATCTATAAAAATATGTAATTTAGTCAGTGATATAAAAACAAAAATAGGTCCCTTAGGGAAAAAGTTGGGAACTCTACAACAAGCCTTTTCCTCTCTCCTGCATCTCATGTCGGTAATGTCAGTACATTCAGTGGGATTATGCAGCAAAGCCGATGAGAACCGTTCTTTCCTCAGTCTCTCGGCCTCCTGGGTCAAACTCCACAAATCCTCCTGCATCCCCCACCCCCCCGCTGCCGCTGCTGCACATGTACAGAGGACAGGAACCAGAACAGGTGAAGGGTTGTTGTGGATCTGCCACACTGAACATCTGCCGTGTGGATCCTGTTGTGCTTTTAGACAGCAGCCTCCCCCACACTCACTCACTCGCTCACTAAGGCCACTCCAACAAATGAGAGCTCCACGTGTTCGAGACAATACCAGCGAGGACACGTGCACAGAAGGAAAAATATACCACACATCGCTCTCTGTTCCTTGGCTCTGATTTCTTGACAACAAGGGAGAGAGAATATTTATTTTCCTCCCACGTTCGGCTCTGACCAGGAAACGTTAGAGCCGGTGGTTTACAATCATCGTTAAAACTCTTCAGAGTACAACAAGCATAAATATTCCAGCTTGTTCTTCCGTGTTACAGTTTCGAGATTGATGCCGATTAAAATGATGAACGTCCTCTCTGCTGGCTGCAGACGGCAGATTACCCAGCATCCTCAGGCTGTAAACTGTGAGTTAAAGGCAGCGGCGCTCGTGTAGCCGGAGAGGGGCGTGATTGATTGATTGGAGTTAATCTGCGTCAAACGATTTGTGTCCGAGAAATGATGAGAGATCGGATGAGTAATTAGTGGTTTTTAGCTTTATTTGATTCATTGGCACAGAATTTATAGATATTTATGGTCCTCAGAGGATAAATCTGACTTTGTTTATCGTCTAACGCCACCAACATGTTGGCATTGTCCTTGAAATTTGGTGCAGACATTCATGTTCCCCTCAGGATGAACTGACCCTTCCTAAGTCCCGCCCCTTTTTGCTCTGTGCTCCAATAACAGTTGAGTAAAGCCTCG
>NW_023339696.1:20221567-20222690 GCF_004916995.1 Morone saxatilis | reverse complement strand
AACCCTTCCTAAGCCCCGCCCCTTTCTGCTCTGTGCTCCAATCACAGTTGAGGAAGCCTCATTCAACTTCCTCCTTTCCTGTACTCAGATATGCTACGTACTGTGTTGAAAAGACAAACACATTTTAAAGATGGTTAGAAGATAGTATAGTCACATCTACATCACCTCTCGTTAACTGAGCAACTAGCCCTTTAATTTTTTAATTAGAGTCAGAAAGTTCGGAACATCTGGTGGTATTATTAAGTGCTCATATCGGTACTCGGTATCGGCAAGTACTCAAATGTAAGTACTTAACAAAGAGTAAAAGTGGTATCAGTCACATCTTAAATCAGCCAATGTTAGCAAAATACTAACTAACTAATCCACAAAAAAGTTAGCTAGTTAGTTACGTCTTAAAGATAATGCTAACTAGCTAGTTAATTTACATAAATCGTAAGTTTAGCTAATTATCTTAAACAGCTTTAAAGCTTCAAAATGTGTTTGTCACCCACAGACGAGTCCATCAAACATTATATCTATAAATACAGGAAAGTCTAACTCAACTGTGATTGGAGCAAATAATCAACTTATATAAAGATGGACATCTCTATCGCCCCCTGGTGGCCGACTGCAGTACAGGTAAAAAAAAATCACTCATTTGATTTCTCTGATCAGTTTGGTTTTAACGCCTCATTTATGTCTCAATGACAAGATCAAACATATCACATGACTCTGTCCAACAGCAGCTGATCACCGACGTCTTCCTCCTGCCACAGAAGAGGATAATTAACCGTCTTTGAGTCGCTAAATGTTTAATTAATGAATGCGAGTGCATTTTTTTTTCCTCTTTAAAACACTCATGTAGAGGTTTGGTCCTGCGCTTCGGGATGTTCACGGCAGCGATGTCGGCTCCTTGTGAACCGACAGAGAATATTAACACTGATCAGCCGGCTGCAGATTCACAGGCCTCAACACTGCAGATCTAAAGTAAAAGTGAAGAAATGAGACAGAATATATGTAACGGACAGAGCTTCTTAAAGTGTCTTAAACCTGCAGTCTGTGTAATGACCAGCAGGGGGCGCTAACACACCGATACCATTCAGTCTTATTGAGAAATGAGCCAACTTCTCAGTTGATTTATGAG
>NW_023339696.1:20195326-20221560 GCF_004916995.1 Morone saxatilis | reverse complement strand
ATGAGTTTATGGTCTCAATCTCTTGTTTCAAGTCTTCTTTCATACAGCATGATGTTCATTTAGTAAATTATGGTCACATTTAGAGTAAGATTTAAGATTTAGAGTGCCGAACTGACCACATTAATTTGGCTACAGCCCATCAGTAACAGTTCAAATCAAGTACAATTTATTTTATTTTTATATTTCTGGTGGGTAAACCAACAATCCTGCTCACAAACTTAACATTGTGGCAAGAAAATGTGAAAATTTTGTTTGTCTTTGGTGTTTAATTAATTATTTTAAGGCTTAGTTTATCAATCAGGCTGTCAAGAGTGTAACAAATCTGACAATAATCACTATTTCATTACACTTATTTCTCTGTTTGCAGCTTTAAACAGTTAAATCCTCTCCCTCAGTGATAACCTTCCAAACAGTTTCCACGTATTAAAACCATTTTCTGAACATGTAGTGAACATCTAGTGGGTTCATCCAGTTTTCTCCTTCACATGCTCCTCACGTACACAAAAACCCTCATCTGATCCCTCAAGGATGGCTTCAAAGTTCTCTGGCGGCCGACAAAAGACACTGTAAAGCTGCCACTCGCAAAAAAAAACAACCACAGAGTTCAGGTACAAGATGATGGCCGCTGGTTTTATTCACAAACACAATGTGATTCATCAAGAGTGGCTGAGTCAGAGCAAAGTGAAAGGACACTTGCATTATTTCAGAAATGATAAAGTACGGCGGCTCAAACACAAACACAAGCTAACGTGGATTTTAGACATTGTGTTCTGGATGAAAAACAACTTTTGATAAATTATTATCTAATGAGTGATACACAACATTAATTACCAGTGTTGGGCTAATTATTTTCACAAGTAATGTAACTAACTAATTAAACAACAATTAAACAGTTACAGATATTTAAATTTAAATGGGTTCGTTAGTCACTAATTTTTGTTTAATAATTAATTTATATACTATTAATTTATTAACTAATTAACCTACTGTAAAGCTCCATTAATGTGGGTCTTATTCTACTAAATCCTACCTGACAAAAGATAAGAACGGTTGCTGCCCTCTGGTGGTCAGGAATATTAATAAGTAGATAATTTAATTTAATTAATACATTTTAGCTGAGTGCATTGATAAAACATTTATTCAATTGCTTTTGAGAGAAATATGTATTGTTGTTATTATTATTATATGTATATTGTAAAGGTAATTAATGGGAGAAAGGATTGTCATTCGAAAAAAGTCTAAAATATATATGTTTTTTAAATGTCCAAATTGAGCTAAATATGTTTACGTTTGAATTAAGTTTCTACGTGGAAAATATGGCAGCAGTTGAGTGCTAATCACACTTTTAGGGAACAATTGTTGCCGCATGTTCAAAGTCAAAGTCAGCTTTAATGTCACTTTGACTTTGAAGCACTCAACTGCTGCCATATTTTCTACTATTAAAGTAATAATTAACAAATAACCGTATAAGCCAGAAGGAAACCTGTTAATGTTTTTAACTCTCCAAACGACTTAAAATATAGACATCAGATTTAAAACTTGATGCACATGGAGTTAGTTTTTGGAGTATACAACATTTTTTACATCTCGACATATAAAATTCCCCGTTTTCCGGCCAGTTTCGTCACTAATAAACTCCCATAAACAAGGCGTGAATCTTTAAAAAACTTCCCGTTACCCTCCTTCAGGGCGCCGGCGGAGGTCAGGACACCGAGTAAACCCATTAGCTGAGTCTTAACAGCTCACAGTCAGACGCTGGATATTCATCTTCAACGGCAAAAAATCAAAGCCAGAGGATTAAAAGCTGCCTTCTACCCTTTCTTCAAGTTCTTATTTATTTATATCCACAGAGAGGGAGGCAGTTCACTTTGAACTAAACTTCTAAGGGATGTTTTTTTTTTGTAGTCACCTTTTTTTTTTGATGCTCCCTGTCGCATGACGGGAGATAATTACTAGTTATTAATTATGAGTTTCTTCAGGTTCACCTGTGCTGAAAGAGACGCTTCATCATCTGGATGGAAGAACTAAAGGAAAATGAATAATTAATGACATTTTCAGTGACCATATGTTAAATATGACTATGATATTTTAATTTCACACTCATGAAGCGACTACAGTTGCTACGACTGTCAGATGTTATATATTTGATATGTAGATTATTACAGCAGCAAACTACTATTAACTATGTTAGCGCCATGAGTTAATTGGAAATATGTAATGAAATGTTAAAATGAGAACTTTGTTGAACCAGTTGATGGTTTGTGTTTGCAGTTTATTACAAAACATTACAAACGTTGCAGTTTAAACGTTAGCTGGACCCCTAACGATAGCAGTTCAGCTAACGTTTGCAGTTCACTTCAAACACTCTCTTTAATTTATTACTTACACTTTTTATTTTGTATTTTGAGGAAGGTAAAAAAAAGGAAACCACCCAAACTCTTTATACTATCTCTCAAACTTTATCCACCACCAACATTTCAGGAAGGGTTTAGCGGTTACTTCCCAACAAATTCTCCAAACAGACGATTTTTGGAGAAAGCTGTGAAAAGATAACAGGATGTTTCACCTCGAGCTTTAATTACTATGAGGTATGAAAAGTGTTCCTGACCAAATTACAAATTAAAATCTGGCGTTGGCCGTGGACGACGATCTCCCCCACACGGCGAGAAACAACAACAGCAGGTGAGCGTCCTTTCAAACATGATAATTTAATAATGTGTCCTCGTCCTTTTGGTACAGCGAGCGTGCCAAGTGCAGTTTCTTGGCACCGAACTAGTTGATTTCTGGTTATTAAAGCTTCCACACGGCGACCCCTCGCTGCCATTTGGGGGCCCAGCCAACGCCAACCGGCGCCAAAGCCCGCTGACATTTTCTCCCGGTGACGTTCAGAATCAGAAAGAAACAGAAATTTGAGACTCTATTTATTTATCTACTTGATCACAACTCCACAGGAGCTGCAGTCGGAGCTCCAGTAAACAAACAGCTCATCCGTCTCTGTGAGTGAATTTAGTTATATTGGATTTATAAGGCAAGAAAAATACTGTCATTAGTCTCACTGTCAGGAATAATTCAGCCTTTTGTCTCGGTCCTGCTGCTCTACAGCTGCAGGCAGTAATTTATGCAGAAACATAATGGCCTTGTGAAATACACAGGATGCTCCCAGAGCACCTAAACAACACAGGGAGCGAATTTACATCAATTTACATCACGGCGAAAAAGCACCAAAGATATTCTGACAGGATGTTTTATTCTTTTACAGTCGATTGTTATGGATAGAAAACAAAGAATTGATTGGAAATATCTTTCAATTACGTCTTTTTGCTACTGATAATAATCTAAAATGAGTTAAATATTGTATGTGTTGTTATTTAATCAGAGTATTTGTTTATGACTTTTATTACGTTTGACAGAATTGGAGCAATTAATTGTTTCTATTTTGAAAAGCCTTCAACCCTCCGATGCCCCGATACATAAAACATGATAAAGTGCCGTCTATGGGGTGTTTCTAGTGGAGAAAACACGATAAAATGTTCCTTTTTTTAACGTACGTTTTGTCACAATACAAACAATAAGTGTACAAAACCTTTTAAACTAGCTGAATTCATTGAATTAATATTAGATGTAACTGTAAATTGTTTGTACACACTGTAGTTCTTTGATCCACGTTTACGGTTTTGTTCCCCGAAGTCGGTCCCTAGCACCTCCTTCCCAATGACATCACGCAGAAAGGCGGCAAACTCTGATTGTTCGGGGACCAACACGAAGTTTGTAATTTCTATCGGCCGTGATAGTCACAACAATAATTTCACGTTTTTGGGATTTAAATTTTTTTTTTTTAAATGCCCGATTGAGAAACGTTGCATGTTGCATGTTGCGATGTTTCTGGGCATTTATTTGCAATTAAATTGCATGAGAAAGTGAAAATTACAATAATAGTTGCGATTTCTTTTTTTTTAATTTATAATAATGCCTCTAACACGTTGTGATTTATACGTATTTAATCTAACTCAGTTTTGTAAGTTAAAGCAAACATTCCTAATTAAGTAAATAAAAATTATAAAATTAACACGGTGTCACTAAAATATACGAGACTTCCCAGTTTAAAAGGAATCCCTCATTAGCTACGTGCTAGGCTCATTCACATTTTTAAGATGGTTAAAAGATGAAAGCTAGCAAATGTTAGCAATAGGTTCGCTCACTAGCTAACTAACAGTTGATGTAAATGATTGACTAGCTCGTTAGATTTTTGTGTTTATTTTTTAGACGTAAGTAGCTAGCTAACAGTTAGATTAGCTAGCTAGTGTTTTGCTATGTCGTAAAATGCTAGCTAACTCTCTAACTAGCAAACTATTGATTGATGTATATTAGCTACTTGATCATGATTGTTTTTCTATCTTAGAATATTGAGTTAGTTTTACTTCAATATATTGTCTGTTAACTGATTACATTAAAAAGTTTATGTATAATTACTTTATTATTCATATTGAGCTCAGAATAAAACAATAAAGTTAAATAAAGACAGAAAATAAAGAGGATGTCGGTGATATTCGGTGCTCTGAGAGCTGTGCCGTCCTCTGGTTGGTGATAAAGGAGTCCGGCTCCAGCTGGCCGTTGGAGTCCGGGAATGACAAAAGGCCTCGACCGGCCTGCTCGCCAGTCCGACCACGCAGGGCCGAGAACTCCCACTGAGGTCTGACCGGCCTGAACAACGAGACACTGCAGAAGAAAACAAGAAGAGTGAACACAGGATGGGAATACAAAACGAGAGGAAGCCTGAGCTCCACTTAAAGTCTCTATTTCAGCAGGTTTTAGTCGGTAAATCACGTACAGTAATTCACATATATTCAGTTTTTGGTGCTGGTTCCTATTTTAATTTCAGCCTGGATATTTATGTAATCCTTCAAAGAGAAAGAGAAACTGTGTCACTGCAGCATGAAATCACTGTAATTAATACCAGAGAACATAAGCAAGAAAGTAGTAAACAGTTTCAGCATATTGTGTTAAATTTAAATGTATTCGTGGCAGTTATGTAAAGAAAAAGTAGGCTAATGGATTTACAGCATCATTAGAGCGAGCAGAGGAATAAAACACGTTTACATGGCTCTCTAATCATGTCCTTCTGCTGTTATATCATATCATATGTTACATATTATATTATATCATATGTTATATATTTTATTATATCTGCATCAGTGTGTGAAATCAGGTTGGTTGGATTCAGGTGTTGCTCACACTGTTAGCATAACATATGATAACACATATTATAACACATATATTTTTAGTCTGATGGATGCAGACGACCTTATTTCATATTTCACACCACACACTGATGCAGATATAATATATAACATATAATATATAATATATAATACATAATATATAATATATATTTAGCAGCAGTGTCAGCTATGTAAACAATTTTATAAAGTATATAGCTACATAAAAAATTACATTTTTAATATAAAGCTTCTTCTAAACTCCAAAACAATTAAATATATATTTTAAAAAGCACAGAAATCTAAAGGATACTTTTATTAAATATTTAAAGTACTTAAGGATTTAGTTAGATAACAGATTGTTTAGTAAACTTGTGTTTTACAGTGTTTAACTTATTAAATTATTCCCCTTAATTGTTAACTCCTTTATTTCCCGTAGTCTTGTTTTCTTCCACTGTACATTAAAGTTAGGAACTGGTAATTATTTAATTGGTTTGTACAACAGAATTAAATTCTTATACCAAAACAGAGCTTGTAACTTCCACCGTACTGTAATGTAAACAAACGACAAACATTTTTATGTTTAGCTGACAAACAAAGCTTGATATTAATCTTTTTTATCTCACATTATGTGGTAGTATTTAAATATTTTGGTATTTTAATATTCAGATTGATTTTCTCTCCCATCAATTTTCACACTTTTCTGGCCCTAATTAGCTTCCGTAGAATCATGTCATGTTATTACTGTCACATAACTTTTCATCTTTTAATTATGTCATATTATCACATATTGTCTTAGTATCTCATAGTTGTGGTGTTTTAGTGTTCAGATTTGTTTCAAATCTAAAAATGTATTGACTTGAATGTATTGTATTGATCAGTTTATGTGAATTGATAAGTAATTAAACTATTTTATAATCATGTTTCATATAAAATGTTTATTTTCTGCTTTTCCTTTTCCGTAATAATTTTGAGGTTTTGGACTTTTTGCTGGACAAAACAAATATTATTTGGACATTTCACTATTTTCTGATTTTTTACAAACCAAACAATCAATTAATTGATTAAATTAAATCTGCAGACTAACATCATAATGCAAATAATAATTATTAACCCCACCTCAACCAACTAGAACAGTAAAATCCTGTGTTTTACATTAATGCGTGAGTATTTATAAACCTATTTTTACATTGTAGTATTAACATACACATATTAATTTTGGTTGGCTCTTTGTTAGTCATTATAAAGCAGTTATTAATGTCTTATTGTGCATATTCCACAAATACTAAGAGTTTCCCCTCAGTAAACTTCTAATTACTGCTTATTGATAGTGAGGAAGGACATGAATTAAGATATTAATACGCTCAGTTTGGGCTTTATAAGGTGGTAGAATCACAGAAATAATCATTCTCCCTTAATAACAGTTAAATAAATATGATCTATTCTTATGAAACAAAACACAAACAAGTGTTATTAGCGTCCGATTAACTCTAAACTATATCTTTCTAACTCAGAATATGTTCCCCATTATAAAGTCTTGCTCATAAGACCTTAAAATTAAACTGTGCTCATTTATTATCTATTAGTTATGACTACAATAACTTAAATAAACAGTAATTAGTTGTAGAATAAGCAGAATAAGACATTAATAACTGCTTTATAATAACTAATAATGAGCCAGAATGTGGCTAATATTCATGCTAATAAGCAGTTAATGGTGAATATGTACCCTAACAAAGCTGCAGCTGATAATGTGGCTGTAGGAACAGACCGCCACCTGGTGGACAGGAGAGGAAACAACATTTATTTTATTAAACTGCCAGAACTTTTTCTTTGGTTTGTTTCTGTGAGCTTTAATGAGCTGAAACAAACAAACAAACAAACAAACAAACAAACAAACAAACAAAAGAAGAAACAAGTGTCTGTGTTGACTCTTTGCTCTAAACCCTGATCAATCACTGACTGTGTGAAAGGGCCCGTTACCACGGCAACCGGTCAACACAGCCACTCAACAGAGAAGAAGACAGAAAAAGGACGAAGAGTTTGAGCATGACTGGATAAAACTGGTGACACGTGAGTCGTATTCAGTTATCAGACGGGTGCTGGTGGATGTGACGCTGATTGATTGATTATTAGAGCAGTACAATATTATAATGATTATTGTTATTATTAAACAATCTGAGACATTAAGTGACTTTAATGAAGCAGATTTGACCTTTAACTCAACCTTTATTGATACAAGGTTGTCCAGTGAGGACAGCTCAGTCTCTGCAGCATCAGACAAACACTAAATCTGAATTAATTCAAAATAAAAGAGAAGAAAAGGAGGATGAAGGGGTGAAAAAGGGCAACAAAACAATATTAAATGATACGTTTATTTTAAATATCTTCTTTGTTCTGCAGATATTCCATTGCAGGAGCAGTGTTGGGCTAAAATGTGATTGATTACTTGTTATTTTATTGATTTTATTACTTATTACTTCCTGCTGACAGTAATTAGTTACATAGATAAAGATGAAAATCACAGTATTGTGTTTCTACAGTAACCAATCAATAATATTAATACAGTATTTTGATGTAAAATTACAATATATTGTATATAACTCACAATATCTGGCTGTATTAGTCAAATAATGACCCATCATGCATTGCAAAAAAGTAATTACAGTAGTTTACACTGTTCACAATCACCAGGTTTTCACAATAAAAGTAAAACGTTTTATTTTATTAGAAGATAAATCGACTGTTAAACTTTATTTTTTGAATTAAATTGAAGTGATTCTGTGAGGTTTTTTATTCACAGTGTTTTATTTAACTGATCCTCATTAGTTCTCAGTCATGCAGCAGAGGGCGCTGTAACCAAACATATTGATCACTGAGATACTGACAACAATGTAAAAATACTCTGTTACAAGTCCTGTATTGAAAATGTGACAGTGAAAGTATAATCAATAATATAATAAACGTACTTAAAGTATTAAATTAAATGTCCCCAGTGACTGTTGTACTTTTATATATATAATATTATTAGTTATTATGACGCAGAAGCAGGATTTTATTGTTGTAATTGGTTGAAGTGGCTCGCAACTAATTATTATTTTATTATGGATTAATATGCTTATTATTATCTCCATTAACTGATGGTTACTTGGTTCGTTTGTAAAAAAAAAATGACAACAAAACACATTTTATTTGTATGTTAACATCTTAGTAAGTCAGTAAATGTGTAAAATATCTGTAGTGAAGTATAAAAAGTATACGGTGGCATTAACAGAAGAGCTGTAGCTTATATTTATAAAAATAAAGCAGCTCCGTCAGTATTTCGTGTTCAGGGATTGTTGGAGATCTTCATGCTGCAGATTTGACCTTTCTGTCAGAGCTGCTCTCAACATAAGCAGGATTACACCTCATGTCACACAGCACTTATAGGTTCACTATATAGGAGTCTGTCTGTCTGTCTGTCTGTCTGTGGTGCAAAGTAACTAATGAAATGTACTCAAGTACTGGAGTTGAATGCAACCTTGAGGTACTTAAGTAATGGCCCTGAGAACGTCTTCCAGCAGCGTGTAATGTGACATTAAATACTTAAGTAAAAGAACCAGTACAATGTAAACATACAGAAATATTATTACATGTTCTTGTTCTGCAGTAAAATCTCCCCTGTGACTGTTCTTATGTATCATGTGGTTGGATTAATAATTAATTCATTTATTATATATTCTGTCAATGATTAATATGCTGCATCAATGTTAGAGCAGCTTTTTACTGCTGTAGCTGCTCCAGGTGGAGTTATTGAACTACCACAGATAGTTCAGTCCAGTGGTTCCCAACCTACGGGTCGGGCCCCTCCAGAGGGTCACAATATAAACAGTTCAAACAGTAAGCTAACAGTAGCATATAGATAAATTTGTGAAATTCTGTAATAGGTATCTTTAGCTATTGTCATTTTATAGATTAACTAATTAGTTTACTAATCAAAAAATAATATTAGACTAATAGAAAACGATAACTGTTGCAGCACTAAATTAAATATCCACCAGTATAAAATGTTTAAAGTGCTTTTACATCAGATACTTTGAATACATTTAGGTATTAATACTTTTACTCGAGTAATACTCTCAATAACCAGACTTGTAATGGAGTATATTTAAGGTATTACTGTTCACTGGAGCGTCATTAAGTTTGACTGTCAGCTGCCAACCCCCCCACTCTGCTCTCCACATACCAGCAGCACACCTGTGGTTCTCTGTTTAAAGAGCCTGGCAGAACCTGAAACACACTTTAAAGAGATCCGCCTGTTGCAGAAGCATAAATATTCATGAGAGGAATTTTATGAGAGGGAAAAGATGAAAGACTTCCAGCATGTGTCACAGTTTATTCTCAAAGGAGACGAGTCCTGTCAGAAACATGGGGAAATCTCTTTTTATTCACAGTTGACTGAGTTCATTGAGTTTTATTTTGATCCTCAGCATATTACACAGACTGAACAACATCACAGTATAATACAGTATAATTATACTAATACTTACATTCTTTATCAGTAAATTAGATATACTTTAGTGGAAAATGTTCAGTTCATCCAGGAAGTTATGATTGTAACAATTAACTCAAATTCTGCACGACCTTGATTTTTTGTCCAATTACAGCATATTTGACTAATCATTGTAGTTTCCACAAAACTATTTTATTACAAGTTGCCTTTGATTTTTATCCAGTTATACAAAAAATGACTGTATAATAATAACTATTTTTGCTGATTTAACCTTCTCCAAGAATTTATTGCAAGAAATGGCTTTTCTCCACCATATATATTACATATTATACTAGATTTTAGTCAATCATTAACTATGTATATATAATAAGAAGAATAAATAACTTTAGCAATTATCTAAACAAGGTTAAATTGTGCTTGACAAAAAACATGAGAATAAAACAAAGTATAAATACAGTTATTCATAAAGTAACAGTATTGTCTCCTTTTTTAAAGACAATAAAGATATGTTATATAAACTATTAATATATATAATGAAGTATCAGTATTTACATTTAGGCTTGTACCTTCCGTCATTTTATACTATTTCTACATTTCAGTGGTAAATATTTAACTTTCCACTCAATTATTTTTAACCTTACAGCTATTGCTACTATAAGATATATGTAAACTATCATCTTATTAATTAAGGTGCATTGTTAAGTTATAGATTAATCTACTCAACAAGGTATAAAGCAGTGAAAACTATAGAAAAGTGTGCTCGCTGTTGAATAACGCAGGTACAAACACTGTAAAACAGTTCAGATATTTCATTATGTTAAACTCCATTCAGCAGTTGAAGTGTCAGTTATCTAAGAAGGCATAAAAATGTAAAGAATTTAACAATTAAAACGAGTAAAAAAAACTAATTTGAAAGGTTTTCACTGTAGGATATGATATATTTTTCACCGCTGTGAGTAAATAAAACTGCTCAGACTCAGAGGCTCCTGACTGGCTCTCCTCCAAGTCAGTCTGTCCCCGACGTACACCTCCGTCTCCAGACGGGATTTCCTGTCTGTCTGAGGGAAGGCCCCGATCTCAGGAACCCACCCCAGGCTCCCAGCACTGGGACTGGGACGTGGACTGGGACGTGGACTGGGACTGAGGGACAGCAGTGAGCACACTCACCCTCATTATGTTTATCAGTGGCTTTGTTTCCTGCCCTCATTGTTTAGGATGAGCAGGAAGGATGAGCCATCACAAAACCATGACTGTTCTTCCTTTATTCTGTCGTTGTGTTGCTGTAATGTGGTATCTGTTGGGTTTGAGCAGGATTAATCACTTCACGCTGTAAAACAAGATTTCAGTAAAACTAAGACTGAGTCAGCTGTAAAACACAGAGAGAGCATGACAATGTAGAAGTTGAAAGAGCTAGATAAAGGTGACGGAGAAATGGTTTGAATAGATAAAATGCAAGAGAGAAACAATTTAATTAGTTAGGTAACAGTAGCTCAAAGATAAACAGTTGGAATTAACTTAAAGTAACTGAACAGAAATATATAAATATAAAGTGATGGTATCTAAAAGTCATGTTTAAACAGTTATAATAGTTAACTGAACAGACATTTGCAGCTGAAGTTTATAATAGCCTAATGTTTGGAATATATAGTTTAATTTATGGATTAGCAGTTCAGATTAGTGGATAACAGTATTGATAGTATTAGTGGATAACAGCATTGATTAATGGATACTGACAGGGCTGTGTTGGTACTGGGGACCATAATTACTCACTTTTATCTTCAGATTCAATTATTTTTGTTCATTGAGTTACAAATAATCTGGTTTGTCATATTTGTTTCTTTGTCTAAAGTTTAGTATTTTTGCTCAACCTTTCCTGGTGTAAACCCGACACTTTAAAGTGTGAGTTAATGGAAAATACAGCTTTCAGTGATTGTAGCTGAATGAACGACAGTATTTATCTGTTCCTCCACAGGGATCACAGACTGACTGACATCAGCCTCGTATCTACTGTAAACACTGAGTGCTGCTTCCTGCCTTCTCCTGCAGGCCGACATGAGGAAGAAAAAGAAGCGACAGCCCAAAAAACCCAGAAAAAAAAAGCCTGGAAATGTGTGTAAAGTATAAACAGAAGAAACATACACGGTAGTCGGCAGTGTACAGTAAATATAAAGCAACTGGTAGCAACAGGTTGGCTTCTAGGTTTTAGAAATAGGTCAAAATATGAGCAAAAACATGTTATTCTCACCCTGTTTTTATACGGATTAAACAAATGAGATGTTCATTAGTGAGTTTTATAGGTATAGATAATTTTTTGGCAGAGCCAACCTAGCTGTTTCCCTGCTAAGCTAAGCTAATCGCTTGCTGGATGTAGCTTCATATTTACAGATATAAGAGTATCTTCTCATGTAACTCTCTCTATATATATATATATACTATCCTAAGTTCACCAAATCAAGTCATATCAACTTGTTTCACACAACAAAGCATTATCGTTGCAATGATTATTGATCCGTCCCTCCAGGATTTCACACTTTTTGGGGAATTGATGAATTTTAAAGCTGCTTTTCTAAAAAAATTGCAATGTTTTTAGTGATTCTTTTCAATTAAATTGTGGTGAAAATTGCTAAAAATAGTCACAATTTTCATTTAAATTTTTAGTGTAATTCATAAAAAAATTTAAGGCAACTTGTTTATATCAAATTTGTGGAAAAAAATTGCAAGGTCGCCCGAATTCATGGTAGAATTTGTGTTAATTGTTCATTGTAACTAAACATCGCCACTTCCTGGAGGGACTGAATAGTGAAATATTGAACTACTGAATGGATTTGGGATGATTCTAGCGCCATCTTCAGGTCAAAGTTTTATTTTATCCAACACTTTGGTTTACAACTTAATGCCTGCAAAACTAATTCCTGTTAACCTCAGTACTTTGTGTTTAGTGTTATGTTTATATAGAAACATTTGGGTATGTTTGTGTACATAAATAGATGAATCTGTAGTTTCGCTTTATTTCTCTTTGTAGCACCGGATGTTTGGAATACAAAAATAACTGACCGTACCATGCAGATTTGCTAGTGTGGCTTTAGACTCTACATTTTGGGACATTTTAGATCCATAGTGTTTGTATAAAAGGTTTAATTATCAGACGTCACACATGGTTTGTCTGAAACCCTGGTTTAAGGTTTCTATGGACAAAACCTCCGAGGCCTTCGGGTCCGACAGGCCGCAGTTCGAGAGCTTCCTGGCGGAGATGGTGCGGTGGCTTTCGGACCGTCAGCAGCAGGTGGACGAGCTGTTCAGCCACAGCGACACAGACAGAAGTGGATCAGTCAACCTGAAGGATTTCGAGCTGGGTAATCCATCTTCTCTCTGCACTTTCATCCCCACAGTCTCAGCAGGCTGTGAGAAGCTCTGTTTCTTGACAACAATCACAGTTGTTTCCTGTGATTTATGGTTTAATATGCTAATATCAGATTGAAAACTCCCTTGTAATTTCTCACAGCAGCCTTCAGTGTCTGCTCCAGCTCCTCTGAATGTCAGATACAGATAATCTTGAAGGAAAAAGAGATTAGAAAGAGATATGTGGGTCAGTATTAACCAAATGCCACAGTGTGGTTGTACTGAAGTATTTATGGAGGGTACTGTGAGTCAGACTTTTGATAATGCGAGCAGTGGCTCATTTCCTCTTATCCCTCTCGCAGATAAGAGCAGCTGGCTCTGGGAAACACAACCGGGACAATGTTCCTTTTGTCTGTCAAACTTCAAGAGCTCTGAGTAAACTACACTTTTGTACTGAGAGGTGTTTGAGGAGCTCCTAGGAGCAGGTTTCAAAGCAGCCCTGCAGGACAGTAATGATGAGGTTCAGACTGTGATTCATCAGCTCAGCTCGTACATCTTAATGATTCAGAAAATCTTCCCCAGTCTTCTCCTTTAGTGAGCATTTGTTTTTGTTTTGGATTAAAATATCTCAACAAATATTGGAGATTGCCATAAAATGTGGTTCAGTCATTCATGTCTCATATGGCTTTTTTATCTAGCGCCATCAAGTTTTTAATTTATCCAGTACTTTGGTTTATGACATAACATATATATCTAAAAAACTAATGACGTTCCCATCAGCCTTTGTGTTTTGTGCAACTGTTAGCATGCTAACACGCATAGCTAACATGATAAACATGGTAAACACATGAAGAGCATAAATGGATTCTGTAAAATCTGTCAAACAAATCACCAACCTCAAGATTTAGAAACATTTATACATTTTAATGACCCAATATTCTTTTTAAATGAAAGAAAATGGTCCAAAAATCTCTGTTTGTCTCTCTAGAGCTCATTTTTGTAATCGTAACACAATTATTTCCAACATAATAAAATACATTTCTTTGCAAAATAAGAAATGATGTTCTGCATTTGTTGTTAAAGAGAAAAATGAGACAACACGGAGCAAAATGAATGTCAGTGTCTGTCACTGAATTTACATGAATAGCATTAAAGTACTTGACTCTTTACATCGACAGAAAGAAAATGAATTAAAGTTCCTTTATTTGAGTCCTCACAAAAAGAAAATGAAAACTCTAACTGAAGGAAATGTTAATGTGGTTTTTACGGTTTAAATATTGTAAATTTGTTCCTATCAGTAATGAATCATCACATTTAAAGAAATTCTACCAGCTGCAACATGAGCAGTATGAACCTATCGATATTGATCAGACTCCATTATGATTGACCCGAGTGTCGCTGGCTGCAGGTCTGATGAACCTGGGCGTCCCCTGTCAGCAGTTTCAGCTCCACGCGCTGACTCAGCAGCTGCAGAACGCCAACGACACCATCAGTTATCAAGACCTGAGCCGACAAATACAGAGACTGAGGTAAAACAAACAGTTTCCCTGATTGAGTTTCTGTTTTGTTTTTGTTGTTATTAACTGTTTGTTTGTTTTCTGTCTTTTTGAGCGACGGCACAGAGACCAACACTCAGATATCAGAGGACAGATGTTCTCCACATCAGCCACTGAACCCTGAAAAGGACAGGTAACTCGTGTGTGTGTGTGTGTGTGTGTGTGTGTAAACGTACTTCAAGACACTACTGTTCTCTCTATATGACCAACATAACAACAAAGTGACAGTTCATTAGCTGCTACTTTAAGTAAAAATAGCAAACTGTTATAAGTAAAAGTCCTGCAGTCAAAATCAAAAAAAGAAATCAAAGAGCTACTTTCTTCCACAGATTTCCTGTAAAAACAGGCAGCTATGGAGGGCAGCTACAAACTTCATTAATGATCCTCTGTCTGTCTCTGAGGTTGTGTTCACTGGGAGGCTGCTGAGCCCCGTTCAGACGCTAACGGCAGCTACATTAGCATTTAGTGGAGTTGAGTAACATTAAGTTTTAAGAATGATTCATACAAAAATACAAAAAAATTGAGTTTTCTTTACATTTTTTGGGGGCATAAATTGTTAATATATGACTGAGGATGCAATGTTGTACTTGAGGATGGCTGTTAGTGTAACAATCAGACAATCAGTCAGAAAACCAGTTCACAAACAACAGACCAACCAGAACCTTTTATACCCTGTCCCCTGCTCCCTGACCTGCCAATCAGGGAGAAGCTCTCTGATCAGGTGGCTTCAATCTCCCCTCGTTAAGAGCTAAATACTTAATACTTAATTGTATTTGGACAGAATAATAATCACGTTAATCCTCTAAAATATATACATAATCAAGTTGATAAACAAGTAAACATTCCTGCCTTTGAAATTAACTGACCTTACAGCAGAAAACATTACCCATTTCATAATAATATATATATATATTGTCCTTTATATTATATATTAATGTGTGACCATCGTGTTGCAGGGAGCTTGAATCCATAATAACACATCATAATTTATTAGTAAATATATATTTTTATACAGTAATTCCTTCTAAAAAGTAGAAGAGTATAAAGTAGCATAAAATGGAAATTACCTCAAAACTGTTTACTGCATTAAAGCTGCAATAGGTAACTTTCATTAAAGATATAACTTTTTTTATCGTATTTACTGAAACTTTGACAAAATCCTGACAGTAATACATGAGACAGATAATGAACCACTGCAAATCACTGGGGACAGCTAATACATCTTATTTCTTTATAACTGTCTCTCTCTTCTTTGGCTGAACTGTAACAAACCTCAGTCAGTTATTTCTGAGCTCGGCTATCAGCAATAAATCTACAGACACACGAGCGCTCAACAGCTACGTCAACGCAGCAGACCTCAACGCGACCTGAACACAAGTGGTGTTGCTTTTTTTGACCTGCTCGCCATAAATGTTTTTTGTGTGTGTGTGTGTGTGAGAGAGAGAGAGACAGATTTATGGTGTTTATCAGACAACCAGGAACCGACTGTAAACCACAACAATCTTTGTTTAAAGACAAATCAAACAACTGACCTTTCCTATGTGACCTAACGCCCTTTATGGAACCTCAGTCAACTCTCCTGTGATATGTTGAAGACATTTTCAAGATGGTTAAAATATCAAAGTCACATCTTAAGTTCGCGAATGTTAGCAAACTATTCTACATCTATATTGTTACATTGCTAATTAAAAAATACACATTAAATAAAAAATAAATAAAATAGAAAAATACAACATATAATGAAAATAGATGAAATTAAAATAAGTTATATGTAATATACAGTTTTTTATATATGTGATTGATAAGGAACATTGTACAGGTTACAGTGGGATGTAAAAATAAATGATTGTACAGGGATAAATATATATAAAGCAGTATAGATTAGGGGAAATATAAGCAATTAATATACAGTACAGATCTAATATCAATAATGTTTTTGTAGTAAATGATATATATGTATCTATATATGCACAAACTAAACAGTATTGGCATTAAGATAATGTTTTAGCTGCTCTTAATGACTGTGACGTTTCCTTTAGTGCTTCATTTGTGTATTTTAGTGACTTTTAGATGGATTGCCATTAAATACACATTCATGTTCTCTTCAGGATAAACTGTAAAAACTTTGGTTTTCCTTTAACTTTTCATATAACTGTAGTGATGTCACAAAGTTAAAACTCTAATTTGTCCTTTGCTTTATTAACAGCTTGTTAGCTCTTGTTAGCTTTCATTATAGCAGATATACACACTGTTTAATTAATTTATTACACTTTTGTTCTTGTTTTTTTGGTTTTTGAATTGAGATTTTAAAACTCCAAAGAAAGAAAAGGAAGTTGTTTGTAAATTATTTATTTATTTGGCACTTCAGGGCTACCGTAGAGTCTCTTATATAAAACAACACAGACTCATCTTTACCACATTAACTCGCACAGAGCACAGAGTGAAGTGTACAGCAACACGGACACAAAACATACGTCAGCTTTTATAAAACAAGTCAGGTCAAGTTGATTTATCGAACCCATAATTACAACCTCTCAAACTGTTTCACACGACTCTTATTTCAAAGCAAGAATTTAACTCCCCGACCCCCCCGAAAAAAAACCCCAAAACAGGCTCATAAACAGATCCTGTGTGATCAGACTTTAACTGTCACCAACAGGTTCGTCCGTCTGAGCGTCAGACTGATCCCCTTCGACTCCGCCGCAGCCCATCCAGGGAACTTCGAGGTGGTTTTGTCGAGCAGCAGCAGAGTTTTCAGTCTGATGAGAATAATCCGGGACCGGGTCGGGATCCAGACCTCCAGGCTGGAGGTTTTCCGGAGCAGAGTGCCCACAGAGGAGGCCCGACTGCCCCCGGAGAGCTCGCTGGAGGAGTGTGGCTTTAAAGGAGGGCCAGAGGGAAGTCCTCTAGAGGACACTGTGTACTACGACTACACGCTGCTGTTTACAGACTGTCCGCTCCTCAACTGTGACCATTACTTCAGGTCAACTGAAGACTCTGCTGCCAGGAGGAGGAGCCCCCGTCCATAAACATGTTAGCATTGTGGTAGCATTGTGGTTCAGACTGAAATATCTCACATGGATTTTCATTTTTAGGATGAAACTGTAATAACTTTAGTTTTAACTTCCATTCTGGCGCCATCATGTGGTTACAGTTTTAATTTGGTCAAACACATTTGGTTTATGACCAAATTCGCTGCTAAACTAATTAAATTCCCATCAGCCTCAGGTGTATACATTAGCATGCTGAAACACTTAACTAAGATAATGAACATGGTAAAGAATTATATCTGCTTAGCATCAGCAAGGTGATAGCATTAGCATCAGCTTTACTTTATGCTTTGTGTTGAAATTGAAGATGAGAATGTGGTAAACATTAGTATCAACTGTAGTTGTTGAGTTTAGTGTTTTTTTAGTAACTCCAGCTATCAGATACATGTAGTTGAGTAAATGTAGTAAAGCAGAAGTATAAAGTAGCATAAATAAATACCCACGTAAAGTAAAAGTAAATTGTACTTAAAACCCCTAAAAATAACTTTTTTATTTTGTGTTGATTCTTGCACTCCACCTGTGAGACGCATAAAAACACGCTCTTGAAACCGTAGGTGTAAGTGTCTGTACACCGGTGGCATTGAAACCGACACACAAACAGTCGATCCTCTCACTGATGGTCTGGTCTGTTTATGTAGCTCACACAGAGACATCAGTAATACATTACAGAACAGTAACTTGAGTAAAAGTACTTTTACACAGAAAATCAAACATTAAAGCTCAACAATCAGGCCTTAAAAGAGGATTAATGTCAGAAAGCTCGCGCGCGCACGTCCACACTCAGCACCTCCAGCGCCCCCTGTTCTTAATTACCACTTCCTCAGAGCTTTTTGTATGTTACCATACAAAACCAGTGTATATTATAATACTCGCTCGTCTCTCCGGCGGGTGGGTGGTGAGGACTCGAAGCCGACACATTGCTCAGTTGGACTCAGTGGAAACTGCTGGGCTAGTGGAAACCACAGAGCGGCTATAAACAGCTGCTGGTGGCGGCCGCTAAAGCGTGCCATACAGCCGACACACCCAGCAGCTTCCCCTGCTCACTCCACCCTGAAAGACTCTCAGATTCCAGTTGCAGAGCAAATTCACTGCTTTTATTTATTCACACACACACACACAGACACACATACACACACATACAGGACACAACAACCAGAAAACATACAATTATAACAAAACGTTTTCAAAGTCAAAATAATATTTATTCCATAGTTTCAAAATTACTGCACAATATAAATATTACAAAAGGGAATACTTTGTGTACTTTTCAATATACTTAAACACTGTTAACATTTGGGATGAAAACACAGACGAGGGCTGCAGCAGTTATGTTGTATATATATATTTATATTAATGCTGCTCCCAGATCAGTAACATGTTCTATGATTTGGGTCCAAACTACTGACACTAAAGACTTTAAAGGTAAAGTTTAAACATTTTGGGAAATACTTTGTTACTTTTTCAGGTATTTGTAGTTGAGTTTTTATTTTTCTAAACACTTTTTACTTTCATCTTTTTCATCATTTTTACACAAATATATGCATTTTCTACTGGTTACACGTTCAAAAACAGGCCCTTTACTGTAGTTTTAATACATCTGAGGGGAAATATCAACTATTATTATTATTATTTTTTAGCCATTAGGTTTTCACCTTTAACCTGGTGACACAAAACAGTGTGTGAGATTGTTAGCATAAAGACTGGAAACAGACAACACATTATGTTAATAATGAGCTTTATAGGTGTTTGGACAGAACCGGGCTGCCTGTTTCTCTCTGTTTACTGTCTTTATGTTTTTATTTTTATAGCAGAAAATAAAAGGATATATTAGTACTGTTGATTTTATGGTTTTATTCCAGTTTTTAATGTATAAATACAAGTTTTTACTATCAAAAGAAACAGTTTTACCATTTAAAAATACCATATAAATGCTGTATAAAAAAGTTTTTTTGCCATAAGAATAATGAGAGGTTTTCTGTGCAATTTACAGTCTGTAATATAAACATTTTATTATTCTTAATTATTATTTTATTATATTTGGTCTTTTACTCTCACGGTTTGACATTTGTTATTTAGCTTATAACTTTCACTTTATTTCCCAAAATGTTGAACAATCCCTTTAATTGAATACACCCACTGTAGATGTCTGTGTGTGTGGATGTGAATACTGTATTTACAGATAATAAACTGAAGCAGAGGAGTTTATTTTAGCTGTCTGACTGAATATTTTTGGCTTTATTATTCATAAGATTTTAGCAGTTTTGTTTTTTGACCAGCAGAAACAAACACTTTTACACATTATATCAACTTTCAAGTCAATATGTTGAACTTGTTAGCAAACAGCAGTTGCTTATTTACACATCCAGCAGTTACAGAGCAACATTATGATTCATTTGAGGGAAATATCCGTGAATTTAACTGCTAAATGTCTGCAAACAGCTTCCGCTATAGATATCGCTATAAACAGCGCTATGAGAGCTGTAACAGTGAGTAAAGTTGTGTTGTAAGGATAAACGTGTTGATTTTAGCCACTTTAAAGCAACATTATGTCATTTTTAATAACTTAAAATAAATGTTTTATTAGCATTCTGATGCTACTCTGAGTTGAGTTCATTCCCCGGTTCTCGCTCTGTGTAACTTTTGGTTTCGGGTTGTCACAGGTGGCTTAATGGCAGTAAGTCACAACCACCAACTGGGACAGGAGGAAGATATGGAGTCACTGCTGGTTGTGCCAGAACCAGAACCAGAACCAGAACCAGGAGTGTTCAGGCTCTGTAGCTTCTATGGACTTACCTAAGGGCAAAGAGAAGGGATGCACAGGTGTGTAAAAACTACAGAACCTTTAAAAATTCAAAAATGTGAAATAATTTCATCTGTATCGGCCACAAGAAGCAGGTAATTACAGCTGTCCATAAGTACAACGGTGGTATTATAACTGGAGGCACCAAATCTTCCATAGTATTGCTTTAAAGTGTGTAATCCTTCAGTCTGTTTAAAAGCATGAAAAACCAAAAAAAAATGCAGTTTGAAAAGCTTTTTCCAGTTTTCTTAACCCGAACATTTATTATTACTGGTTGCTTGTAACAGAACTTTTCATAAACAGCATTTATTGTGATATAAAAGTGTAAAAGATGTGTACGACGCTCTGAAGGCCACAGTAAAAATGCCCAACTGTTAAAAGAAAATCATAGTTTCTAAAAAATAAATCTCCCAGTGAGTTGAAATAATTCAGCTTTTTTTTGGGGGGGAAGCAAAAAAAAAAAGACAGAATATTAACAAAAATATCTGTGATGGAAAAAGATTCCTTTACTTAGGATTTCCCTCACAAATGAAGGGTTTTATGTTGGTTCACAGTTTTTTAAATAGCCATAAAACCCATGATTTCAAAAATAATTCCAGTTAACGTCAACGAGTCTTGATCCTGGAGCCGATCCTTCGGTGGGCAGACAGAATACCGAGTACTCAGACATTCAAATACATGTTTCAGCTGTTTTTTCCTGCACCGCCAAAACCCTCACGGTTTACGAGGAGTTTGTTTATAGGCCAGAAAAGAAGCTGCGGCAGCAAAATGAGCTTTTAAAAACTCGTCCTGACAGTCCCGTCTGCCGGCTACGAGTCCGTCCTGCCGCCGGGGGTCGATTGTCTCGCTGCTCTTTACGCAGAAAACACAATAAGTCTGAAAGGAGAAGCAGGAAGTGTGTTTTCCTTTGGTTGGTCGAGGGGGAGAGAAACACTGACTCTGGAAGCGGCAGGAAGGATGAACCAAAACGTTCCTCCAGTATTCCCAATTGCACTTGATCGCCAGCCTCGGCCGCTCCCTTCAGCATTTAGTCGTAGTCGAACCCTTGCCGCTCGTCCTCGAGTCGATCTTGGCCACCAGCAGTCGGAGAGAGTCGCCCGACGATCGAATCAGTTCTCTGCCGCTGAGGTTAAAAACATACAGAGGAGCTTTTATTGCACAGTCACTGAGGGAGGAGACAGCAGACTGCGTGTAACCGAACTTTAATACTCACGTGTTGTACTCCATACCGACCAGGCTGATGCCGTTAACCGCCAGGACGCGGTCGCCTGTCCTCAGTTTCTGACACTGAGCGGCGGGAGAGTCGGGAACCACTGACTTCACGTAGATGCCGCTCATTCTCAGCTGCGTTTTCTAAATAAAACAGGAAAGATTATCCACAGCTGTGAGTTGGGAGAGTTACATGTAGAAAGAATTACTGTTAAATATCTGTAACAGAACAACGTTTGTTCACATGAAGCAGATTCAGAGCGTTTTCACAACTGGAAAGCAGAACTCGCTTTGATGCTGTTTCCTCTGTTTCTGCCTTTAAGACAAAATACTGGAGAAACTTCCGCATAGTGATAGTATTTTCTTCTGTGATGATGATTTGGAAAATGTAGGTTTAGCTGTGGTTTCGCTTCGGAGATCAGAGGGATGTTAAAATATCTCAACAACTATTCATCTACAAACATTTCTGATCCTAGAAGAGGAACTGATGTTAGTTTCACCTGTTAGCTGTCGATACTTCGGTTTATACCTTCATCATGAACGGATTGAAGAACCAAAGCTAATCTGGTGGAAAAGGGGAACTCCTGATGAACACTTCTCTTAACAATTTCAGTGTTTTTGAATCATTAAAGGTCCACTATGCGATCCTGCATGACGTTACTTCTATTGTCTTTTAAAGTAAATACCAAACAAAACAGAGCAAGCTCGCCCCTCCCCCCCATGTTTCCGTAACTGTCATGAACGCGCATGCATGCGGCATGGAAATTCAAAAAGTGGAGTTGCTGCCACAGCTAACGTCACTAAGATGCTGAGCTAAGTCTTAACACCAATATGTTGTACGATATGAGGCTATTAGTTACAGCTCGATATATTGAAAATATCTTGTATGAGCTTATGCAAAAGATCGGAAGCAGAGAACGCCATGGATTTGTTTTATTTTTATGCACTGTTATCTCGGTGATAACAACTTATTAATTCGTTATCTCGAATAAAACAAAAAATCGTATTTGTCGTTGATAACGACTTAAATTAATTAATGTTCTTCGTCTCTGACAAATTAATTGCGCTCTACGAACGGGCTTCCCGCACTTACCGGTTGGGCTACAGGCTACGGCCAGCCATGCTACGGAAGCCGTTCGGTGCAGCATTATTACATTGAAGTCAAAACTAGGAACTAAAACTATTACATTATTGAAATGGCTTACAAGTGTCGATAATTTCTTGTTTCGCCTCTCTTACCAACCTGTCGAGCTGCAAGTCGTGGAAGCCAGTACGCTACTCAATCAACTCTGCTCTCTGCCCCCCAATTATGTGCATGCGCACTAACCCCCCACCCCTCCCCCTCTCCCAACCATCTTGTTGGTGATTGGCTGGAATTGGTGTTTTGTTGTATTTGGTGCACAGCCTGCGCCCTAGGTGTTGTTTGACGTTTACGAGCCCCTGTGTGTCTCCCCTGAGACCGGGTTTTTTCACAGTGTGTTCAGGGCTAGCGGATCAAGGAGAGATGCCTACGATTTGAGAAAAAAATTAAATCGCGCTGAAACCATGCAAGATCGCATAGTGCACCTTTAATTTTACCTCCGATTACTATTTAACATCACATTGTAGCTCGTAACTAATCACTGATGTATGTGTGTATGAATGTGACCACGAATGAGGCTGATATTTAAAAGAAATTACAGGAAATGCTAAAAGTATTTTCACAAGTAATGTTGCAGTATTTGTGTAGTATTTTATGTTTTATTATTAATTACTTTCACTTTTTATACATATATATTTCAGAGATTCCTCTGCGTACTACCAGTGGTACTAATACCAGTGCTTTAAACTCAGATGGTAAATATTGAACCTGCTGAACATAAACATGTTAGCATTGTCACTGTTAGCGTGTCAGCATGCTCACGTCTTTAAATTGCTTTTTTTGTCCAACCAACAGATAAAAAAAACAAAATTATTTAGTTTACTATAAGAAAAACCTAATTTAAGAGGCTGGAATCAGAGATATTTTGGCATTTTTACAATTAATAAGTATTAAAATAGTTAATTTTCTGTCAACTAATCATTTTTATTTTAAAATATATATAAGAAAGCCCAAATATCTGTCTAAAAGCTGCACCATATTGGCTCCAGTCAGTAAGAACATTTAGTGTGATTAGTCCGGATTAAATTATGTGAAAACAATAAAAACTGATTAGAGTCAAACTCATTTTACACAACAAGTAAATACGTGTTATTGAATCAGTGTTATTGAAGGAGAGAAGTTACCATCCCGTCCACGAGCGCCAGTCCAAGACCATGAGGTCCTCTGTGCAGCTCCACTGTGAACACTTCCTCTCTGTCTTCCTCCTCTTCCTCCTCCACATTGTCCTTCTTCCACTCAGCGTATCCGACGGCTGAACAGACACAAACACATAAAACAAAGCAGGTTAAACACAATGTTAAAGATTTAAAGTTAAAAGTTGAGTAAATTAAGTTTCATGGACATAAACCAGCACCCAGACTCCAATAAATGTTTATACACTTCCAATTATCCACATTAATGACCCGGATTTAACTAATTTTCTCATCTGTTTTGGCAACACAGCGCACGAAACTCGCCAAACAGTTAGCAAAGCTTTGGTGCACATTAGATTAAACCTTTTAGATTATCTGCTGAGCTGCCTGAAATCAGATTTGTTAGCTTGAACGGAGACAAGTTAATGTTATACTGGCAGTTGTGGTTCTTTTCATTTAAAGGGTCAAAGGTTTAATCTGATCAATACTCAATACTTACGTAACCATGCTAACACGCATCTGTTCTTTTATATTTAATCGCTGACAAATGAGATAAATGAAACTAAATAAGCACCAAACACAAAGTACAGCTGATCCTAATGCTAACATCAGTGTGTTAACAGCCTCACAGAGATATATTTCAGCATTTTGTTCATTTCTAATGAGAAAAATCTAATAAAAGAGTATATTTTTTAATTTCAGGTTAATATTTTAATTTAACAATGAGAAGAAAACACTATATTTGTCCAAAAAGAAGCCTATTAAGTTGTATTATTGTTAAAAATTTACATAAAATACACAAACAAACATATTACAGACATAAACTGTCTAAAAAGTTTCTAAAATATCAGAAAAACTCATCTCTGATCGCTATTCACAGGAAATAATCTCATTTTACACAAACTTCCTGCAGTTATTGTGTTCATTGTTCAGTTTATCAGTTCTGTTATTGTTGTGCATTTAATATAATATTATATATATATACATATATATATATATATATATATATATATAATAAGGGCTCTAATAAGGAATAAACACAGTATTTATTGAACAGGTGTAACTTCCTGTCTTCCTCATCCTGTCACAACATTAACGCAGCAACAGTAGCATTCCCACCCCTGCAGCTCCTGCCGCCCCCCCACCACCCTCCCTCTGCCTTTTTCCCAACATGCAGTCTGTCTGCCCCCCACGCAGGACCTGCCCCGAACAATGCCGCTCCCGATTAAGATTCCACGCACCAACCCAACTGTAAATTCCCATGACGGATCGGCCACTGCTCTTTTCTCTCCTGACATCACCACCTCGCTGTAATTCTTGGGGCCAGATTAAAGGATTACCAAACTTTCAAAATAACATTAGCTGTTAGAGGTAGAGACGCTGGAGGCCGAGGTTCGGGCGCTGCACGCCGCGATGATATAGTTCCCATCAGGGGGGTAAAAGAACAGGACAGTTCCTCTGTTAAATACATTATATAAACATCAGTACACATTCATTTACAGATTAGTATTTGATTTATAAGATTTACACAATATCTTAAAACTATCTTAAAAATGACAATTTAATGCATTTTAATTTCTTACTTCTAAAAATCAATAACTTAAATATAAACAAAGTGCTGGAAAAGTAAACAAAGGCCATAGAGTTTAATTTATTACAATGTTTAATGTTGTAATCTTGGGGCTGATATTAATTAATATGCTGATTATTTTCCTGATTAATCGATCGCTTAGTGTTTAAAACATCATAAGCATCAACATATTTGTTAAGTTGCATGTCTGCATACATCTGTATATACATATCTGTACAGGAGATCACATTTATTAGTTAATTTAAGTTAATTTTAATTTAAGTTAATTTGAAGTAGCGGAGAATGGGTAGGAATAAATTGTGAGGATTTATTAATTGAGTTAGTGTACAGCTTTATTGTCCATTTCATTTTAATGTTATTTTGTCTCAGATCTATCAGCTGTCTTATATTTCCCAAACAACAATAAGAAAACCAAATATATTTAATTTACTACAATGAAGGGACAGAAAAGAGGGAATTTCTCCCATTTGGAAAGTTGGGACAGTTAAATGTTTGACATTTATGCTTGAAAAGTAACTTCAGTTATTAATAAATGCTAAAAATTTGTTGCAGTGACTCATTAAAGGTTGAACACGGCAACCTTCAGCATCTGTAGATAGAAACGTCTCATTCTAAGGTAACAAAAACACAATTATTCTTACTTTCAGGTGATTAAACACAAATGAAAACATACCTATAAATATTATATTCAGTTTTTGCCAATAGAT
>NW_023339696.1:20172787-20195303 GCF_004916995.1 Morone saxatilis | reverse complement strand
CTGGACCTTTAATTATTAATTAATCGACTGACTGTCACATTCTCTATATATCAGTATAAATAATGCAGATTGAGAATTAAACTGTTATAATGCTAATGATCACAGATACAACAGATGGTTCGATGTAATCCTCCAACCCTTTCAGCAAATGACTTTTATCGCAGCCACAAACAGAGAAAACACGACACAACAAGTAACCAATGAGAGTAAAGACGTCCGATTAAGATCAACAAAATCCTTCAGCTTAAAGTCCTTCAGTATCACAGTGGGGGGTCTGCGAGGGGGGGGGGGGCATTAACACAGGTTCAATCTCTTAAATTCAAACACAATGTGACGTTTCTGAGGGTCTGGTTCAGATCTGAGGGCGGCCAGAGAGGATCCGGACCCTCCACACTCTTCTGTCCTGAATCCACCACAAGACTGTTTAAGAGAAATTGTCTTTAGCAAAAAGAAAAATGCAAGTTTTCTGTATTTTTCTGCGTTACAGAGGCTAAATGTGAGTCTGTTGTACTTATTAGTGGTGAAATTAAACCGTAAACTGACACAATCTTCTCTTCAAACGATAGCTGTGTCCTCTCCTCTGGAAATTTTTATGTAATATGTAATGTTAGTTGCTAACATTAGCATGCTAGACTAAGTGAGTGAGTGCTAACTGAGTGAAATACAAATTTAATACCAAGATGTGTCCAAAGTGTGACTGCAAGTCGTGCTGTTTATATACTGGATTATAGTTTGTATACGTGGCTGTTACGGTGCAACAAAAGGAATCTAAAGAAAGTTAAAAAAGCCTTTTTTCTGGAAAATTAGACGTATTTTTTTTGTCTAAAAAAAAAAAAGAAAAATAATCTTGTTTTGTGTTCGAAAAGTGATCTAAAATCTGCTTGATGTCACTAAATCGTACACACTGGTCCTTTACAGAGTGAATAATGTTAATGCAGTAACAACCAGGGCTGCACAGTTAATCAAAATATTATCAAAATATGTCAATATTGTGCAATATTCAGATCTCAGAAACTGCAATTTATTAATAATGAGGGTAAAATATGTGACAAACGGCTTTATAATGAAGTACTGTGGTGCTGCAGTTTGGTACAGACTTCTGTCATGTTTTTTATCAGTGAAAATGAACAAAATAATCCCAATATGATGTTTTTAAAACAACAAGCAGCTGCACAAAGTAACGTCTCATATAGATCACGTTTTACGATGGTCACAAAACATGGTGCAACACCGGCTCCTAAATGTCAAACACTGACATTAGAAACATGCCCCAGAGGCTTAACTTGATACTGTGTCCATACATACATACATAAATATATATATAATACATACATATATATATATATATATATATATATGTGGGTATGTATCAGTGAGGAGAAATCAAATGTGAGTCTGTGACACTGACTCAGTCCCACCGATGACCTCATGACGGAGGCGTCCTGAAACAATAGGGGTGGGAGAGGAAACACTCTTTCCTTTGCTCGGCGAACCCGCCCTGAGCAGCCTTTCCACTTCAAATTCCTGACCTCAGGAGTCAGTGAAAGATGAAGGGAGGGCTGAGGCGCTGGGGGGCGGGGGGGGTTACCTTCATGTGGACCAGGAACCACCAGGGACAAATATGTGGCGAGTCTGCAAAGGTCAAGTCACTAAATACTTTCCTTAATAGATGCAGTCAGTCAGAGGAGGGCAGGTTTTAAGAGGTGACTTCATTCCAGACGTTGTGCTCATATTCTCCGAGTCATTTCAATCCAAACCTGCTGTGTGGAAGTGAAGCCATGAACGGGGCCCTTTGAGATGCCGTTGGTTCGTCATCGGGAGCGAGGTTCACTCTTTGTACGCAGCAGCTCTCATTATCATGTTCTGTGGTCGGGTTTCACTTAATGTTTTCCAGCTGTTTTAGGGCTTTAAGAGAAGGAGCCACTTTAAAGGGTCTGTGTCATTCATTCCTTCGTTCATTGATGACGATTGACCCCGAAATCCTGCCGGGCAGAGCTTTACGCCGCGGTTTGGCAGTGTGAGCCGCATGTTCAAACCCCACCGAGAGCGTTTGCTGCCGTACGTTGTTTACTTGTGTATTTTATACATCAAAATGATATAAGACGGTGTTTCTCCACTTAAAATCTCCTTTAACATAAAATTCAATCTGGAGTCTGTGATTGTAATTTGACTAAAAACTCCACATTTTCACATAATTTTAGACCATTATCATTAAGATATTTATTAAAAGATGGAACACAGGTTGTAGTTCAACATTCAGACAATTATAATTTATATTAAGATTAAATATAAGAACAGCTTCAGACAAAGTTTTTCTACTTTGTACTTGTTTTTTTCTTGGTGTTACTCCTCCTCCTCATGTTGGCGACCACATATACGATCTATATGATTTATGTTTAGGACCGGCTCTGTTCGATACAGAAATACTGTTTTGTTATGTTTTATTTCTTTGCCGCTAACACTGATTGTTCTGAAGTGGACGTATGAAACAGAACCGCAGTGAATCCTCTTTCAAACCAACATATTCACTATAAACAGGATGTGACTTCCATTACGGCGCCAGAGGGCAGTTTCATTCACCTGAGAGGCGTCTGTGTGCAGCGTGTCTCTGCCTGTTCGTCCCTCTGAGACGTATCTTTATCCTTCACACCTGAGGGATTCAATCTGGAGTTTGAAGTATTTATTATGTTGAGTATGAGCAACATCCTGATATATGATTACAGATCTCTCCAAGATAGATCTCTGTTTCTCTATTGTTTGTTTTTGTTTATTTCTTTGTTGTAGGTTTTGGTTGGTGTACCGATAGTTTGCTTTTTGGGCCATTGTACATTTTTTATAGTAAATGTTTCCCCAGAGCACACTGACGGATCAGAACCAACTGAGTGATGAATGTGTTCGTTTTGTGATAAATTAAATGTATGTTTTGTCTCCTGCCGGTTCTGTTACCTTTCTTCTGTTGGCGAGCGCCCTCCTGCAGATCCGCCTCCAGCTCAGCCAGCTCCATACCCTGCGGGGTGTTGGGCGGCGTCAGCAGGCAGGACGGGTCCAGAGCCAGGCTCTTGTGGTAGACCAGGTCAGCCTGTCCTGGGAGGGTGTTCTGCAGCTCCAGGCTCTTCAGCTTCTGGGTCAGAACTGCCTCGCAGCTGCTCAGGTCGCCATGAGATCCTCGGGCTTGAGCCGGCTCCGCAGGGGAGGTACAGTCCAGGTCTGCCTCTGGCGAGGAGCAGGTAACCGGGTCAGTGACCACCTGATGGGCCGGATCCTGGAAGACTCTGACGGAGGGCGAGGTCGCAGACTGGCTGTCTGTTGTCTGAGGGACATAAAGTCAATCAATAACACATGTAGAAACATCAAGGTGTCTCATTTCCTGACTGCCACTGGCCTCTCATTATGTTTTTGAGCTCTGGGGTCGGAGAGCTCGTTACCTGTTGCTCCACATCGGGCTCGGCTTGGGTTTCGCCGCGGGGGAGGCGGCGTATGAACTCCTGCAGATGAGCGAGCTGCTCAAACAGAGCCGGCTCCACGAGGGGTTTACCCAGCTCCAGGTGAAACGTGCTGCTGGGCAGGATGAGCGGCGGGTGGTTGTCGAAGCTCTCCAGGATGTCGGCTGCAGGAAGAGAGAGAGAGAGAGAAAGGTCATTACAGCTGTCCAGTGAAATTCAACTTTAAGTAAAGCTGCTGTATTTGGGTTAAAGCCTCGTTAAAAGCGGTAAATAAAGCGCGGACTGATGCAACTGTTGCAGGATCAGTCGATCAGCAGGGTGTAGTCGGTCTGAGAGGTGAACGCAGGTGAGAGCGAGGCGGCTGATTTTAGAGGTAAATGAAGCTGATTGGTGGAGACAGACTGACAGGATTCATTTAGCGGAAGACACTGACCGGGATGAAGGCTCATTAGTTAACGTACCTCTAATTACTGTTACAACATGAGGCTGATCAGATTGATATATAGTAAATTGTGAATTTAAAATAAAAAGTGAAAAAAAAAGCATTGTAAAAGCATTTCTATGGAGGCCCAAAGAGTTCGATATTAAATAAATAAATAAACATGAACAAATTGTCTTAGACATAATAAACATAATATATTTATATAATTAAAAGAATTAAAATGGTATTTCAGATTTTAGAGTTATTTTTTTATTATAGAAATCTTCATTTCAAAAGTTCATGATCTTATTTTTCATTGTTGTATTATGAAATAAAAAGTGACTTCATTGGGAAACAACTAATATGAAAACAATGTTTCACAATAATGTTTTAATAATTTATTGGATTTATTATTTACTTATTTATTATTATTTATGATTTACGTTCAGAGAAAGTAACAAACTGTGTTTTCATTTGACTTAATGATGAATGACTGTAACGAGTTTATAGTCGCAGCACGTTGTTTTATACGATATACACATCACAGACGTCATTCAGTGTTTGTTCTGAGCTTTATGTATCAGGTCATTATACTTGTCAAGAGTTATTTATCATGTAGTTGTGTGCAGTCGAGCATGTCTACTGTCAAGTTTGAACACGCAGGCAACACAATGGATTGTTCTGCTGCAGAGGAGTCTGGTTACTGCAGTTTACAGTAAACAGGGTCGACTCGTGGAAGAAAATACTTTTGGTAACAAAGAACTGGGCAGAAAGCAGCTTCATTATGCATTGTTTTACATTTAAGTGCAAATGCGACCGTCTGCAGAAAAAACTTGACGCCCAAAGTTCGCTGCTAAGTGTGTGAACTGCTCTTCTTGCGTTGGGTAAACTAGCATTTAAGTGTCATATCATGCAGTTTATCCAACCAACAGCTGAGTTTGAAACAACATACACAGTTATCTTAAAGTTAGGACGGCACAATTAATCGAAAATAATATCGAAAATGTCCAAGTGCAAAATCCAAATCACAGACGCTGCTGAATTTTTTGATAAAGGTAAAAGTACTGTAGATGTTTCCCGACAAACAAATCAGGATTTGAATCATTTATTTCAGTGAAAATGATAATTTTTACTAATTACGAATCATATCTGTCAAAAATAATCACAATATGATTTTTTTACAATGTCGTGCAGCCCTAGTTTACGTAATGAGTGAGGGGCTAAAATATAATCAAAAAAAGGTAATTTCCAGGATATTAGGTCTTTTTTTATCAATTTGGAAAACTAGTGTCTAGATTTCCAGGTTTTCCAGGACACAGTGGGAACCCTGTCAAGACTAGCACCTCTTTTAACATACACAGGAAAGGTGAAAGGTCAGCATGTAACATGTGATGTGATTTTAGTTGAAGAATCACGTCAGGTCTATGAAAATAAAAAAATAACTGTGAAAACCACAGGGAGCCACTGGAGATGGCCCCTGATCTACGTCTGTGTCACTCACCCGTCCTGACGGCGTCCTCCGCGTCCTCCGCTGACGGCGTCCATCCGGTGGGACAGGCTTTACCAGAGCTGTACTCCCTCAGCATGTGATGAAGCTGAGCTGGATTCAGGGCGGCAAACTCTGTCCTGAGAGAAGCCCAGGACGCCTGGAGAGACATAAAACGACAAAGAAAACTTATTCTACAATCCTGAAGGATTATAAAAGAGACCCATTGGTTTGATCTTAAGAAGGAGCCACAAAAGCACTTTGTAGTCACTGTGAGAATGACAGGGTGGGAGAAACCAGCATTTTCCCATCATGCTTGTTTCCACATAAGGAAACAAAGTCAGTGCTACTCTCTCATTTGCATGCAAAGTATTTTAAAACCAATTATATGATCTAGTAAATAGTTTTTTGTGCAGGACCAGATGCTGGTGACAAAGCCTCTTGGGAAAATACTTCTGAGTGTGAATGTTTAGAGGCCCTCTCACATTTAAATGTTTATTTTACTCCACTAAAAGGTGAGCGTATCGCGGTGAACGCGGCGTGAGAAGTGCAAACATCATTATCTCAGCTCCTCGGCAGCTCATGAACACTTGAGAAAGATAATGTTTGATCTGTTGATGACCACGGACACGATAAGGAAACAGGTGAATCACCAGCAACATTCATGTGATTATTACAGGACGAACGTTACGTAGTTCGTTCGCTCTGTTTACAGATGAATTGGTGGAAGTCAGACTTTGCCCAGACATGCCGGGGCCACAATAGAAACCATAAGTTAAATGTTGTTTGTTGCCCTGCTCTTATAACACACACTGAGCTCAACACAAGGTGAACCTTAAATGCTGCGTATAAACATTTTAAATCCTCTCTGTTTGTTATGTCTGAGATTTAACGTTTTCGGCAGCTTTATTCTCCTAAAATAACTCCTCAGAAGTTGCTTTCTCCACAACAGCCGGCAAAACAAACGACGCCACATCCCTCGGGGTGTAATTTACAGCCGTGCCACTTCAGGTTTTTTAAAAGCCCAGAACTCCAGATGGAAAACTGAAAATCTGTCGAGGGTGTGTGCTGCTGTTTGCGGCAGCCACGACGTGACCTCATGCCAGGGCAGGGACACAGAAAACCACCAGCTTCCTAGCAACCGTCCCATCCATCGAACAGACATGTTTTTGGAAATAGTAATGCAAGTATTCTATGTTCTATAAGAACATGTGAGTGAGTAGTTGAGCTCAGAATATGAACATATTAAAATAAAGTCCCCTTCACAAACTTCGGTTAACATTGATCCCTTACAGACAAGCTTTGATCTGAAAGCCATATTTTATAATTATACTGTATATAAGACACATACGGGGTTTTATACAGTGTGTATAAGCAGTGTTTTCTATTTATAGCCTTTCTATTTATAGCACATGACTCAATGTCCTCATCTTTTCAGGTGCAACAAACCTGAGAATCATTAAAACGATTCTGACCTTTTGTTTAACCTTCGTTCCTGATCAGTCACACCTGGGTAACTGTCGGGTTATTTGACTCTGAATACCTCCGTGTGTTTCATAACCAGAGAGCTCAGCTTTTCCTCCTGTGGTACGAAGTGTAAACAAGATCTGAATGGGTAACTAAGAGAGCGGTGTGCTTAAGGAGGGATTAAATGTTAAGTTGGCGAGCTACCACTGCGCAGCAAAGTCTAAACAGAAGGTTAAAAGCAAACATAAAGGTGTTGTTCTGGTGTTGTACTGTATTGTTTGAGTGATACAGTCTATTATTCCTGAGCACACACTGAAACCGAGGCTTTAAAATGCATTTACTCTAATGTATTTCTGTGTTTAACTGCATGTTTCCACTCAGATTACATCAGAATAAACAGGATCTAAAGCTGATAATATAGTACAAACATACTGCAGCTAATAGGATATACTTCATATGATTGTAACTTAGATAAGCCATGGCCACGCCTCCACTGGCACCATGAGTCAATCATTACGGTGTATTTTCACTCACTCTGTTCCTGAAGGCCTCATATCTGATCAATGTGTTTCCAAAGCTTCTGTAACCATAAAATAACAGACTTTTATGGCACGATTAGTCATTTTAACCACAAAGTTTGGGAACAACAGGAGTTCGGTTGGCTGCAGTATGAGAGGCTGAGTGAGGTCCAGAAGATGTTTATATGTAATGACTAATGTTGTGTTGACACCTTTAAGACAATGAAAACATTGAGGCTGACGCAGGCGTGACTTTGTGCCCGTGGACAGACGAACAGGAAGGGAGACACAGACGGATGTCCTCTGACCTGCAGGAGGGTTTCTTTGGGTGTGGCCAGCAGATTGACGGCGGCGGAAAGCTTCTGGAAGAACTCAGTGGCCAGATCGCCGAGACCGATACTCTGGATCCAGTCCATCAGCAGGTCCATGTTGGCCCGGATCTGAACGCCTCTGGACCACTGGTAGAACCCAGCGACTGATCCTGAAGAACAAATACATCAAATTAGATTAGATTAGATGATATTGATGTGCAAACAACATAATTTACATGCATGTAATAAAAGAAGTAATAATATTGACGCTATTAGCCCGGTTAAATAAATGGCTGAAACAGGTTTATCTGACCTCTCTCCATGAGGGCGTTGAACAGCGATGCGTTGATGAAGAAGAACAGGTAGGCACAGAGCTGCAGTGAGATGTCTGGATGGACCTGGAAGGCTGTGAGAAGCTTCAGCGCCTCCTTCAGCACCTCCAGGATGCCGCCGAGTCCGTCGGGCACTCGCAGCTGGCCCCCCTCTGAGAACGGGTTTCCATCCAGCAGCCCGGGCAAGGCTGAATACATACTCTGTGGAAGGAGGATGGCGGACAGTTTACAACCTCGGCTGCAAAGACAAGCAGCTGGAAGTCGCACTGAATGAACATCTGATGCATCATGGGAAACAGGCAGTGATAAGGCTGATAATGAAGCATACAGACTTTCATTTGATTCCTGATTAAATCAAGTACAGTGCAAGAACGTTAACAGGAAATCATGTTCTTTTCTGTCTCGTTCAGCGCTGCTATGTATAGAATATATTGACATAATGGCTGAAATAGAGGAAGGTATTCACAGAGCGCTCAGGAAACTGTGAAGGAAAGCTTGTGCCGCACAGGATAAAGAGCGACGGTGGTGAAACTACAAATACTGTTCTACAGTTACACTGTAATTTGAGTCATTTTACAAGCTATTGTAGAAACTGCACGTAAATCCTACAACAGGGATTAAAACCAAACAACACACTGAGAGTTTAAATAAAACATCCTGCGGCCTAAAAAATTTAAATGTCCATTTTTTTATTGCCGAAACGTTTGGCCTCTTCTAGCAGGTGGTAAAAGAGACTTAAAAACAAAAGAAAACCTTTATCAAAAGTCTCATTTAGACATTAATAAAGACATTTTAGTATTAACATAAAACCTGTTGTGTAAGAAAGTTGCTTTTATTTGCGGTTCCAATAAAAATCTGCGGCTATCAGTTTTCAGCTGCTTTCAATCACTGTTTTGTTTCACTCGTTTTAAATCCCCAATAATTATCACTCCTTTATACAGAACTGTGGGCAGCGGCTCACCGCTCAGCACCACACGATAAAGAGTACACGAAGAAAATCGTACATCTGACAACAGCTGGTGAAGAAAACCAGCTTAAATTACAGCACATTGGACCTAAATCTGTCTCATGTCAGGATAAAGTGAAAGTTCAGCAAATATGACAACAAGTTATTTTTATAAAAATGACCTACTGCAGCTTTAAAATGAGACTTTCAGAGATGTAATAACAGATTCTTTGTCTTACAAATGAAAAGTAGAAGTGATGCCCAAAAAAAGCCCCATTGCTTCAGTTCAATTCAACCTTTCTTGGTCCGGTTTGACCACTAACCTTTGGTGGCTATTGTGAGCTAATCATAGCAAACTTTAGATGGATATTGATGTGCAGTTAATTAATGTGTTTACTGACTCGATGACTTTTCTCTTCTTGTGCTGCTGTTACACTGTTTAGCATTTAAAATCATCTTGTGGCCACTGACTACAAGAAGTTTGTGTAAAAAACAAGTGATTTAGATGAATTTTGAGCAGATTTTGTCCTGTTTAGGGAACTTTTTATATGTATAATGTACTTTTAAAATCATTTTTATCAATCATAAACACTTAATAGGCTTCTTTTTTTGTCAAATTCAATGTTTACCTGATGCTTGGTTATTGTTCTATTAATTTACATTTCATCACAGAAGTGAAACCAAATGCTGAGATATCAACCTACTGTATATTTTTTAAGTTTTCTAGCACGCCTTAAAATCAAAAAGGCCTCACGACCCCTTTCGCAGGTAATAAAACAGGATAAAGACTCTTCTGCAAACTCTTCACAATCATCTTACGAGCTCTTTTATTGAACCACCACCTCACTGTGAGCTCAGATCCGGCTCTTATCGTTGCTCCTTCATCTGACACAGTTCTGCCATTGTTTCATATGCATTACATCACCTGTTAGTTACACACACACACACAAACACACACTCTCGCTCTCACACCATGACTAAGATAATGACCTCAGACAAACTGAAAGGGGCCATAAAGAAGACAATAACCCTGCATGCCTGAAGCAACAGGTCAGCTGATAGTTTACAGTGCTGCTCAGCAAATTTAAAGGTGCTGATTGGTTATCATGAGGACAGGAGAGGATCTTTACAAACAGAAAGACTGAAAATAGTTTCTGTATATCTGTATAACCTTCTATGAACCCAGTAATGCAAAAAAACTCACATTTTTCCTTCTTTTTGGTCTCTGCTGTAAAGAAAAATGTTTTTTTATGGATAAAAACTGGCAGCTGTGGTTGCCAGAACTTTAAAAGGATATTAGTATTGTTGATTTTACAGTTAAAGTTGGAGTTTTATTCCATATTTTAAGTTTTTACCATCAAAAGAAACACATAAAAATACCATATGAATGCTTTATAAAGAAAACTTTTTGCCATGAGATATGAGTATGGTTTTCTGTGCTATTTACAGTCTGTCATATAAAAAAGACTTTATTCCATATAAATTCTTTTATAAATAAATGCTTTTGCCATAAGATATGGCTGTGTTTTACTACAGAAATTTGACTTTTTTAGCTAATTTTTTTTACTCTCTTGTGTCTTAATTGGCGGCTGTGATGATGCCATTTTTACTTTTTAAGCTTTAGTCATATTATATTTTTAAACAAGCTTAAGAAAAGACTTTAACAAAAAAGAAGAAGTGAAGAAATGATTCGACATTCAGTCATATTTCACAGGAAATGAACAGAGCTTTTTTTCCCCCCTCTTGACTTCCTTTCCAGTGTTGGGTGTTTCTCTGATGACAGTTTGTCTTCCTCTGCAGGAGACTGCTGCCCATAGCTGTTAATCCTCCCTCTCCTCCCACAGAACAACAGTAACCAGCAAACACATACTGAAATAAACAACACATTGCTTAATAAAAAGAGAAACTGCAATGTATGTGTTACTTCTGTAGTCAAAACTTGTGTAAAATGTCTCTTTTTAAGTTTCAGCTGCGGCACAAGCAATAGAAAAAATGTCTCTGAGTATTCAAAACAAGAGCACAGGCTGTTCCTGCTTCCTTCCCTCCCTTCCTGAAACAGTTACTGTGCAGGATGGTGGTGTTTCTTCAGCCTCTGCTATTAACTGTCTGTGCTGTGATGTCGACGGGATTCTTCATAAACCAGACAGTCTTTAATAAGCAACTTTAACATGGGAAAGTCACGTAAATCTAGCCTCTCTGGGAGTGTCCTGTTGGGCTGTAAAACAGGAAGGTTCACTGTTTTGTCCCAAAGCAAATCCAGACTCACACCAAGATGTATTTTCAGACTCTGAGAAGAAAGTGTGTGTCCAGATTTTAGAGTTTTAAAGGCCTTGGAGTGGTAGAACTTGTATCTGCCTTTGTATCTTTTTCCGGTGGTGTACCCCAGGGGTCCGTCTTTGTCCCCGTTCTGATGTCCTTATACATGCTTCCACAGGGGTTTTTAGAAAATGAAACATACCTTATCATTGCTAAGTTGATGACACAAAGCTGTACAACAGTTAGCCTCAGATAAATGGTAGTAAGACAAAGATCCTTATTCTCAATCATGAATCAATTTTCTCTGGAAGTATAGTATAGTTGACTCTGTCTTCAAATGCCAGAAATCTGGGCATCATTTTTGTTTAAATTTCACTGATAAATAATTACTATTGCAACTCTCTTTATTTGAGCTAACCTGCAGCTACTACTACAATCACTGGTCCCAAGAAGATATCTCCCCAGCATTGGCCTCTCTTACTGAAATAGTGATGTTAAGGTTCTTTAATTAGTTTTTACTGTAAAGCTCTGCATGGTTTGACACCAGTCTACATCTCCGATCTCTTTGGTCCATATTCTAAATCCAGACCCCTTAGATCCTCTGATCAGTTACCCCTACTATTACTGAAATATCTCTGTAAAGCACTCTGACTTGACATAACTCTCAAAAATTCATTAATGCAACTGTGAGACTAACAAAAGCCTTCAGTGGTTCACATAGTGGTTCTCACCAAGTCAGGAGTTCTGGTTTTGTTATTCAAGAAACCGGTTAAACCTCGGAGAGACAAGATTGTCTTTTTGTTTATATTGCAGACAGTGGAAAAGTCTCCCCGCTCACTATCTCACAGGCCTTTCCTGACTGTGAGTCTGTGTTTCCATTCAGTTATTGTGTTTTCTTTCTGGAATACGTTCAATAAAAACAGAATAAGGTGTTTACACGGTCCAATTTCCTGCTTCACATGTGACCGACGCTCAGGTTTTACAGGTCAAAAAGGATGTGAAACATGTCACTTTATGAATGTGCTGTGTGTTAAAGAACACAGTATTTTAATGTGTGTCAGCCAACCTTTGTTAGATAGTAGACGGACTGCTGGAAGGTGAACATGATGACTTCCTCCAGGACCGTCATGGCTTCCTCACAGGCTATCCGAGTGGAGGACATCTCAGAGTCCAACAGACCTGACAACACAAACATAATTTAAAAACAGACACACAACAGCTGTGAGACTCCTGTAATAAAGGCCACACTGTGTTTTAATCCACCTTCGTCCTCCTGGTCCTGCCTCCAGGGCAGCAGCTGAGGGACTTCATGTTGGATGAAGTGCAGCAGTTCGATGGAGTTGGCCATCCACAGCACCAGAGGCTGCAGACCCGGGATCAGCTCCTGCATGCTGAGCAGCTGAAGATGCTCAGGCTGCCCTTCACCGGTGCTCCTGATGTAAAAACACAGAGAGAGACATTTAGCCGATTAAAAAAACTTTAACTAATTATAATAATATTCATTAATAAAATATACTAGTTGTTGTGTCCTGGGATGATAGTTAGTTGCTTGAATCTCATCAAATAATCAAAATATTTTTGTGCACTCTATTTCAAACAAAGTAAAACCATCCAAATGTTTTACTGTGATTAAACTTCCTCTAAAATTTCTGCAAATCAGCAAAATCTTACATGCAAAGTTGAGGAACTTCCCACTTCTGCTCACAAAGCCACTGTTAATTTTAATGGTAATGCTTGTTCAACCAAAACAAGTCAAAAGGTCTGCCATCATAAAGGATGACTCTCCTGTTAGTGCTGAGGTGCTCATAGTTTCCGTATAATGAACCAAACGACCGAACTGTGGAGAATCTAACTGATCTAACAATGTCCAGCACGTCCATATTGACCAAAGTTTAAACATTTATATTTGTGTAGGCGATCAAAGCAGCTTAAAACCTGGTTTTACACATCCAGATCATTTCTATAAATCCAGACCACACTAGTAAAGGAGACCTGTGTCTATGTGCTTTTATTAGAAGCTCATGGTATTAGTAGCAGCACTTGTATCCTCCTGAAGGTACAGTCACATTACACTACTGTCCTTTAAATGTTCACTCCCATACTAAAGCCAACAGAATAAACTTTGATTTAGAGTTTGTTAAATAACTTGGTCACATCCTGAGAGAACAGCTGACACGAGATGATAAAGTAGACACAAAACTCTCAGCTGCCTCTACTTTCTCAGAGACTGTGGGAAGTGTTCTCTTTGCACAACCTGCATTTAAAAAAAACTCTTTGTTTTCTGAAGCACACGGTTGTAAAATCGGACTTTAACTCCTCTTTTATTCAGACTGTAAAACTTGAGGTGTTGTATGTCATAATCTCAGGCAGCAGCTGCTGCTCTTCTCTCTGCAACAGGTCATTGTCGTGTATTTCTGGGACATTCTTGTGGTTTGTCTACTCACGTTTCTGGCTGGATTGCTGCAAGTTCCTTTGTCTTCTCCTGAGAGGATAAACACATAAAGAAAAGTTGTAACTTGACTGTAAACTGCAAAAAATATGAAAAATCATTGTCATGAAAGACATGACTCATTCCTCATTCTCTGAGGAACGCTACAACCGTTACAGTTGTAGTAACACACTTTGTTATTCTCAAGAGTTTTTTTCCTAAATGTTTTCTTTCCTAAAAGTTCTTATTATTGCAATTTTACTATTTTTATTTAATCATTTTTGTATGATTTTATCTTAATTTGATCTCTCTTTCGTTTGTGGCTGGTTCCTTTATCTTACACATAAAGAAAATCTCCATTTCATTCATGCTTTACATCAACCACTATCTATTGATGTCTATTCTCATCCCTACATTTGATTACATTCCTCCCTCACATTTGGGGGAATATAGTACAAAATACACACATTTATTAACAGTTTATTCAGTTGGTCAATTACCTGATGCCAGAAAGAAGGAGCAGAGGTTCATCCTTACCCACATAACGAGTTGGATCTGGCTGGCTATCCGGAGCAGCAGCTGTCTGAAGTGTGTCAGCTGGAACGAGGACGCTGAGTGCTGGATGCACAGGCTCAGCAGGAAAGCAGGCGTCAGCTTTGGTTCATTTCCACTTGCGTCCAACATATCCAAAATCTCCTGAAGGACCCTCTCCTCCTGCTCCAGCTCATAGCTCACCAAAGCCTCTGTGCCTTCCAGGTCCCTCCAGTGAGGCGGTAATGGCTTCCTCTGGAGCCTTTTGACGTTGAGAGCGGAGCCGCACGATAAACACGAGGACGACGTCTTTGCGTCAGAGTTCGGGCAGAGTCTGGTCATCCAAGGTGGAGTCTGGAGGGATCCTGATGTGCAGGTAGGATCCTTAAACATGAACAGGTAGTGTTTCCCCAAGCCAACCAAGTCCCCTGGGTTCAGTTCCACCTCTTCTTTAAGTAGGAAACCATTTCTGGTCACAGGAGCACCGTGGAGGGGCTTCAGCATCGTCAGTGTCTTTCTGTGCTCCCCTGTGGAGGTTGGGTTGTTGGAGTCCAGGCGTCTGACGCAGCAGTGCTGGGGCAACACATCGGGGGCGAAGAGAAGGATGTCGACCTTTAATCTCTCCTCATCCTCTCCGTTACAGTGCTCCCTACAACAGCCGAAGATGGTGGTGGTCCCACTCATCAGGTAGATGACGAAATCCTGCAATAGAGTTTAATTAGTTTAATTTAGGGCTGCAACTTACTAGTTTTTAGGTTAATTAGTTTTCAAGATCCAAAGATTTTCGGTTTACATAAGAAAAAGGAACACAGCAAATCCTCACTGAGAAGCTGTAACTACTGGATGTTTGGCACTTGTGCTTAAAAAAATTACTTAAATATTTAATCATTTGGTCTATAAAATGTTAGAAAATACTCAAGCAACATCTTCAAAAGTCTTGTTTTGTCCAACCAACACTCGTAAATCCAGAGTTATACATTTTCCTATAATATAAGACAAAAAACCCTCAATTCTCACGTTGGAGAAGACTTAAACGATTAATCGATCACCAAAATAGCAGCTGATTGATTTTCTGTCAATCCTCTGGTCAAGGTGAAGGATGGAGGATTGCTTCTCTTGTGTAACATTTTGGAAACAAACCAGCAGTGTGCGTGTGAACAGCAGCGGGGAACGAAATGCGTTGGCAGCGAGAAGCGAGACAGGAATGGAAAGAGCTTACGAGGTGAGACAGTGGTGATGTCCGTGACCTCCGGGACACCACAGTAAGACAATTAGTCATCAATGATACCGTATTCGTCTGTAGCTGTACATCCCTCCTTTGGCTTTGCGCTGACTGACTGTTGCAGAGTAAGATCCGGCCTGCAGCAGCTCTCAGCCTGCACAGTATCCTGCACAGTCAGCAGCCTCCACCAGCGGGGACAAACAACAAGAAAGAGCTTCCTGTTCCTGGGAATGGGCCGGGCTAAAAGCCACAGCCTGGCTCTCTAGTTTACTGTTAAAAATGTAAACTAGTGATTCAAACGGCATCAGGGATATTTCTTTAAATGTGTTCACATGAGGCATACTTTACTCAGAACCCTGATCTACTGGTAAGTGCCGACCTCCCACTGAGTGTGTTTATACACTCTAAGAATAGCTTCTGTGTAGTTTATCCTCCTCTACAGTGTGTCTTCAATCAGGGTTATCTCCTTGTTTAAAACATCCTGAGCAGGTTTACTTCTGACTGCTAGTGAACACTCTGTTCCTTGTCGTTTCATTGGAACACGATGACAGACAGCTCGTCCTGTGTGAGAGTCAACTTTTCTGTTTCCCTCTGAGCCCGCGAAACTGCAGCGGTTCCCAACACTGACGTTGCCAAAGCCTCGTAGAAAAGTAAATGTAGAGTAAAATGTCCAAGCGTCAGGGACAAGAAAACACTAGATTTGTCATAATTGACTTCACTGTTTGGGTTCATTGTACAGTTTTTAATATAACATGAAATATATATAAAATATGTCACTTTAATAAATAATAGAAAAGGGGTTGGGAATCAGTGGTCTAATACAGTGGTTCCCAACCTGGGTGTCTGGACCCCCACTATGGGTCGCCAAAGCCTCATGGGGTGTCGCAAGGCCTTTTTGATTTTAAGGCCTGCTAGAAAACTTAGATAATACACACAATAGGTCAATGTCTCAGCACTTTGTTCACTTCTGTGGATAAAAGTAAATGTCAGAGACAAGAAAACAATGAATTTATCAAAAGAGAAGCCAATTAATTATAACAAATACATAATACAGACAGAGAATTGTATAAAAAGTTCCCTGAACAGGAAATAATATGCTCAAAATTCATCCAAATCTCTTGATTGATGAGTTCCTGCAGTTACTTAGTTCACTGTTTGAGTTCATTGTACAGTTTTAATATAATATTAAACATCTATAAAATATGTCACTGAGTCAGTTTATTAAATGATAAAACCACAGATATACAGGACATCACTTCCTGAGCCTGAATCCATTCTGAGAAATGCACGGTGGAGCTTTGAGTATTTCCTTCCTCTCCACCTGTGTGAACCGAGAACTCATTCTCTGACTCCGGGATTTTCTCCTTGAGGTTCGTAACATAAGACGGTCAATCCGACACTCTCCCGTACTTATTTCCACCAAGTTGTCTCCTGTAAGCTTGTGTTTGCCTTCGCTGGCGCACACGCTGCCAGAAGACTCTGAAGGATAACACTAACTAACAGTTTAATCCAGAGGTTCTCAACCTTTTACCTTTAGGGACACCTTTTCTATCATTGACACATATTTTATTGAATGAACATAGTAACTGCAGGAAGTTTGTGTAAAACGAGTGATTTGGATGAATTTTAAGCAGATTTGTTCTTCTTTCGGGTGAATATTAAATCACAGATGAGTTGTCCTGACATCTTTAGTAACTTTTTAAACAATTATCAGTCTGTATAATATAATGGGGACAGTGGTTAGCACTGTCACCTCACAACAAGAAGGTTGGTGGGTCGTTTTCAGAGAACCGGGGTTACTCTGGTAACCAAAGGTTTTCTTGGTCTTCTATGAAAGTAAATTGAATATTTTTGAGTTTTGGATTGTTGGTCAGACAAAACGAGACATTTGAAGACGTCACCAAGGGCCTGGTTCAATTATAACATCCATGTTTTTACTATTTTAATCAGCCAAGACAATAATAATCATTAGCTGCATCTTTACTTATCTGTTATAAACTATATTATCCACTTTAAACAGCACTTCCTCTGCCCCTCACCTGTCTGTGGCTGTAGCCCTGCAGCAGGAGGAAGTAGGGGAAGTCAAATGGCGGGTGAATTGAGTACTGGGTGGTGTTGTCGTCGCTGCTCTCCGTCTCCTCCTTCTCCATACCGAGCCGCAGGACGTCCTTGTCGGCCTCGGCCTCGGGATCCTCTCTGAGTGCACTCTGCCGGGCCCGGTTGGCCTCCTTCCCCATCGCAGACAGATCCATCTCGCTCAGACTTCTCCAGATCCCGAGTCCGTCCACGTCCTCACCGCTGCCATCCACAAACAGCGAGGTCACTCTGGAGCGGCTCTTCTGCAGCTTCCGAGCCTGAGCGTTGATCCCTGAGAGGAAGAGGAAGTGTGTTAAGAAACTGAGGTTACAAATATTAATATGTTTACAGTATGAAGAACAAACTGTTGCTTCATGTTCATGATAAGACAGTGATGTCTTAGAGCAAAAAAACACTCAGGAAACACCACTTAGAGTCAAAGATGTCGACAAAATATACAAGAAAAACAGATTTCTGTGTTTTGTCAGGAGGTCACAGCTCATCGTTCACATGTCAAGAGACACAAAATCAAAGAAAAGACAACAAATATGAAAGAAAACGGGCCTGAAATGAACCCATAAAGAATTAATCTCTAGAAATTGAGATAAATGATCGAGGAATAACTTAAATGTTGGAGTAGAGCTGCAAGGATCATTCACCAACTATTTTGACGATCAGTTAACTGTTTTGAGTCATATTTTAAGAAGAAATTCTCTGTTTTCAGCTTATGAAATGTAAATATTTTCTGCTTTCTTTAGTCCTCTGTGACAGTAAACTGAATATCTTGGCACGTTGGCGTCTGATCAACATTGTCTGACATTTCATGGACCAAACAACTAATCAATGAATCAAGAAAATGATCGACAGATTAACCAATAATGAAAATAATCAGAGCATTTTCTTTCCAAGATTACACAACTAATTTCTTTGCTAATTCATTATAATTAGTATCTTGTAATTTCTTTTATATAGAAAATGATGAATAGCATGAATAGCTTTTTCCAAAAATGACAAAATAGATGCACAAATATTCCTTCTTACATAAATACATTTAAAATTAGCTCCTTTTATTTTGTTACTAGTAAATAAATTATGTATTTTGGTGCATTTAGAGTTAATAACTGATTTAATTATTTCAGTCTGCACTGTATTAACAGTGTGAAACCTCTGAACAGAAGAATTATTCTCACACATTCTCTCATTAGGCAAACTTTTGGCCAATTAAATAGCCATAAAATCTAAATATTCCCCATCCCTCAGTCATTACCCTCTGACTTTTTTTTAGTATAGCAAAGTAAAACAATTAAAATAAAACCCGTTTAACATTCAACAACCAGTAAATAACTACCAAAACTCCCCCTGAAATCACTCGGCTCAATCAAACACAACCCTTCCCTGGCACCAGTTCAAATGAAAACACAACCAGAGGAAAGGGAGGAAATGTGCGGTGGAAAGCGAGATGTGACCACCTCGTTCTGATACCGAAGGCCGCTCTGTCGACCTGACGTAACACAAACACTATTCAGCTCGTTTGGAGCCATTAAGCACCGTGGAATGTCACCAGAGCCAGCTTCACACCCGCAGCTCCGACCCTCTTATCAGCTGTGGAAATGGGTGTTCTCCACATTGTTCAGCACCAGTGTGACAGACTGGGCTCGGTGCCCGAATTAAACTAAAAAAGTTACACTGAAGAGGCGAAGGACAGTTTGCTCGGGCTGCGAGAGGAGAGGAGGGCGGACCACGAACTGCAGAGGAGGAATCTCAAGAAAGGAAAGTTTGTTTCTGGTGAATGAGTCTAAAACAAAGAATAATCTTTGTCTAACTTTGTCTTAATAAGATATTACACATAATATTGAGCTCAATTATACCAGTAACAACAATGGTTGCATAATATCCCAGCAGAGGAACTAGATTATTTCATTAATTTAAGAGTAAAACCACCACACCTAAATCAGTTTAAGAGAAAGTCGTCTGGTCCCAGTGTTGGAAATGAAGCAGCTGTTTAGTTTTTCATTGTTTTAATAAAAAATGTTAAAAAAGAGAAAGTTTCTGGTTCCTTCATTTAAGATAAAGTCACTGATTTGTATTATGTTTGAAGAAATTGTGTCTTATTGTAAGATTTCTTTGCTAATTATTAATCTAATCTTGAGGTATTGCTTGTCATTGCTTGAAATTAACACAACCTGCTTAAATGTTTGGTATTTTTTCTCTGTTAAAGTCCCAATAAAGTCTTTCAGTAACTAGATTTTTATGCTAGTTTTAAGACTTCTCTTGTTTTACCCCCATTGGAAGATCTGATTATATTTAAGAATACTTGATATGATAGATGGATCTCATGTCTGTACAGTAATTTAGCTTAGCATTAAGACTGGAAACTGAGGGAGGAAACGGCTTTGTTGGCTGAGTGTAAACAACCTTTAAAACTCACTAATTAACACATTGTATCTTGTTTGTTTAATCTGTACAAAAACAAAAGAGTTAATGCGTCATTTTATTGAGGCTGGTTGATGGCAGCGAAGATCTTAAAGCCAAGAAAAAGTCTGACACACGAAACTCGCCCGTAAAAAACAGCAAAATGTTGTTTTTGTACTTCTGTTTTTGAACAAATTAAACAAACATGTTAATTAGAGAGCTTTAAAAGTGCTGGTATGTGGATTTTGTTACCATTAGACAGAACCTACAGCGGCTTCCTCCTCGTTTCCAGGCCTTAAGCTAAGCTAACTATTCTGATGATAAATTAATAATTTTGAGTGAGAACCCAGATGTTTTATCTTGTTTTGTACGAAGCAGCGATCAGCAGGAATCTCACACACACACACACACACACACACACACACACAATAATTAAAAAGCCGGTATCGGTGCAGCAGCATATTGGTCGAACGCTGAGAGAACCACAACAAACTTGCGCCAAAGTCAACTGTCCCCGGTGGGCAGGAAGCTCGCTCTGACAGAAAGAATAACACCGCAGTGGGTCGGCCCAGCGGGGAGAGCTGTTCGGTGCCTGGATGTTTCACGGGGCCCTAATGGGCCCTTGCAATAAAACAAAGATAAGAGAGAGGGGCCGCACTGACCTCCTCTATCCCTCACTGCAGCTTTTGTTTCCTCCTGACCTCTCTTACATGCCTGCCATCTCCCCTGTTCTAGCCGGTGATAAGTGGAACAATGAAGGCTGTTAGGCTGCAATAAGAGCCGAGGATAAAGGCCCCCCATCCCGCCACGACACCGGCCGAGTGATTGATTACCCAGACGTAAGGATGTGAGGGTCGCTGAAGAAGACAAGGTGTTGTATACCTGCTGTTACTGTGTCCCTGTCCTTCAAACTTTGCTCCTCAACGCTCGCTCGCAGCTGGATTTCGAAGCGTCTGGAGAAGCCCTCCTTTGGTTTCCACAGCGACTGCAGCATGAGGGGCTTCTCGTGGTCTCCCACCACCCGGAAACACTCCCTCTTCCACTGGTTGTCTGCGCCCGTCTGGCCGATCACGTCACAGAGCACGTAGTCGTTGGCGTCTTCTTTTTCCAGACAGTACCTGAAGAACAAAAAGTGTAAGTTCAGACGAAGAGGTCGATATAACAACCTGGAGGTACAGGTGGGGTTCACTTTAACACATTGCCCAAAAGATGGTTAACATCAGCATAAAGTGGGCATGTTTGTAAAAGGGGAGACTAGAACCCATTTTCATTCAGATATCTTGAGGTCAGAGGTCAGAGGGATCCCTCAGGTTCAATGGATCCTCAGTTCTTCCAGACTTAAATCTTCTTGCTGTAACTCTGTCAGACGTAATCTGGCTCTACACCAGCTAAATGCGACCCCCTCTCCTCACCTCTCCAAGGCCTCCTTCACCAGCTCCTTTGCACTGGACTGCGTGGTGGCCAGCACGCTCTTATAGTTGGTCCCCTGACAGATGTCGCTGCCGAAGACCTTCAGGATGCCGGGGACAGACATTTGACTGGACAGCTCAGCCGGGTCGTCCGCAGCCTGCAGGTCGCCGGGGAGGCTCCCTCCGCCCGGTGCCTGGCCGCGGCGTGCAGCGTCACGCAGGTTGGGGCTGTGGTTGAAAACAGTTGAAAGCCTGTTATTGTGGCGGCGGATTTTGCTCTTGGCTGGCTGCCGGACGCCCACGCTCTCCGTGGAGCGGACGGTGCTGTCCGAGTTGTTGGACCTGAGAGGGAACAGAGGAGACGGTGAGATAACGAACACAATATCTTTAATTTAATTATAATGATAGAATATATATGGGAGCTGGTCTGACTGTACACAGTGATTTATGGGTAAATAAAAGGCTAGAACTGTGACCTCCAATCTGAACTAGTTTTTTTTCATTTATATCTAATAATATCTCACATTATATTACTATAAATATTACTTTTGGCACTAAATATTTATGTCCAGTGTGTAAAAACTTTATCTCCATTAAATGTGTCCCACATAAAGCAAAGAGGAAGTGGTTAATGAACTTTATAGAAGGTGTCAGTACTCTAATTACAGGAAATAAAGACACAACAGAACTAAAATACACCTGTAACACCTTTTTATTTGCCTTTATTCTGCATTTCATGACTAAAGGTGGTTAAAAAAATGAAAAATTATGTTTTTGGAGGAAACAACAACAAGGCAGTTCTGTAATGAAACAGTTAGAGACATAAAACCAGGAAATAAAGACGCTTAAATACTAAAATAAACATGTGTAACACCTTTTAAAGTCTTTTCTTAAAGCCTCTTTGTAATAACTTTTATATTAAATACATTATTTTGGATTATTTTTAACTTTCTCTTATTTAGCATTTAATTATTATGATTATTAATGTATTTATCAACTCCTCCAGTAAGTGTAGGGAAGTGTTTGAACTCTGATTCATCCTTTTTCTGTTTTTTACAGAACTTATAGGAAACTTACAGAAGGAGTGGCACAGTTTTAATAATATAATAAATGTATAATATATCTTTATAGGAGAAGTTATATAGTTGACAAACAAACAACATTACAGTGTTATAACCATTATTATAAACACCATTATAACCATCATTATAACCATTATACAGTGTTATAACTTATTATTATAACCATTATAACATTA
>NW_023339696.1:20172484-20172657 GCF_004916995.1 Morone saxatilis | reverse complement strand
ATAACCATTATTATAACCATTATACAGTGCTTTATATAGAGGATAAAGTTGGACTTACTGGACAGATCCATTATTATAACTATTATAACCATTATAACTATTATTATAACCATTATACATTATTGTAATTAGTATTATACCCATTATACAGTGTTATATAATATATATATATA
>NW_023339696.1:20172222-20172384 GCF_004916995.1 Morone saxatilis | reverse complement strand
AGAGAGAGAGAGGGAGAGAGAGTATATATGGAGTATATAAGTACTAGGGGAGATATATGATGGTTTTATATTAAATTCAGTTTGACTTCAGACGTATAATAACTTAAAAACAACATCAATCAATCATCATCAACAATCAACAATCATCATCATCATCATCAT
>NW_023339696.1:20157143-20172108 GCF_004916995.1 Morone saxatilis | reverse complement strand
CTCTGTCTCTCTCTCCCCCCCCTCCTTTGTGGTATTGTGTAACAGGCTGGCGGATGTGAGCGAGCCCCACCTGCAGCTGCTGCACAGCGAGCGGTTTGAAGATGAACACGATCTTCTCTGCAAGGAACGACCTCTTTGTGTGTCTGTGTTCGGTATCATTCATTTACCTGCACTGAAGCACACAGCTGAGTCTGCTGCAGGCCTTTTAATCCATGAGTGGATCCTAAATGTGTGTAAGTGAGGAGAGGAAGGGATGAACAGTACAATATATCATATATTTTACACATTATATTCCTCAAATTCATCGATTAATTGCTGAAAAGCTTAATTTTCTACATGAAACTAAGTAAACAACAGTATTTGGGAGGTTTATTAGCTGCTCTGACAATAATTAATTACCCAAATCTGACATTTTTCTCATTAAAAATGTTCTTTTTTTTACATTTACAACACTGAACAACGTTTCCATGAAGCAATTGAGCCCTCAGTAATCAGATGTTCTGTCATGTAACTATATAACTGATTGATCGGTTCCAAAATGTCACGATAACGTAACGGTGTGATGGATGTGAAAACAATGTCATAAATATTATATCTGCAAGACATTAATATTAATGACGACACGTTTGTTTGCACGTGGAATAAATACATGTTTAAAATGTCTGCAGCACGAGGAAAAGCTTCTTCACTTCAAATTAAACTTGTTTACAGATAAATATACAGAACATATATACAATATATATTATATCTCACCTTTGTGGTACATATTACAAACAAATACATTAACAATTAACCAAATTACCACAAACAATTACCTCATTCTGCAGTGAACCTGGTGCCTCAGGGGCCCTTAAGGGTCTTACATCAGTTTATTATGAATATATGTTCTTTCTTACAGTAGCAGTGCTGTTCATGTCTTAACCAAGATCATATTTACACAAATGTTTATTAAAGCAAGGGTTTCCATCCAAATAGCATTAGCTTATTAGCTCTAAAAACATCCTTCCTTACTTTTATTTATGTAATCTTCAATAAAATGTTTATCGTTAGGTTCAATATTTCTGTTTTCCATCATAAGAACTGTTTGTCTGTTTGGTTTAAATCAGCTCATTAATTATTTGTTCTTTTTTAAAATAAAAGTGTTTATTTATGTGAATTGATGATAAAACAGTTCAAGCTTTTCACATTAAAACTGCAGTTTATTATCATATATATATATAATAGATTGAGTATACTCATAAACTATTTGTTCTTTTCAGTATTGAACCAGTTTCATGTAAGTTTTAATCTCTGCAAGGTAATTTTTAAAGTGCGCTGAATAGAGAAAAATGGATTTTGATACTTTAGGAGAGAATATTTTACAGTAAAGCAAAACCTTAAAGAACAATGCAGAAATAAATGTGTGTTATTAACTTTTGTCCTTTAAATATAGAGCATATTATAAAATAAGAGAATTTATGGGAGTGTATGTTACAATAACAGACTGGAGCTTGTTTGAGAAACACAAAGTTTCATCTAAATTGACCTTTTTCATTAGTTTGATGTTATTTTTCGTCTTTTACCCATCAGTACTAGCACATAGGAGGATGTCAAAGGTCAAAACTTGCTGCTAAAAGTCATAAATTTGACATTTATAAACGTAAATCTCTGATATTAATCTCACCTTGTGCAGGAGGACATTAATCCTCACTAATATGTGAACATATATTGAGTTTATCAGATTCAGAGCAATAGTTCAACGCCTGCAGAAGGGCTGAGTAATACCTGTTACCTTCCACTGATAAATGGTTCACAATGAGGAAGGGCAGTGGTGAAAATACGAGGAAAGGAAGAGGAAGCGGCCTCCAATTAACCAGAAAGACACAGAACGAAACAGAAAACTGGAGGTTTCTACAAAATAAAAGGAAATAGTGATGAACAGATTCAGAATATTTATATTACATTTGTATATTTATATTACATGTTTGCCAACAGAGCCTCCTACATGGGACACACTGGACCTTTGACCCATATAAAATGTAGAAATTATAATTTGTGGCTAACTGTGTTTGAACCAATTCGCCATTTTGTGTTGGACTGTTTTCCTGACTGTTGCCAGGCAACCCGCGGAGACTCCAGGAAGTTACCGGTCACAGCATAGAAACTGATGTTTTTATACCGTAAAAACACAAACAAGATATATTAATAATATTAGTTTGTTGGATTTAATCACGTTGGGCAGAGCCAGGCTAGATATCTCACCTGTTCTCAGTCATTATGCTAAGCTAAGCTAACTTAACCCTCTAGGCTGCTCGTCATAGGCTAATAGAGTTTTATTTTGAAATGGGAAAACCAAAATCGGGAAACGACCCATTTTCCTATTTTTTAATATATTTTTAAAAAACAAACAAACAAACAACCTGTTTTCCCACTGTTTGTTTTGTAAATAAAAACAGAATTCAAAATGATTTTATATTTTTTCTCATTTCAAAACGAACACTGACCACTATTACAATTATCTATCCAACTCTCCGCAAGAAAGCCAATAAGTATATTAAACTACTTTACTTTAAACACTTTTGAAACTTGCAGGCCCCCATAACACGCGGCAACAAGTGGGGTTTTATTTTGAAACCAGGGCGGAAGTGACATGTTAGTGTGTGTGCAGCTGGTCATAGAGGATGTTCATGTGTGCAGCATCAGAGCTGCAGATCCGACGACCGCAGAGACACACCGAGCTCACATATCTGCCGCCCTCAGTCGAGCTCAGCCAGCCAACAGAGCCGGAAGACCTTCTTCAACTCAAAACCAGGACTTTTATTTGTTTATGCAAACATTGCTGCTGCTCACAAATATGCTGCTGTGCTCACACTTTGGAAGGAGACGAGGCCAGCCTTAGAATAAACTGCAGCCCAAGAGAGGAGGGAAGGTGAGAGAGAAGCTGTGTTTTTATTAAATATCAGAAAAAAGTTTGTTTTAAAAATGAATCAAACATCAGACTTCCTTGTAAAAAAAAAGTATTCATTTAAGTATGAGTTCAGCTCTCTTCCTCTTTCTCTTTCTCTCCATTTCTCACTTCTCTTTCGTTCACCACATTCAACCAAATATTTACTGTAAGTTTTTTCCAATATGTAGTGTTTTGTAGTTAAATTAAGCCATTTAAGGACATTTCTGCTGCAACAACAGCACATTACACATAATAATTAGGATTTTAAACTATTTATAACCTGTTATATTTACACATACAGCATGCGGCAGTCCAGTTATACTTATATATATTGAGATAAACACAGGTTATATGTTCATTTCTTTGTTATTAATGTGCTTGTTTACTGTACCCTTCTGTTTAATTTGGGCTGGTTGTTCCTCAGCTGCATGTTTTTACACCCCTCACTTTTGGGGAAGTTGTTTTTAAAAGCTGTTCTCAAACTTCTGCCACGCTCCTCCTCGCAGGCAGAAACAAAAAAAGCTGCACCATTTTTTTTGCCAAATTCATGTGTAGGGGAACCAAAACTAATGATAAAAAGTAAAAAAAACTAAAGGTCTGAAGTAAACTTAAATCGCATGAATTCAACTTCAGTTTGAGAAAATCTGTCACAGTTTCTTTAGTTCTGAAAAATATGTTTAATTTTGTGTGTAAATCAGTCGAGATATAGACATCATGGTTAGAGGTCAGCGCTCTGTTTGGTCTTTGGTGAAGTGAGTGACCTCATGGCGAGACTTTCTCCTCTGCAGACATGCACACACCCTTCTGCAGCCTGCGGTGAAACATGTTGGGCCTCATATATGAAGATATTCTCTCTTATTTTATGTCCGTATATGTGATTTTGTCACTGGAATAAACGCACAAAAATACGGAAGTATCCAAAAGGTTTGGACAGTCAGAAGATTACAGACATGGATCTTTACAGATTATATTTAATACAGATATGACTGGATCCTTCCAGATAAAGGTCCTGTTTGTCCAGTCATGCTCTTATTTTGTTAAATTTCTCACCAATGTTTTCTAATTTTTTCAATTTCAGTTCAATTCAATTTCAACAAAAGTTATCTCAGGACACTTTTGAAATAGAGCAGATAAGCACTGTACTCTTTATTAAGTTATTTACAGAGACCCAACAGTTCCCACCATGAGCAAGCACTTGGCGGCAGCGGCAAGGAAAAAAAAAACCTTTTTTAGAGGCCGAAACCTCGAGCAGACCCCGACTCGAGGTGGGTTAGTCGTCTGCCTTGACCGGGTTAGAGAGGAAGGGAGGAGGTACAGAGAGAAAGACGGAGATGCATCATCAACAACAACAGTAACAACTATACAAGTACTACTTATAATAATAATGATGATGATTTAATGAGTGGTCGAGAGCGCTCTTAACATCTCGTGTTCACAGTCCACAAATGATCAAACTCAAGCAAACATAAGATTTAAATTGGAGGACCATAAAATAGGTAAAATATCATATAATCCGATTAGATTATATGTTTTTGAGTCATTATAGTGATTTTATTATTACATTCCTGGGTTAAAGAAACACTATTGCTCCACTGATCCTTAAAAAAATAAATAAAAACGCTTAAATAAATAACTCACAGCTATCTTATACTTTCACTTATTTTACCCTATCCATCCATCTGTTGCCTTTTTTGGTGACATCTCTCCGAATTCTTGGCCACATGTGTCAGAGTATTTGCACAACACCTGCCCTTATATGGTGTTTAGGGCGGCGTCACTTATGCCAGCAGCAACCAGCTACAGGCCTCCAGTTTCACATCCAGTGGGATTCATCGGTCAGTTCGTCTGCGTGAGAGCAGATTGTTTTAGTGTCGACTTCCCTCATATTTAAGAGAGTGTTAACGAGAGCACAGAAGGATGAGTTTGTCTGGCGTTAGTCACCTTTAAGTTAATTAATTACATTAATCTGACAGTTATTGTCTCACTTAAACATTCAGATGTTTAAGAAAAGTAGTTTAAAGTTCCCCACAGCCCAAAGGGGCATTTCAGTAGTTTGATAACTCAGCTTGTATCTTACTGGAGCTGAAACGATTAGTCAGTTAATTGATTAGTCGATTCAATAGAAATACACTCAGTAACTTTACCAAACTTTGCTTTTCTTTGTCACTTTTCAATATCAGTTAGATATGTTTGGCTATCAGACTTTTGGTCAGACAAAACAAGAAATTTGAAGACGTCAGCTCAGTGATCATACACTAAATGATTGATTGAATAATGGAAAAAATAATCTTCAGATGAATCAGTAACGACTAAATAATGAAAATAAAGTTCTATAAAAAGCGTTTCAGACGTCTATGAGGTGTTAGCAGCTCCACAAAAGGGAGATTTCCGCTCTAAACTTCTCACATGGTATGATTTAAATGTTCAAATTATCAAATATTTTACCTAAAAAAGCAAAAATCTGAAAAAGAATATCCTAAACATTTAAACAGATTTGTCTCATTAATCATCTCAGGACCCCTCAGATGTATCTTGTGACCACTTGGAGGGGCTCGACCCCCAGGTTAGGAACCACTGCACTGAGCTAGCTAACTGTATAAAACTAGCTCACAGTATAATATTCTAACACATAATAATCTATCAATCACATTTTTGATACTTTAAGTAGATTTTGGTGATAATACTTTTATTTGCAGGACTTTTGCTAATGTAATAGAGTATTTTTACTCTGTTGTATTCGTAATTTTACTTTACTTTATTTACTTAATTTTACTTAAAAAGGATCTGAGGCAGTTTGTTTTGTGATTCCTAAGACCGTTCTGCAGTCGTGATCGTGTTGTATTTGCATGTTTATTTATATGTTTTATGAAGTAGTTAAAGTAGCTCCACCTTAAACTACAGCAGTCAAGCAAGTAAAACAGTCACAGGGGACGTTTTACTGCAGAACGAGGACTTTTATTTTGGATATAAGTAGATTTTGTTGTTAATACTTATATTTGCTTGTAATAGAGTATTTTACATTGTTGTTTTAAAGGATCTGAAGTAGTTTACTAAGGATAGGTTTACAACTAAAACTGTAAAATACTGCTCACACATGAATGCATCAGTGAAATAATACAATACACTCACATTAAATGTAGCATATAATCTGTCACACACTTTTACTCAAGTAATATTTTCACTACTTCCTCCACAACTGATTCAAAGCTGGAGAACAGCAGTGGGATTGTTCTAGAAGAAGTAATCAAATAAACAGTTTCAGCTGCTTCTCTTCTCTTCTGTGTGGCAGCGTGCACGAAGGCCGCGCAGTTTACTGTATGATGCAGAATGAGAAACAAACCCCCCTGCAGTAGACAGTGAAACCTAATGCAATACTGCAAGCAACACTTCTACATACAACTGAAACTATTAAGTGCTGTTGGTTATCACTATTAGAAGAATGCTGTTTGCTCTATATCGCCTCATTTTCTTTACTTCTTCAGTCCGTCATTGAATCCCAAGAATTCAGCTTCTTAAATGTGAATATTTGGTGCTTTTCTTTGTCTTTTATGATAAAAAAACTGAACACTATTTGGGTTTTGTTGAAAGTTGAGGGAATAATCGTCACGCTAATCATCATGACAATACTTAGTTGCAGCCATGGTCTACGTTTTATTGACCGTGTGTCGCTTGTCGGTTGGTAAAGCAAACGCATAACATTTCAAATTTAAGTCAAACACGTGAAGAGCAGGAAAAAAATTAGTGGTTTCCTGCTCTTGTAGTTTGTGGTGCTGAAATGCTGACCAGCTCACTGTCAGCGTTGTTGTGGTCACAAACTGCGATTTAAGTGCTACTAGAACTAGCAAAAATACCTGCTGTGCTGCCTCAGCGATATTACGTCTACTTGCATATAAATCCTGTAGATATTGTGTCTGTAAATAGTGTTTTTCAATAAAAATATGGAATTTTACAATCTGTTTTTAAGATAAATAGTAAAAAATCTCACATTCAGGAGCACTTAACCTTCCAGTTGTATTCCTATCTGTATTCTGAAGGTTTTTATAGAAGGATTTCTTCATACATCATTCATAGTCTGATTTATATCTCATTTTATTCCTAAAAACATGCTGTAAAATAGATGCTGTTGATAGTATTCTGATTCATAGAGTGATAAAAAGAGAGTGCAGGCTATACGCCGACATAAGGTGTACCTATTTTTAGTCAGCATTGTGTATAATTACTTTTAAATTACCTATTATTTGCATAATGTTCTGTGAGCTGTGAGCGTTTTAACCCTGGGATGGTGACATACAGTAGCTGTCCAAGGAATAAGGATAATATAGTGTGTGATTTTAATGCAGTTATCTCAACCTGCATTGCACCCTAGCCTATAGGCCAGTATTGATTGCAACATCTGCACCTTTTTCTGTGGCTAATGTTCATTTCGTAATGCCTGAACCCAAACCGCAGATGTTAAGACATAATGTGCGAATACTACTGGCCCATTTTCCTGTGAGTTACATATGCAAGATTTCCCCAAAATCTGGGGCATAAATTAAGAGTTGACCCACTTCTTCAGGCACAGATATGGTGTGGGTTATAAAAATAATAGATACAAATAAATAGCACAAGAGAAACAAGAGACCAAGCCCTGTAATAACTTCCTGTAATAACTGAGAATTTATATATCGGGTCGCCTAATAAACATAAAGCAGAAGTCAAAGAGATTACTGAACCAAACAGCCATTACTTTGACACAGAATGGTTTCATTAATGCACATTACACAATATATATATATATATTAATACAATATAGGAAGGTTACCGCTTCTAGTTTGCACTCACGGCACGCAATAAATACAAAACCTAACAGCATGAAGTCCTCAAAGAGTCCTCTTGTTGCTGTTATCATGTAAATGTTGATTTAAACACGAGAGGTGTGAGTTAGAGATTAATGATGAGATAAGAAAAATATCCTCATTCTCACAGGAACAGCAGGCGTACTCAAACTGTGCTTGATTTCCCTGTTAGTTATTTTATGTAGCTAAACACTTAATCAGCAGCGACTGGAATGAGAACAAAGCTGCTTCTTTAAAGTGTTCATTCATTACTAAACCTTAAAATCCCCTTAAAGTTTTCATGTAAAGACTGAGTTAAAGTGTGTGTTGAGACTGGAACGAAGCTGTTTCTTATAGTTATTAATGTGTTCATGGAACAAACATTCATTTCTAAACATTAAAACCCCTTTTATGTCCTAAAATCATCAGGTAGAAATGTGAATTTTTTAAGTATAGTGACTATAATTGTTTAATAGAGTGGTTCCCCAGCCTTAATTAGTTTACCCATACAGCCCTGTCGGATGGACTGAAGTAGCCCTTCATTAACACCCCCCATCATGCTCCTAATATGTACATTTGAATTATTTAACTGATTAAACTATCGGTCGGTTTGGTATTGGAGTGGAAGAAGCTGAATGTTTCAATCACTTATCCATCCTGTTTCACTTTTTATCCATTTTAGCTAACTATTTCAACTGTTAAATCGTGACCTTGAGCTTACAGTTTCAAGTGTTTTATCCGTTAGTTTTAGCTAATTGTTTTCAACTGACTTTTAGCTGTTTTACTTTTTAGCTCTTAACTAAACTATTTCAACTGTTAATCCGTAACTTGTAGCTTACAACTGACGACTTTTAGGCATTTCACTTTTTATGTTATTTTTAGCTAACTATGTCAACTGTTAATCCACGACTTTTGTCTAACTATTTCAACAATTTATTCATTATATTTATTTGTTACTTCGTGTTTCATCCATTAGATTTAGCTAATTGTTTCAACTGTTTTACGTTTATCTCTTTTCCAGTACTTTAAGCCAACTGTTTCAACCATTTATCCATTACTCTTAGTTAAAACTGATGGATAAAACACTTGAAACTGTTAGCTAACTATTTCAACTGTTAAATCGGGACTTTTACGTTAACTGTTTCAACCATTTATCCATTACTTTTAGCTAGCGTAACTGAGTCAGATTTTTTTTTTACCTTAAAATAACAGCTTCAACATCATTTCGATGCTATATGTAACTTTGGTTTCCGGGTCGGGAGTTTGCATGACGTTTTATTTTAAGTAACACGCCGCTAATTTCAGTGAAACTGGTTTATATTTTATGGAGTAAACGTTTTCTGGTTTTCCCTCTGATGTCCTTCGGTGGCTCCACCTCAACCCTGAGGGACAGAAAGCTTTACTTGTTGCTAAAAGTAGCTCAGTAAGCTCAGTTACCGTACTGGGAGCTCATTGGACCACCATAGGGACAGTGAGTATCATGCAGTATTTACCATTGTATCTTCTCCTAATGGGTACATTGATTCAAAGAAGAAACTTATAATCTTGCAAAGCGCTCTACAGCTGCATGAGTAGAAGAAGAGAAGCGATGTTTTTGTCACCACATCCTTCACTCCGTAACCACAAACAGAGGGAAGGTTTTACTCACGTCTGTGGGAAAATCACCAAATGTAACAGCCAAGATACAGTACAACTGTCATGGGACTCAAATCCTGCCTGTAGCTTTAATTTCATTCCTTTTTGATCCTAGTTTTAGAAGTTTAACTCTTTTAACTAAATTACATTTACAGTAATGGCGTGCTGACCTCTGCATTCCTGTGTGTGTGTGTGTGTAGGTAAACAGTAGCAGATGAGGAAGTGGCATTTGTGACTCTTCCTAATTTAAAAATAGATTAAAAATGTTTTTTTTCCAGTTCCTTTACTCTCCAAAGGTAATTTCCATGTTCTACATGATACCAAGGACTTGTAACCCAATAGCTGCATCACATATGACTGCATGGTGGTTAATTCCAGGAACTTAGGTGTTAAACAGTTAAACAGCCAGAATATAATAACCAATAAGCATTTAACATCTTGTTCCCTTCAGTCATATCCCCCTAATGAAACCAAACAGAGGGCTATTGTGTGAGAAATATATAAAATCAGCCTTACCTGTCCCGCCTGTACATTGAATATTAATTAATGTTGTGTTTTGGAACTGAAAAAAACACACTTAACAGTGTTTTATCGCCACTTTAATGAACTTTTTATAGAAATACGCAACAGAAAATGACACATTAGCTCTGTTTGGGGTCTCAGCTGTAAAGTATGGTAAATACTAATGTCATTATGTAGGATAAATGCTGTTAATTTCTTTGTGCGTGAAAAACTTTTTCATCAATAAAAGGAATATATATTTCCAGTTTAACATAAAAGATTCCTAATATAGTGTAATAAAAATAATTTATGGTGGTTTCTGTGTTAATAAGGTCAGAAGAGAAGAAATAATATATTTAAAGGAACAAAATTAGTTGATTTTCAGATTATTATTATTATTATTATTATTATTATTATTACTACAAATACAATATCTTAATCTTATGTCTTTAACATTTATATATTTAATGTGCTAGTTTATTAAATGTTAATTTCTTTACTGTCTTATAGTTTTAAAACAATAGTTTGACATCACTTTCTTGCAGAGAGTTGTATGTTATGTGCTGAAATAGCTTCATATTTAATGTAATTTACTCATCAAGAAAACAAATAAACATATTTCCCCTCAAATTTCCCCTTTAATAGTTCATCAGTAGCTTGTAAAACACTTTAAACACATTCATTTGTATGAAAGATGTCGTGTACATAAAGTTTTTGGAGAGAGATTTCTGTTTTAAGGCAAAATTATTATTTTAAATTGGCCGTGTCATTGACTCTCTTCACTTTGAGCCGTTTTGAAATCATCTTGTGACTTCCTAAAGATGATCGCGTGACACTCCCCAAACCACAGTTGGTGACTATCACTCTATAAACAGCGTTATCTCATCAGCATGTTGACACCTCGGAGAGAGAAGCGTCTCTGCTCTCAGAGATGAGATTTTATATCTAACAGACACTTTGTTTTTATGAAAATCATAATTTTTTAAAAACATTTTCTGGAGATTTTAAACCTCATGTTGAAGAGTTGAGGATTTAAACTGTTTTTCTTTCTCCCCGCGTAGAAACACTTGGACTCTCTGATCGTCCCTTCGCACATTTTCTTCGTTTTCTGAACCTTTCTGAGACGTCAGCCGGTGCCGATGGAAGCCAGAGGGAAGTACGATTTTAACGCAACAGCGGACGACGAGCTCAGCTTCAGAAAGGGCGATATCCTAAAGGTCAGCATGTGTTCGGAGGATTTTCTCGATGTGGTTTTAAAATCTTGTTACCGTATGGATGACGGCTTTACTTTTTCTTGGTCAGATTATAAGCTCACAGGATGAGTGGTACAAAGCAGAGATGAACGGAATGGAGGGATTCGTACCTCAGAACTACATCGACATGCAGAGTCCGAGGTGAGAGAAGAGAGTTCGTTAGTTTAATCCTCACTCAGACTTTATTAAATACACATTGTTTGACACACGTTGACTGTATGTAAAGATGGACGACATGACAGTGGTCTCGATGGCTCCCTGGTGGATGGCTGCAGTATAGGTCATAAACTCCTTCTATGTTAGCAGATGGGACCAAACACTAGGTAGTATCATTTCTGGTAGTTCTTATCACACTGAGGTTTGTTCAAGTGTTATTTTTTCAGATCAATTTGGTTTTAATTTGTTATTTGATGCTATAAAAAGTAGATAAATCGTTTGGCTGATGCTTGTGGAAATATATTGGTTTAAGTTTATCCAGTAGAGGGCGCTGTGAGTAGGAGAGAAGGAGCAGCTCTCAGCAACGTCAACTAGAATCAGTTGACAATGTTAAATACTTTGTTAAATAATATTTTAACTTATAATTTTATACATTTTTTAGCTACCTTCTGAGGACCTTTTGCATCATGTTATCTATTTTCAGTCCAGCTCAAACATTCACTATATCAGCCTCCATATCAGTAATCTAAAAATCACATATTGGCCGGGCTTTTATAAAAAGGGGGTTTCACATCATGATTGACAGCAGAGATCTGCTCTCAATTGAGTCGACCGGGTGTCCTTAATACCGCTGATCCGACCCCGATCACAACATGCATCTGTATCTGGATATTTTCTGTCCAGTTGGAAAAAGAAGGAGACACATCTTTATATACAGTCTATGGTGTGAACCATTTTAACATCCCAACAACATCCCAAAACCACAGCAAGAACAATTGAACCGTGCAACAGGACTCCAGATAAAACAACAATATAAACACATGTATTTTATGATGTTTGTGCCTCTGTGACTTTGGTTCAGCACCACTTCAATCAATCAAAAAATGGTCAAGAACAGGAAGATTTTATTCTAGGTTTGTCCTTTCAAGATGTCTTTGAGGAGACTGTACTGTAAGTCATGTGAAACTACCTGTAGGTGTGTGTGTGGTTTACATCAGAGAAGCGGCAGCATTATATCCTGTTTCTCTGTCTGTCTGTGTGTGTCTGTCTGTGTGTGTCTGTCTGTGTGTGTCTGTCTGTGTGTGTCCAGGTGGTTTCAGGAGAACGCCAGTCGCAACAATGCAGAGGAACTCCTGAGACACCAAAGCGTGGGAGACTTTGTGATCCGAGGCTGCCAGAGTTCCCCCGGAGACTTCTCCATCTCTGTCAAGTGAGTGAAAATCTGTCTGTAAGTCTGTCTGCACGCGCAATTCATAAATATACCTCAATGGTCTCTGATCACTGCTCTGTATTGATCACTTATCCTGAAGAAAAAGCCTGTGCTGGATTTCTTAAATTCCCAAGATCGTTAGTAAAATGATTTCTTTCTTTGGTGTCTTGTTAAACATATCAATTAAAAAATCCTGGAAATTGATCTTTTATGAGTTTTATGTTTATGAAGTGAGAATATTGTAGAGAGGAGGTTGATAGTTGGTTAAAATATAACATAAATAAACATAAAGTCTGTCTATTAGCTACCTCGTAAAGGTTGTAATGGTGATCAGTTCAGTTGGAGATAAAAAGAGGATTCATTGGATACGTTAGCTTCATCTCCAAATGTTGGTTTCTGACTAACTTTACTGCCTTCTGTAACTTATCAACCAGAAGGATGGATGTTAATCTGTAACTAGCTGGTATGCTACCCGTTAGTTGTAGTGTCTGATCAGATACTGTGAGAGCCGACATGAAAAGGATGAGATGATCAACTCGCAGTCAGAAACAATCTCAATTTAACAGAACTGATTTCAGAGAGATTGACATTTAAAGCTTTAATATGTAACATTCCACATTAAACAGTGTATAAACTGTTATATATGTAGTTGAGTTGTGTTCTTAGATTATCACAAATGTTTCCAACAATGTTCAAACTCTGTCATTTTATTCAGGTAACGCTGCGTTTCATCGGTTGCCTGTCGATGGTGTCATATCCCCTTTGTGCCTGCGTCAGCGTTGTGGTTGTCTGCCAGAAGCTGTCACACATTGACTGTTTATCCAGTCTGAAGCCACATTTTTAGCATGCCCACGTTTAGATCTGGTGCCTTTTAACTCTATGATTTGAACGGATGAAGGATTTTAGTCATCGACGGTCTGGATCTTAAGTTATCAGAAAAACAAGCCTGAGCCTAAGCGTTAGCAGCAGCTCGGCTCGCAGCCCCTCCAGGACGTCCTTTGTCTGTCCAACAGCGTGGGAGAAGCAGTGATTTTTAGGGTGGAACTGCTTTATGCAGTGTTTTTACCTCTTCTTAAACTCCCATGATTCCACGCTACTTCACCAAATCATCAAACTTCGTCATTTTGTTTTGATGTGAGTGGTATAAATTACATATTGTACGTTAAAACAACACACCCACTTATTAAAACGATATCTCATTTACAGTATTAATAATCTAAGTCTTGATCAGGTGGTTTTTAACACATAAACGTGTGGTTAAAATCAGTTAAACTGTCAGTAAACTGATATTTCCCCCCCACGCCCATCTATATATATATATAAGTAAACTCTGACTCATCGTCTCAGCCTCCTGGCGTCTCTGATGCTCTGCAAACTCTTGCAAGACTTAGATATATTTACGACAGCTGCAGAGGTAGAGTAAACAAGGCCGAGGCAGCAACATGAGGTTCACTTAGTTTACCTTTAGTTCAAACTGCACACTGTAGAGCAGGCCAAGCTTTCTTTAACTCTATCCTCTGCTCCTGGTGAGGACCTCCATTATGCCTGTTATTCTGTTTCAGTAAGCTCTGATGTTGTAGTTCTGTACGTTGACCAGCAGAGGACGATCCAGCCGAGGCAACAGCCTCTGGAATGTCGGATCAGCGGGAGCCTCCAGTAGTTCAGGTCCAGCTAATGTAACTCCTGTGTGCGTGCTTTCTCACCGCAGACATGAGAGCGATGTTCAACACTTCAAAGTGATGAGAGACAACAAAGGCCAGTACTTCCTGTGGTCTGAGAAGTTCACCTCCCTAAACAAGCTGGTGGAGTTCTACAAGAACACCTCCATCTCTAAAACCAGGGAGATCTACCTCAACGATGGCAGCTCGGACAGCAAGAGCCCCTCCACGGCCCAGTCGGTAAGAGACATTAATTGATAGTGGGAGAGAGAGGGAGAGGGGGGATGACACGCAGCAAAGGTCACAAGTCGGAGTTGAACCCATGGCTGCTGCAGTAAAGTACATGGGGCACCAGCTCTACCAGGTGAGCTACCAGGATGCTTATATATTTTACATATTTTGAGGTCTAAATAGGTGCAGATGTAGAAAAAATACAGCGGTGTAGTGACGGGTTTAACCACTAAATGACCTCTGATATAGGGGAGCGTTCTGCTGGCTGAATTCCTTTCCTAGGATGGGGAAGGCGTGATATAGTGGAGTAAGGAATCAGGAATACTTATACACTCAAAATGCGCAGTTGTTTTCTCACCCGTCTGTGGGCCGGTATTGATTGCAAACTCTTCACCTTCTCTGTTGCTAACGTTCATTTCATAACGGTCCTTACTGCCTGAAGTCAAGCAGCAGAAGTTAAGTGACAATGTGCAAGTTGTCTTAACATGTCACTGTTTATAACACAGACAGACCTCACTTCAACACTGCAGAAATACACAAATTTTTAACCAGTAAAAGTACTGATTCTTTACTCAAGT
>NW_023339696.1:20156843-20157130 GCF_004916995.1 Morone saxatilis | reverse complement strand
CTACATTTAAAGTATAAAAGTAAAGAGTACCCTCTTGGTTTCCTCTGACAGACATTCCTACCGGCTGTTTCTATGCAAACTGAAACTTCCAATAAGTTTCGTCCTATCGCGTCGTATATACAAAGTAATAATGAAAAAATTAAACTAAAGCGTGTTTTTGAAAATGTGAGGAGTATACAGATATTTGTATAAAATTGTAGGGAGTAATAATATTTGTACTTTGTTACTTTCCACACAAAGTTTTGGAATAATTTTTTGTTTTTTATGCTCAACAAAATTGAATCAAA
>NW_023339696.1:20156606-20156799 GCF_004916995.1 Morone saxatilis | reverse complement strand
AAATTGAATCTAGCCAAAAGAAGAAGTGACGATAGATATGACTTCATTAAAATAATTTATTTAAATCAACTGAAATATTTCTGTGTGTGGGATATGAAACCAACACCAACACCAACACCTTTCAAGCGTTTAATTTAAGTCCTACAGTTGGACTCTGAGCTTGTTCAGATTTTGCGCCATTTATTTGCACTGT
>NW_023339696.1:20156302-20156506 GCF_004916995.1 Morone saxatilis | reverse complement strand
TATATATAATAATAATAATACATTATGGGACGCAAGGGAAATGTCAGAAGAATTATCTGATAATCAAGTCAATTAAAAATAAAGTCAAGTATAAAGAAGAAGTGCTAGAACAGGAAATGAAACCGAAGAAGACAGAGATTAATGAGGAGGAAGAGACGCTGTGAGAAAATGAGCATCAGAAGTCCGATTAATCTGTTCAAACTG
>NW_023339696.1:20151237-20156191 GCF_004916995.1 Morone saxatilis | reverse complement strand
ACAAGGAGCTTTCATTTTTTGTTGATTCTGGTGACCCCTGTGGACAAAAGTGGTAATATTTCCACAGCCTTGGTTTATTAACTGGTTTCAGGCATTAATAACAATATAGAAACAGCAGAACTTCTCACTGATGGTTTGTTTGTGTTGTTCATATAAAGGCTTCACTATTAAACTGAGACTGTTTCAGTTAAAAACTCCTTGTAGTACGTTTAAATTATTATTATGCAACTGAAGGTTGTTATTTTGATATAATCATCAATACTCTTTGTATTCAATATAGTCTGATTTGATTTGTTCATTTTCTTTAGCATTAAATAATTTACTGTTTATATATTTGACTAATTAATCAAACAAACTACTGTAATGACCCAAAAGTTATTACATTTAAAACAGAGAAAAGCTGCTTTAGAAGCTGTGACCAGATAATAATTAATAATAATGTTATTTTTTTAATAACCTAAACAATTAATCATTTTCCAAAATTGTTGCTGTTTTCTCAGTTTCAGTGTATTTATTTCTAGGAAGTTAAAGGTAAACTCAGGTATGTTGGTAAATATACTGTTTACTGTCATACAGGAAGTTAGATGAGAAGCTCCAACCTACTTGTGGTGCAACTCGTGGAACAAAATACATTTTCTAAAATGCAGTTTTCCCTTGAAGTTGATTTATTTTGGTTACGTTTACGTGAATCTTCTTGTAAAAAATCTTTCTGGTTTATAGTCAACAGGGCGTTCACGTTTGATTTATGAACATATAAATAGAAACTGCTCTACTGAGGTTGCTGATGAACGTACTTTGATGTCACAGCGAGCTCTTATCTACTTCCTGTGTGTTTACGTCTCGTAGGTGAAGAGGGGAAGTTTGCCTGAACAACGTAGCGCAGCTGCAGCAGTTCCTTCACCACGCAGAGCTTCAGACCAGCCGCACAACCAGCTGGTACATACACACACACGCACACACCCTGTACCCCACAGTCCTGTCAGATGAACTCAAGTAACCCATCATCAGCACCACCTTAATGTGTTCATTTGAATTGACTTTATATAAATATCTTTTTTGATATAAAAGCAGATATTGCCACAGTGTTTTTATTTTTTTAAATAAGTTTAAATACAGATGTTGGAAGTTTTTCCTTCTTTTCCAGGCCAAGAGAGCCGGTCTGGAGGAGAGAGCTCACACCATCGGTCACACGGGAAGAAGCAGCCCCATCAGCTCTGCTTATCCTCCCCGTCGCACGTCTGAGACCATGCCCCTCCCTCAGGTCAGCCTGCTGTCCTGCCTCCTCTAAGAGCTACAACGGGTCTTTTAGAGGGTTTCCAGGGGGTCTAATTGATTGTCACTATAATTCTACCTATAAAAAACAGAACGTTTTGGTTTCATACACCTTCTGTAATAAAACATCTCAAATCAGATGGGGGACCCTGGGACAAAATTTCTCTAAAATGGGGGTCTGTGGTCTAATTGTCAGTTTAGGGGTGACATGAAAAAGTTTGAAAACCACTGAGCTACAACACACATGTGCTATGATGTTGGCTGAAGTCCAACACATGATTGTTTTTTCAATAATCAATTAATCTGTAAAAAATCTAGAACCCAAAGTGGCATCATCAAATTACTTCAACAGTCCTAAATACAAAGATATTTGACGTATAATCAGAACACGCTGGAGATGTTAGAGTCACTAGAAGCACATTCATGACCATTTGTAAGGTTTCTGTGTGCTACCGGTGTTATAGCTAAGCTAACAGCTCAGAGAGTAACTCACCGGTGTGTGTGCGTGCAATCAACACTGCAGTCCGTTGGTGTTTCCACAGCGTCTAAATAACTGTGCTAGAATATAAGAATACAAAGTGGAGGGTTAGCAAAGACCAGTAACTCCTGTGAATGATGCATCTCCATCAGTATACATTTAAAAATGAGTGCAGCGGTTTCACAGACTCCCACCCGAGGCGGAGGCTGGTTAGAGAGCGTTAACACTTTTTCTTATATAAATGTCACGAGGTAAATTAGTCCCAAGCATTGAGGCTTACAAGGCTCAGGGTAATTTAAAACAGTCGAGGGCGAGTTGAGACATTTTTTAACCCACAAAATGCAGATTTTCTTAAATTTGAACACCAGCATTGATTGTATTAATGTAGTTTACAGCTCTAAAAACACCTTTCAGGGTGCAGTACCTCTTTAATAAGTTACCCTTTAACAGCAGTGTCACTTATTATTAAACTAAAGTGTTTGCATTGAGTTGATTTGAGTAAGTTGGTTTCCCTCTGCTCTCCCACAGAGGGCGCAGTCCTCGGTGCAGGTGAAGGCGCTCTATGACTTCACCGCGGAGGAAGACGACGAACTCGGTTTCTGCGTCGGGGACGTCATCGAGGTGTTGGATCGCTCTGACGCGTCATGGTGGAAAGGGAAGCTGCGGGGGAAAAGCGGGCTGTTTCCTGCCAACTACACGTTACTGCTGTGAGAAATCCCCGGGCGACGCACTTACTCTGCACACTTTCACAGACTCGCTCTGCAGGTGCAGCGGCTCTGAATTTGTGTTTCTGAACATAAACTCTGAGCAGTCAGTGACTCATGTAATCTCTGCACCGCACTTCGGCGCTTCATCAAGGCGCTGGTGCCCAAAGGACTGAGTCAGTTATATTAAAATCACATATATGCTGCCACTCAGTGCGGTGCTGGTTCAGGTTTTATTGAAAAAGGACTCAGGAGCAGCTGCAGATGGCACCGAGGAATGTCTTATTATTGTAGTTACAGCAGGTATTTATTTGCATAACGCTGGTTGGCTGGTCTGCTGATGAATCGACTGTTTCTGCTCATGTTTGTGTAAATGTAGACACATTTTATACCACAAAAACCTTTTTGTATGAAAAATTCAGTAGATTTCAAAGTGCTTAAAATAGACGTGTAACTTCCTCGCTGCTCATTGACTTGGAAATAAAAATGTTTTATCACAGATTTGATGTTTAAATCTAATTCTGGCTTTTATTATAACACCTAATTTGGATCATCCATCTACAGTTTATAGAGTATTTGTAACATTTGCTTTGTCTGTAGATGTTTAACACATTATCTATATATAATCTATATATAAAATAAAGTATGTGCGACAATTCATAAAAATACCCTGGACTATCAAAATGAAGTGGAATCCTTTTTTCTTCCTACATTAGATTCTTTTATTTTGATATTTTTAGGGACCCTGAAGTTAAGTTCTGCCAAAATAAAAACCACAAGTAAGGAACATTTAGTTTTATTTAATATTATTATATTATAATAATTCATAAAAATAACATTCATCGCATTCATTTTGTATAAAGTGAAAATATTAAACAATAATTAACTAATTAGTCTGTCCGGCTCTGAACCAGTGTGTTCTGGCCTTTGAACAAATGCAGTTGATGGCTTTTCAAACTGTGGTCCGGGGACCAATGGGGGTCCTTGAGTGGGTTATAGAGGGTCCACAGCAAAAGGAGGAATAAAATATTTTAACTTTTGTAAAAATCTAACAAAAATCTAAACATATGCAGCCACAGTGAGACCTTTTACTCTTTTAATATGTCTGAATCAAACACATCTGTATACTGGGTATCAGTAAATTAGTGTTTATAACCAATTTATCTCAACATATTTCAATCTTTTTTCTCGACATATTGTAATTACTGTTTCATTGTGAGGTTTTAGAACATTAGGGGACAATATTTAGTGTTTTTTAAGTCCTAAAAACTTTTTATAATGAGCACAAGACGAAGGTGGGAAGCCGTTTTTACTGGCAGGATTACTGTAGTTTACAAAAAGACAAATAGGAAAACATGACATTAATTCAAAGTCCTGAGACTTTAGTTTACAGTGTTTCTCTTAATGGCATGTTGGACAACAGGAAAATGGCGGGTTAAATAATCATAAATGTATCAGTATATCTGTGTGAAACCCGTCATTACCTACCTACCCTGGCTGAAAGTGATTGATGGTTGATTTATGGTAAATGGACTTTGATTATATGGTGCTTTTATAGCAAAGTGCCTTTCATGTGCCCACGCACGCATTTACATCGATGGCAGCGGGTTCAGTCTCTCACTAAGCGACACTTAAACATGTGAACAGGAGGAGTCAAGGATCAAAACACCGACTGTCAGAATCTCCTGAGCCACACATACCTCGCAATGTGGTCACAGGGGACTTTTCATCTTTACAAGCTGCCGAGAAGCACCTGAACGCACCATAAAAATGTACAATTTTTTACAAAAAATAATGTTAAATTTAAATTGGCTGCAGTTTAATGAGGAGTTAAAATGAGAGAGAGACAAAATCAGGTTTACATGTGACTTGAGCACAGAAGGTGGATGCAGTAGTTGTGCACATATTGTACAGGCGGAGGACAAAAACAGTACAAAAAGGGAAAGTAGAGGCTGTCAAATGTTTTCTTTTTATTATTGATTCAGTGTTTTTACTTTGCATTCAGTTTTAATTTGACGTTTCCCAGAGAAAAGTACCAGTTTAATGATGTAAAAATACTCCAGTACAAGTCAAACTCCTCCCTAAGTAAAAGTATTAAGTAAGTATTATCAGCAAATTGTACTTAAAGTATTAAAATTAAACATTGTTACACTTTTATATCTGATATCATTAGAATGTAAAAGCAGGATTTTGCTGCTAGTTGGTTGAACTTTTCTATACTGCAACAAATTGTATTATTTTATCATATTTTCATTATGGATCCATCTGCTGATCATTTTCTCCAAATTCTGAAAATGGTGAGAAATGTTGTCTCAATTACCCAGAATCCAAAGCGACACCTTCACAATGGCTGTGAGCCATTAAATGTTTTTACATGAATAACAATCATCCAAAGAGCTACTAATTTACTTAATTTAGCTTTATTTTCTGCTAATAAATAAATAAAATATTGACAACAACATTGTTTTGTTTGTTAAAATCAGAGTAATCGAGTATTTCC
>NW_023339696.1:20142290-20151212 GCF_004916995.1 Morone saxatilis | reverse complement strand
TATCCTGTGCTGAATGTTCCATCTTCAAACTAGTTTCCTCCACGATTACAGAATAGATCCAAGGATCTGATTGAATTGTTGGATTTGAATCAGTAGGAGTGACACAAAAGTAATATTGCAACTAACTTTCCACCACTGGAAGGGGTCTCTCTCTCCTCTCTCTCTCTCTCTCTCTCTCTCTCTCTGTCTCTCTCTCTCTCTGTCTTCCTTCTCTCTCTCTCTCTCTCGCTCTCTGTCTCTCTCTGTCTGTCTCTCTCTCTCTCTCGTGTCTGTCTGTCTCTTCTCTCTCTGTCTGTCTCTCTGTCTCTCTCTGTCTGTCTCTCTCTCTCTCTCTGTCTGCTCTCTCTCTCCTCTCTCTCGGTCTGTCTGTCTCTCTCTCTGTGTCTGTCTCTCTGTCTCTTCTCTCCTCTCTCTCTCTCTCTCTCTCTCTCTGTGTCTGTCTCTCTCTCTCTCTCTCTCTGTGTCTCTCTCTCTCTCTCTCTCTCTCTGTCTGTCTCTCTGTCTCTCTCTCTCTCTGTCTGTCTCTGTCTCTCTCTCTGTCTCTCTCTCTCTCTCTGTCTCTCTCTCTCTTTTGTTTTAACACCAAATGTTTTTATTCTGAAAGTTTTCCAACAGGAAGCTCTTTAATATTGTGTTTGGTCTCCACGTTGACTTTCAAACAGTTGGCCCCGCCCCCTGCTCCTCACCTGCGCACCTGGCGTCCCCGCGCGCACAGGTATCGCTGTGCCGGAGAGGAGCGGATCAGGAGCGGATCAGGAGCGACTGCAGGGGGGGAACTTTAGTCTGCTATGGCGGAGTCTCAGCTGCTGTGCATGGACGATGAGCACGTCAACGAGAAGATCCCGGACTCCAGACCCGAGTTTTACTACAGCGAGGAGCAGCGTGCGGCCCTGGAGCAGCTCCTCCGGAACGGGGACGGAGCCTTCAAGATGCGCCTCAAGGAGGACAACATCAAGGACTTCCTCTCCGCCAGGGAGGTGAGGTTCATCCGGAAAACCTTTCTCGAGTACGACACGGACAGCGACTCCGAGTCCGGAGAGCATGAGAAGTCCAAGGAGTCCTCCAGCGCGGACTCCGGGGTCCACTCCACCTACTGGCCCCAGATGTCCGACACCGAGGTCCCGTCTCTGGACATCGGCTGGCCCGGCAGCAGCGGCGTCTACAAGGGGGTGACCCGGGTGTCTGTGCATACCCACCCGCCCAAAGAGTCCGGACCGCACATCAGGGAGGTGGTGAGGAGGCTGATCCAGGAGGCGCACAAGGTAACACCTTTATTATCCTGTAAAGACACAAGACTGCACATTGAAAAATAAATAATATTTAACTCGTTTGTGAGTCTGAAAAGTTAAAATTTCTTAAATGAAATGAAGCAATAAACATTTTCAGCCTGTCTCAATACATATAAACATCACAAACAGTGTTATTATAATAAATCAACCACTATGAACATCAGTTTGTGTAATGTAGATAGCTATAACTCATTTAATTTCTTTTTTTATTTGGTTAAATTATTAGATTGGATAAATAATAAACACAATGACTTTATAGCAGCTTGTACTTTCTGAGGAAAACATGAAGCAAAATGAGCAAAACTCCCTCAAACCTTCATAAAAGTCAAGTCAGAGTTTATTTAGATGGCTCAAAATTATTCCTCTTCCAGGATGGACAGAACGAACCAACAAAACCACATTAAATACAAATTTTGACGACACAATTTCTTATACGTGAGGATTTTTAAATGTATGTGAGGAATGAGGATCCAGGAGGACGGTTACAGCTTCAGGTATCCTCGAGGGAGACATACAGCACGACCTCCTCTCCACCACGGAGGCCTGGAAGAGGACAGGCCACAGAGCATGGAAATAGGATCCAGGAGGACGTTGAGCAACTTCAGGTGTTGCCAAATAGGTAGAACCAGAACCACATGACCTCAAAACAAACAAAAACACAATCAGGGCTTCAACTAAGGATTATTTTCAGTAACAGTTTATCTATTAATGTCTATTTAATGTCAATTAATCTTTGTATTAATATCACAAAACGGTGAAAAATACTTCCAGTTTTACAGTTTTCAGATATTTTGTTTTCTAAAACCAAAGATACGTCAAAACTTTCTACAGTTGTGTGTTTATATGTAAAGAATAAAACCAATGGACTAAAGAGATTTATACATTAAGTCTTGAAAGCACCTTGAATCTACTAAACTCCCAAAGCTTAAAGTTTCTATGTAAACTCGTCTACACTGTTGGACTCTACAGGATGCCCTTAAAAAGAAAAAGTGGAACACATTTATGACCAGTATGAAAATAACCAACTATAACAGCAATAAAAAAAGATCCACTGTGATTGGCTACCAGTGATCATGTGATGGAGAGCCTCAGGCTGAGAGCAATTAGTGTCACTCCACGTGTCCTGTCCCTGTTTAAATAACGCTCTCAGGCTTTAACGTTTATTTCAATCCAAAGAAAACCTGCTATACTGTCTGAAAGGTTGTCTGTACATGCGTGATACTGTGTGGATTAGATTTATTTTGTCATAATAAACCCATAAGAAAACGTTTTAATTCAGTTTAATTGACCTAAATATAAAAACATAGATAATATAAAGGATAATTTAGGGTTTTTTGAAAGTCTGAAATCAGATTTAATGGTAAAAAATTATGTAAATGTGTTTCTAAATGTATTAATAGTTTATCTTTGTAGACAGATTAGTATGATATTATCTCAAATTAATGTCAATTAATGTTAAACTAGGGGCTGCCATTATGAGACAAAATAATGTAAAATATATAATTTCTCCCTTTTAGTATAAAATGTATTCTCAAAAAGAGAACAAGTGATTCATAGAGCAAATATGAATGCTGTAAAAATACCTTTTTAATAACAATTTAAGTATCATGTTATGATCTTATTGTGTGTTGTGTTTTTTTATGCACATCAGAGCCTGTATTAGGTTTATAGTGGATTATTCTGGAGTAAATAGAACATAAAACATTTAAAGTCATCATACAAAGGCTTTGATTACTACAAAATTATACAATATATGAAGAAATTAGAATGTATTAAATGTATTTAAAGAGGGTTCCTGCGCGTCCTGGAAAACCTGGAAGTTTAGAGACTAGTTTTCCAGTCATGGAATATCCTAGAAATAATCTATGTTGTCCTGGAAAATGTATTTTAGCTCTTCACTCAGGTCTTTGCCACAGATCACTTACGTATTTAGTTTAAAGCTCGACAGTTGGGTTCAATGGACGTGGGACAAACTTGATCTGGTTAATAAATAAAAGTTGAGAAGATGAATTTTCTGTAAAATAAAGTAAATTCTACTTAATTTATGACCTACGGTCTGTGGCTGTAATGTTATAGTTAACAACAAAGTACACAGCGGAAAAACTGGCGAAATAACGCAGCGTTTGCCATAAACACTGACTACCTACAGGCACTTCATCATGAACCCCATACCATTACAAAAGGAGGAATGAAACTAGAGACAACTCCTGGAAAGGTCCTGGAAAATGATTCCTTAAAAAGAGTAGGAACCCTGTTTCTGCTTCCTTTTCAAAACAAAAAATATTTGAAATGAGTTGATAAAAATCTATAAACTGACATAAAATACTCAAAAGTATTCAAATATTTCCCAAATTGTTCTATTGCAGCAAGTAACTTAAACAGATTTTTGTGTGTCCTGTTAAAAGAGAATTAGTTGTTGGGCTGCAACATTAATCAAAAAGTTATTTAAGTCACAATATAACCAACTAAAATATCTAAATTGTTCAGATGTGTGACATTATAATGAAGTTCTGTAGTTCTGCACAGATTCGCTGACCAACACATTCATTTTGTGTTGGTCATTTTGGGACAGACCATCAACAAATGTCACATCATCAAGATTTTCATTTATTTATATCAGTGAAAATAATAATTAGTAGTTAAAAGGGCTCCTCTCTTAATGCCCGCTGCACGCCTTCCCTCGACCGTAGTGTGGGAAAAACCACATGGCTGCCTGTTGAAGAGTTACAGCTGTTGTTTCAGCTCTGCACCGGTATTTATTTTACCTTTATTTTACCAGGAAAAGATGTCAAAAAATGTCTTTTACAAGAGAAACCTGACTGTGGTATAGCAGCCGTACAAAAAACACAACATATTAGGATACGACATGATGTACAGAAAACATCCACAGTACACTAGAAACTATTTACACAGTTTAACACAAATATTAACACAATGGCTTCTCAAGAAAAACAACCACATTCTTTATGACGCGGTTAAATTCATCAGTGGATATAGAAAATGCAGTCGTCACCAGATCCCCCTGGGATTATTAAAGTATTTCTGATTCTGATTCTGATCTGTTAAAACCAGAGAACATTAAAAAGCAGCTGCTGGGAGGAATGTAGCTGGTAACTGACACAAAGCAGGAAGTTCACCCAGTATCGCTTTATAAATAAAAATGTACCAGTGTAGTGTGAGTGGCCGATCATGTCCAATACATCAATCATAATGATTGGTTGATGTGAGGGACGCGTAGAGATGGATGGTTCGCTGAATAAAGGCTCCCTAAAGTGGTAAAATGTCACTGTGATTAATCACAGACAAAAAAGTGTTTTCTTTGCATTAAAAGTAGATTTATTTCTAAAATAAAAGCCTATCTTTACGTTGATCTCTTTAGCTAGATTAGCAATATGTGCATTAAATAAAAGCTTATGATCTATCTGTTGGAACAGACAGATGTGATGTTTATCTGTCAGATCATGATTGAGCTTGAGATTTCAGTGCTTCTGTGGAGGCCGGAGAGTACGAGCCTCAGACAGGTTTCAACAAGTGCAATTAATCTCTTTATGTGGAAGGGAAAATAAAAGTGACATTTAAGAATTATTACCCAAAATCTCAATTATCAAGGTCTGCTGCGTTGCAGAGTAACTCTGTGTTTCAGCTTGCAGCAGTGAGACTTTAACACAAGGCCTGTTGTGTTCAAAATCTCTATGTTGATGCCAAAAACAGTAACATGAATCATTCATTCAATTAATCTACATCAGCTCATAATAAAAAAGGTGCTTACTAAACACAAAACATCTCCATCGCACCTGCTCCCAAAGTCTTATTGTGACTGTGAGGTGTTGAATTATTGATTATTATGTTCTGTACAGTAGAACAAGGTATAATCAGATAAAGATCCACAAATAAAAAAGCCACATAAATACCTCCAGGCACTGTTAACCTTCCCTCTGTGCAGAAAGTAAGTTATAGTCACATAACAACATACTAGAATATAAAATATAATATGTGTATTCAGAATCATATTCATTCCAGTAAAAATAGGGAAGGGTTAAACAGCCCTCGGCATCAATAATAAAATCAGTGGGAAGGTCATAAGCAAGTTTTAACAAGCTCAGTCATATACCGTGCAGACGGAGGAGGCCGACCCGCTCTAAATGTCAGCTCAGATCAGGGCTTGCAGACTTGTTCAGCCCAGGTTGGAGCTCAACAGGCCTCCTTCTTTATGCTTCTCTCACCCACTCAGAGGTTCCCACAGCTCCCTCTGATTGGTTGACCTCCCAGTTATTCAAACTTATGCTGCAGAGGGGGAGTGCTCACCTGTGATTGGTCTGACGTGTGGCACCAGAAGGCAATAGTTGCAGGGTAAGGAGATCGGGTTTGTTCTGACTGGAAGAATACAGTCTTTCTTTCTGAGGTGTTGAGGAAAGAGAGTGCGACTCATTGAGGGACTCACTGAGGGATTCACTGAGGGACTCACTGAGGGACTCACTGAGCTCTGAGAGAGCGGCCCCGCTGCAGAACTGTTATGAATTAGTAAATAATTAAACATAATTTGACACATATGTTAATCCTCTTCATTATGTGTTGACAGTAGCCGACTCAGAGCCCTGACAGCTTAATTAATTGATCACATGCTGAAATTGCTCCCCCTGAGGTAAATCATCCACTCCTGGAAGCCGGCCAAATGCTTCAGAGAGTATCTTTGCGTTTCAGTACCCCGTAAGTTCAAATGCTTATAGAACAACATGCACGTACTTATCTCAAATCAAGAGAGGAAGCGCAGCTGTGTGATTTATGTTCAGATGAGCTGTGGATTGCTGGGTTTCAGGCCAAGTGGATTTCTATGTCACAGGTGGGTAATTATGTTTCTGGTTGAACTACATTCAACAGTAAGAGCAGCGTAGCAGAAAATGTCCATATTAACAAGTCATTTCAATCCACACGCAGGCTTAGCGTCTAAAGCAGTGAGAGGTTTTACCAGCTGGGTGAGGTAATTTAGTTTTAAACACAGTCTTTATCGCCCTGTAGAATAAAGAAATACACTCAACCAGATAAGAGCAGGTTCCCCGGGACCTGTTAGCTTTGGGCTTTTAGCATTATATTATTTATGTAGATATTATGTGCATGTTTGAGAGATAAATACAAGAAACTTACTTCTTATTGTTGTAAAATAAATGGACTGAAAACATTTAAATGTCCAGTGTGTAGGATTTAGTCACTTCACCCTCCGTTTCTAAGCGTGAAGGAGAAACTACGGTTGCCATAAAAAGTGCTAAAGTCCAAAACTGTGGCCAGTGTTTGGTTTGTCCATTCTGGGCTACTGTAGAAAAATGGTTGTTCAACATGGCGGCCCCCGTAGAAGTTGACCCCCAACAGCTAATTCGGAAACACAATTATTCTCATTTTGGGGTCATTATATAACTATAACTACTAATTTCTACCAATAGATCCTTAATGTTATACACTGGACCTTTAAAAGTCAGCTGGAGACAGTTTTTAACCAACAGCGAGAGAGATTTAGTGGATAAGCTCAAACAAGCTACCTACAACTGATGAAATCTGCTTGTGACAGTTTTCATTTCAACCGACAAAATCTAATCAAAGACACAAAGTTTAAAGAATTACTATGAATTTTGATGCTAAATCTGCCACTGTTATCACTGTAAACTGTAAGTTTTGTGCCACAATGGAAATCCCAAAATAATCAGTTGGCCCCATCTGGCAACCTCTATGAAAAGAACTAGTTCATATGACGTAGTTATTCGCCCACATCAGAGTGTTTCCAAAATGCTGAACTATTCCTTTAAAGCTCCAATATGCAGGATTTAGTGATATCTAGCGGTGAAGTTGCAGATCGAAACTTCAAATTTATCTTCCAAAAGCACAAAGGAGAAACCACAGTGGCTGCGAAACTTGTGACACAAAAGACCCTATGAAGAACTGTTTGGTTTGTCCATCCTGGGCTACTGTAGAAACATGGAGGTTCAACATGGCAGACTCGGTAGAAGAGGACCTGCTCCCTCTGTAGATAAAAACACAACAATTCTTATTTTCAAGTGATTGTACACTAATGAAAACATACCTATGAATATTAGATTCAGTTTCTACCAATAGATCCTCCTAAATGTTACACACTGGACCTTTAATGGACCGACAGGCAGTCATTGCAGCTAACACTAAGCTAAAAATAACACTTATATTCCTGAAAGATCTGCAGTGAAAGAAGTGTCTCCTTCAATGGACAGTTGTTTTTTCCTATTACACAATCTAACAATTACACTCACACACGGTTTACTTTTAATAATTGATGTCATTTAAAAATCAGCTGTCACGTGTGAAGTTGTCTGCCAGGAAAACTTGTTTGGAGGTGTTTGGATCGAGCCCAAACATGTACAGGAGAGCTGCAATAAGGAAATGGAAAAAAAGGCCTCACATGATCAATCTAAATTGCACTTAAGGATATGAAAACACAGTTTACACACAAAATACCAAAATGGACAGTGCATCAGCTCAGTCCACTGTAGGCTGACTCCTCTGTTGTAGCACATTGTAGTACAGTATGTATCTTGTGGATGATTTCTACCATAGCTCAGATCCTGCACTGTTATGTTGTGTAATGGTTTTGAATATAGACACTGCTGTGAAATAATTAGCAGTAAAAGTAAACTGTAGGCATTGTTGGATTGTGTCCAAACTGACTTCAGTAACCTTTTAATCACCTGGAAAAACTAGTTCCTCTGATGTTTCAACTGCTACTTCTTCGGTAAAAGATGTGCTTAACATTTTGTATCACAACACTATTAATAAGTCATTGTCTCAGTTTCGCTGTTATTACTGTGACAGCGGGAGTGGTAAAACACTTTTATGAGTCTTAATGTTGCAGGAAGCGGGTTTTCATATTGGCAGCAGAACAGTCAGAGATAACCAGATATGACGTGAATAATGTGCTCACAAATCTCTACCAACCCGTCTGGTCGGGGATGTTAGAAAAGAAAAAACCAAATGGAAAAAACAAAAAAGAATCTGAGTGAATTTAGTTTTTTTGTTCACCAGAAATTGGTTAAGAGCTTCTTTGTCCTGCCGTTCAGTGGTGGAAATATTTACGTCCTTCACTTCAGTCAAGTAGAAATTCTGGATTAAATAGGAATTCACTGCATTACAAGCAAAAGCAATGAAAATGTTAAGTTGCAGTAAGTAAGGCAACATTTCCTTGAAGTTCAATTCAATTCAATTCAGTCGGCGTCATCATCTTCTGCAAAAGTGCCACATCAGTCAGTCCAGTCTACGGTGATCGTCAGTGTAGTTGTTGCTAACTGTTGGTCGCTGTGGCCCTGTCTTCTGTCTCGTCTGGCTCTCTCTTTCTCTCTCTTTGTTCTCTGTCGCCGTTTCTTTCTCTCGTGCGTCGACCCGCACCGTGACGACGCGTCGGGGGTGCGCTGTCCGAGGGTCCGCCTGTGAAAAGGGCAGTTTTTCTTGTCGCCGTCGCCAGCAGGTCCTAGGTCTCATGGTGTGGTACTGTTGCGGTCTCTGTAGAAATGTTAAACGAGGAGTTCCCGACTCTAGAACCTGCTCGTATTGTTGAAAAGTGTCCTGAGAGTGAACTTGCCTGTTTCGATGGAATTTGGTGCGGTATACAAGCAATAAA
>NW_023339696.1:20137685-20142190 GCF_004916995.1 Morone saxatilis | reverse complement strand
TGGCTCCTGTTCTACTTTTAGAGACTATAGGAACCACAAGTAGCCCTGCAGACCCCAGTGGGTCACAGTGCTGCTTGAAGTAAGACTTATAATTCAGAAAAATGGTGTTATACTATTATATGTTATATTATTGGATAGTTACTGATGTTTTAATGTGTAAGTGCCATTTTTATACCACTTGTGTAGTTTGTTGCTGTCAGCAGGGGTTACTGCTTCAGTTTCTTGGGGGAATTTAAAAATATATATATCCACATATTGAGTCAGTTTGCACCTGCATGTGAAAAACTAGCTAACACAGAAGTTAAGAAAGTTAAAGTTTATTTATTTTGTTTTAGTTGTGGGTGGTAACATAATAGTGATAGCGTTAAAATAGTTAGCTAAAAGCAAAGGATAAAGTGTTGAGTTAGATAGTTAGCAAAAAGTGATGCATAGACTGCTAAAATAACTAGCTTAAAGTAAATGATACATGGCTGAAAGTGATTAAAATATAGTTAAATAGTTGAAATAATTAGCTAAAACTGAATAATAAATGTTAAAATAGCTGATGGATACAGCTGATGTGTGACCTAATTGTTGATGAAGTCCTAAATCCATCTGACGGGCTGTTGATGGAACCAGTGGCTGCATCATGTTTTATAAGCTCAGATCTTAATCTGTAAAGTCACTACAGCTGTCAAATAAAAGTCCAATATTCCCTCTAAACTGTAGAGAATAGAAGTGAAATAGAAACATTAAAGTACATAATCCCCCCTCTTTGTGTTCCCCAGGTAGTGGCCATAGTCATGGACCTCCTGACAGACCTGCAGATCCTTCAGGACCTGCTGGATGCGTCATCGCGGCGCGGGGTGGCTGTCTACGCCGTGCTGGAGGCGGGGGGAGTGCCCCACTTCCTGGATATGTGCGCACGGCTGCAGGTTAACGCGGTGCATCTGCGGGTGAGGAAGGGAGCTCAGCACACACTGACAGAGCTGACAGATGAGTGCTGCAGAGGGAGGAGGCTCGCTAATACAATACACAAAGAGCAAACGAACACGGAGAGAGTTTCAGTGGGTCACAGCTCTGCCTCCTTTAGCAGACAACAGCAGTGACTTAAGTACTTTTAGGGATTAAGAGGTCTCATGTATCATATGTCACACTCTTCAGGAAATACCTGACATTTAAAAGACCACAGACGTGTTTGTTTTGGAGGTTTATTAAACCTCCGGCCTGTTAAAACATGATCATTAGTTGCATAATCAAATAGTTTTGTTCCTCAGATATGAAGTAGCCGCTGCATTCTGCTCTTTTTAAAGGGTCAGTGCATTCAAACCACAAATAGTTTCAGTTCAGGATTTTGACTTCACAACAACACAATGGAGGTGAAAGGAACTGACAGCATTGAAAAACAACAAGTGAGAAACTCAACACCGCCCTTTATTTCCAGGAATGGTGTCTGAAGATAATTATTTGAATTCCACACCAGCATAATTTAATGTTTATTTGCATTTTCATAATCAAATGATAGTAGAGTTATGCTACTGAGCTTCTTAAGTGGTTTGTAAACCAACAGCGGTCCTTAAGCAGGTCGTTGGGCAAAAGGAGGAATAAAATATTTTAACTTTTATCACATTGTTGTCAAGAAATAGGGTTGGCTGTTTTTATTCATTGCAATTTATAGTGAATCTGAAGAATTTATAATCTTGCCTAGAAAAAGATCTGTTTATGTGCTCCTGCTATAAGCTGCTATAGATGTAAAGTATTGCGATTTGATTTATAATAGCAGCTACACTTTCACATAAATATAATAAAAGTGTGAATGCTGCGTAAACCAAAGTTAGTGAATAAGATGTGATGTGAATGGCAGTTGAGATTCAAGGTTATTTTATTGTCATTTACGATTGCACGGTTGTAGAATGAAATTGAGATATAGTTACCTTTTATGCTCCTTTTAAAGCAGAGGTTGCTCCTGCAGTTTAATTGGGGGTCAAAAGATAGTAGCAGGAGGTGGAAGAACTAGAAACTATGATTTATGTGATCATAATCGTACATAGTGAGTCAGCTGATACACCTGAACTAGGCCATAGTATGCTCTTTTTCAGGTTCATACTTGTATATGGACCTGTTAGAAAAGGTTAATATGCTTTAATGTTGAAAAAACTTGTTTCTCTCATACATTGCTGTCCAATCTGTCATCTTGTTTTGGGTAAAACGAAGTCAAGAAGTGAACACAGAACTGTCTGTTTAAACAGATCATTGCTGTGTCACACTTTTAAATCTATGAGCTTGGGGAAAAGGCGTCAAGTGTTTTTAAGTAAAGTAAATACAAATGTACAATGGTGGGTATCAAACATAAGATCTTTGAGGAATTACTGGGATACGAAAAGATGAAATATTTCAGAAAACAGATGGTCTGGCTCCATTTTGACCCACTGATGCATTAAATATAATCATCTTACTTTTATGAATTAACATAACACAGTTCTGTGTGTTCTACGTTGCAGTGGCTGAGAAATTATAGTAAGTGTTGATCTAGATTAAGAGAGGACAGCGGTTCACTGAGCCAGACTGTCATCCTATCTCCACAGAGACACAATACCCAGCCTTATCTGCTGTACGCAGAGTTTTTAGCTCCAGTCGAGTTTAACTGGAGCACTGGAATACCTTCCCATTGTGGTGTCGGTTGATAAGGCTGTGAAAGGCCTTTTCAGAGCGCTGGGCTCTGTTACTCTTACTTCTTACAAATGAACATTCATAGATCCTGAGAATAGATCCAAAGACTGTAACTTGATGCTTCGCCCCACACAGAGGCTGACGGCAGTGGAAAGCCTCCTCCCAAAGTGTCCACTCACAGTTTACGTCTCCTTTTTCTTTCTTTTCTGTTTCTTTCTGTTTCTTTCTCTTCCCTTTAAGTAAACATATGTGGCTGAAGGGTTTGGGTTTTCCGTCTTGACTTTATGTTCCAGTTGACTTTATGTTGCAAGGTGTGACACGGCAGTTTGACTTGGCATCTCTTTGAGTCATTCATGCATGATACAGCAGGGGGACGTTCGATAGCTGTGGCTGAGTGAGTTTACTCAGGCTCACCCGTGTGATGCTAAGCCAGCTGAAATGTGTAATTAAGCGGGTGTTTCTTTACAGAATCTCCGTGTGCGGATGGTGAAAGGTGCAGGGCTGGCCCTGTCATTTGGAAAGCTGCCCGGCTCCCTGTGCTCCAAATACATGCTGGTAGATGGAGAGAAAGTCATGTTTGGGTCTTACAGGTGAGCAATGATGTCTTAAACTCACACACTGAGACGTTGCAGCTGAGACTGGACTCTACTGTGGGGATTTAACACCAAAACTGAACTGTTATTTATTATTGTAGGTAACTCCAAAGTTTCAGTCCAGTGAAAGAAACACATTTTATATAAAGGGTAAAAAAAAAAAAAAAGAGCTTTTACAAAACCAATAAGATGACATGCATGAATACAAAAGTTTAAAAAGATTTAATCATAAATACATCATGTGAGAGAAGAGAACTGAAGAGTAGTTCACATACAAGGAATTTGTCTTGGTAAATTGGTGCATAACAATAAAACATAAACAATATAAATAAAGACAAAATAGAGGCAATGAAAAAGAAAATATGTACAAATATAAAAAGAGATAATATGACCGTTATATAAATGAATTAAGTGGTGTACAGGTAAGTGTTCCTGTACAATGAATTGTTGACAATAAAAACATACAACAATCAATTAATTTGTGCATAAAAAAAACCTTCATGGAAATGCAAACAATTTGAAAATATCTCAAATAATCACCTGCCAATAACAATTGTTGTGTTTTTGTTAGCTTGGAATGAGCTTTTCGAGTTTTTATCTACTGAAGGAGTGGTGAACTCTTGGTGAGCCGCCATGTTTCTACAGTAGCCCAGAACGGACAAACCAATCACTGGCTCTAGATAGGGCCTTTTGCATTTTTCTCTAGTTTCACAGCCACCGTAGTTTTTCTTACACACTTGGAAGGCTAGTATTTAGTTGGTTGCAATATGCTACTTCACTGCTCGATGCCACTCAGTCCTAAACACTGGACCTTGGCCAAATACAAAGCCTGGAAACAGTGGGAAACAGCCTGACTCTGTTCAAAGGTAACAAACTACCTCTACCAGCACATTTAACTTCTATCAAATAACTTTTTATTATTACATATTTGCTGAGACTTCCACCATATCCTGACAGTAGTAGATTTGACAAAAACATGTCTCTGGCAATGGCATTTGCAAGAACCAACTACACTTGAACAAAAACAAACAATTAGAGCAGAGAAAGATTGAATGATTGTTGAGTCTCATTCCCAGGTTGTCAAATGCTGACACTTTGGGACTCAAATATAAAAGTTATCTACTGCAGCTTTAATCCACACAGGAACCAAGTGTAGAAATGACAATTTGCCGTTGTAGGGGGGTTATAATCAGGACTATTTCTTGGTACTTAGCAGTTGCCAGGCAACCAGTGGAGACTCCAGGAAGTTACTGCTCCCAAGTC
>NW_023339696.1:20137408-20137585 GCF_004916995.1 Morone saxatilis | reverse complement strand
TTTCTCAAAATTCTGTAAAAATTTGCTCTACATCTGGATAGAAAACCAACTTCACTTTGGTGCTGTTTAACATTTTCTTATTGTCTCCTAATGTCACTACTGATGCTGCTAAATCTGCTCCGTTCAGTCTGCTGACACAGATCTCTGTTGTACATACTGTCTATATTGTGATGTTTT
>NW_023339696.1:20122573-20137241 GCF_004916995.1 Morone saxatilis | reverse complement strand
TCTATCTATCTATCTATAAATTAGAATTGGTTCTCAGTCAACATATCTGGTTAAATAAAGGTCAAAGAAATAAAGTTACTAAATGGATCTTAACAACAACAGTGTGCTTCGAAAAGTAGTTAAAAGATTTGGCTGCTTTAAAAAGTACAATAATTACTTCACTAATTGTTCAAAACATTATGTGTTGCTCCATTTCATTAGCTTTTAAACTTATTTAAAGCTGCTGCTGACGGCCTTGATCTCTCAGATCTAAATGTTAAAAGGCTGCCAGACTTTAAATATGAAAACAACCTTTCTCTAAAAGCAGCCGGCTACAAAACAAAAGAAAATCAAATACAGACAAGCACACTAATAACTCCTTAAAGGCCTTCTGAAGCAGATTGAACATGTGGAATGACTGGAATGCTGTTTTGGCCGCAGACTGTGCTTATCTACTGTTGGTCCTATTAGATCTATTGTTGTAGATCAACATTATGATTACTGATCGAGGCAGGCGTGTAAAACCTGCGTGAGATTACTATGAAGAGGCAAAAAGCTTTCTGTGCGTCACCTGAGTGCTTATTCAGAATGATTAACCAGTGAAATAATTACACCACCTACGTTTGTTAACCTCCCATCGAATGTATGCAGAGATATTAGAGTAGATATTACAGCAAAAACCTGTGTTAAAGTGTGAAATACAGGTGTGTATGGTGCTTTTATGCACTGAGTTACCTTTAAGAGTCTATTCACACTATTATTTGACTCATATTGAAACTGCAGGAAACTCCATCCTCACCTCAAGTTGACAAATACATGAACCAGACTCCCTGAACAAGCTGATTTAAATGTTTTGAATACAGAGTTAGCGAGTTAAGCTCCTGTATGCAGCAACCTGTGTGATTACAGATGACACATCATTTCACACGTCATGCTTTTGTACCTGCAAGAGACTTTTATCAGTCAGCTCTGAGTCCTCTGGTGAACCACGTTAGTGACCACATCAGCGACGAAACTGTTCTCACTGCACTTCATGAACACATTAATTGAAATCAAAACTGGAACGAATCCATTCGTGCCCAGTGAAAAGAGCATGGTCATGTTTTGAGTCATGTGTCATAGTTCATTATGACTGGAAGGTTACGTAAAGAAATCTGGGTCAGTTTGAGTTTTAAATTAAGTTTTAAAAACAGAAATAATCTGATTCGTAGGACTGCCGTATTACAAAATGCTTAAAAGGAGAATTTATAGGTTATTTTCACACACTGGGTTTCATCTAAAAGTGTAAATGAAGTTGCTGGTAGGATGAATGTTTTTTTCCGTCCTCAGGTAACAAACTCCACCTACCAGCAGGTTAATTTAATCTGTATAAAAACCAAAGTGCAAAAATTACAATTTGCAGAACTATATGTTGGTTGCGTACCAAACTATTTCTTAGCTAGGACCATTAAGTTTTTAGAGTTTCTGCTGGTTGCCCGGACATAACCCTCCCTTAAAGGTTCCATATGCAAGATTCTGAAGCCTTTTACATATTTTTATTGCCAATGAGTCAACAGGTTGTAATGTAACTTAAAATAAAGAAGTATTCCTCCAACTTTCTCTGTTGCCTGTGGACATTCCCCCCGAAAATCCTTTGGATTTTGGAAAGGACCCTAAGGACGTAACCTTAGCTTGCCCGCTAACATTATCGCTAGCAAAATACTATCTGCCTACAGACTGTTTACAGAGCACGAGGACGCTGACTGCAGTTCACTTAATGGCCACTAGTGTCGCTAACAGTGTCTTTTTAAAAAAGCAAAATTTTTGTACGGACAAAACTAAAGACATAAGATGTTAACTTGTGCTGGTGGGTGGATTTTGTTACCTTTGGACAGGCTCGCTGTTCCCCCTGTTTCCAGGCTTTATGCTAAGCTAAGCTAACCAGCTGACAGTAGCTTCATATTTAACATACAAATACACACAACAGTTTTTTAATTTAAATCACTTTTTTCTCGTCCAGCTTCACCTGGAGTTCCTCTCGGATGGACAGGAACACGATCACCGTGATGACGGGACAAACTGTGGACTTCTTCGACAATGACTTCAGGGAGCTGTACGCTGTGTCTGAACAAGTCGACCTCTACAAGGAGTTCAACATCACCAAGCCGCCTATACCTACGCCCATCACCAAGCCAAAGGTGGAGCCAGTCCGGCCCCCACCCGTCTCCATGTCTCGCTTTCAAGTATCTATCAATGACTCCAGACAGGTCGACCTAAAGGTACCTGCACATAAATACCACAACCCTAAGTACTCTTTAGTTTTTGGGAACAGCAGGGGTCTAACAGGTTCCCTCCAAGACCTGTCAACTCCGAGCGACTCGCTGGTCGGCGGGCTGAACCAGAGGAACGGCCTGCACAACCTTCATACCAACAGCAACAACAAGGACCAGGTGGACCGAGTGTCCCCGCAGAGTCTTGGCTCACCCACAGAGGAGGAGGATGAGGATGGAAAGGGGGGCTTGAATAAGAACCCGGCTGCCGGAGTGAAAAAACGCAGCTCCTTCAGGCACTTCTTGAAAGGCAGGGGAGGTAATCACAGCACAGACACTATAGAGGAAGGCGTGGTCACTCCTCAGAGCCCCGCCCCCGTCTGTAAAGCGCCAGAGACCAATGGCGTCGCAGCAAATGAGCTGGAGGACTCGTTTGAGATCATTGAGAAACCAGGTCCGCTGAAATCCAAAATCAAGAAGCCCTCCAAGCTCATTCAGAGGAGTATGTCGCTGCAGACCATCAACTCAGGAGACGAAGACGGTACGTGCTCACAGTCCGTTTGTTTGTTTCATACAGTGAAGTTTATTAGTGATTAATGTGCAGATTGTTTTCTCGATTAATCATCTGGTCTGTAAAATATCAGAAACTGGTAAAAGATGTCACAATTTCCTATTTCTGGTTCTCGTTTTAACACGTGTCCTGAGACTTAAAGTAAGCCCAGACTTTCCTCCTTCAGCAGAGGAATGTAAGAACTGATTCTAGTGTCACATAAATCAAACTGCTGAGCTCAAACATCAAAGTGAAGGAACAATAAAAAGAAAAGTAAAAGTAATATGTTAACCTGCACCTGGATCCACATAAAGTAGTCAGGGGTTTAACTTTCCACCGTATTAAATTGAATTAAAAGTAAACTCTCTTGATCTAATTTATCATCAGACTCTTGAAATAAATCCAGACAAATCAAATCAAACATTTAGAAACACATTAGCAACTGTTTGTACTGAAAGTTTTTGATACTCGTGGCTACAGACAGAATTCAGTTTGTATTAAAAGTTTTTATTTTTATAATAACTTTATTTACACATTTCTTTTACACATACACACAAAAACAGCAGCAATAATGAATGAGATTAAAAGCAATATATGAGATATTTAAAAATAGATTAAACACACATTGCACAATGCCATAGGGAGCTTCAGCTTGTTGTTTATTTTACTGTCTGTGCTCTCATATTGTCAAACTCAGAGAAAAAGCTCTAAATCCTCAGCAGCAAACAGACGCAGTTAGAGAGACAGATATTTCCCTCAGGAGTTGGTAGAGAGCAGAAGAGAGTGAATATTGGAATATTCATCAGGTGGACACAAACAAACAAAAAGACTGTTGCTCTGTGACTGCCGGATGTGTAAATAAGAAACTGTTTGCTAGCCAGTTCACCATATTGATTTAAAATGTTCCCAAACCTGTTTCTGTTTAAAGGTTTAAGAAGTATTGAGATGTTCCACTGTCTCTAATTGTGATATTAACATCTCCACATTACTAATTATGGTTGTAATTAATCTGTCAACAGGGTCCAAGAGCCGCCGGCGGCATCAAAAGAAGAACTGCATCCAGTCATGAGATCAAAAACAAGAGGACAGTCTCTCATGGTTAAACACACTGAGTCACAGTATCACTTTACTGTAACCAGGTGACTTTACTTTACAGGACAAGAGTGCAGTCAGTGTCTGTGGCCTGTTACACGGCTTCAGTTCGGGGTGAAAGTCCCTGCTGTGCCTTATGGGAGCGACCACTGACGTTGTAGTTTAACTAATCACGTGAGGAAAAAAAGAATAAATAATCCTCCAGAAAATCTCAACATTGTAGCCAAAAGTGCTGATGGAGGCAAATTCCATCGCCACTATTTTTTATATTAAATTATTCTTGAAGTCAAGTGTTTTTATATTTTACACACGTATGCTTGAACCTGAACACCACAGAGGAGCTCGGGCTGCGACCCAGGCTGCGACCTGGGTGGATTACATCACACCTGTGAGTTGACACGGTTGCTATGGAGACAGGAAAAGTGATCGGTGGTGCTGTTGTCCCCGAGTGTCGCCTTACAGAGGACCCTTGGTAACAGAGTAAGTGTTCATCGGAGTGTGTTGTACAGGCTGTGAATAATGTAGGCTGAGCTGAGTGCTGACGCAGCCCCTCTGTTTGCTTCTGCTGTACAGACACTTTGTGTGTTTGCACTTTCTGGGATTTTGTTGTTATTCAGGCAAAACTGGCGAGATTAAAAATGTGAATTCTGGAGAGAAACCACTTGAGATGCAGATAATCTGCAAAGAAATTTTTTGTAGAAGAAATGGAATAAAAAGACATAAAAACAGAAGATTGTGTGATTAAATGTTTTCAGTGGAAACCATTATGTTCAAATGTGAACAAACAACTTTTCAAAGTTAAATATTTACGTAAAAATGTTCAGAGTTTGTTCATTTTATATGATGGTCTGTTGATGTTTAGGTACAAAATTAAATTCAGAAAATATCTGTTGACGACTAAAAATTACGACCGAGTATTAGGGCCAGACTTAGAGAAAAACAAAAAAATTGGGGGGGGGGATTACGAGAATAAAGTCGTAACATTACGAGAAAAAGTTTGTAATATTATGAGAATAAAGTCATAATATTATGTCTACGAGAATAAAGTCGTAAGATTACGAGAATAAAGTCATAATATTACTAGAATAAAGTAGTAATTTTATGAGAACTAATAAAAAACGTATTATTTATTCTCGTAATATTATGACTTTTTTCTCGTAGACATAATATTATGACTTTATTCTCGTAATATTACAACCTTTTTCTTGTAATGTTACGACTTTATTCTCGTAGACGTAATATTATGACTTTATTCTCGTAATTTCCCCCAAAAAAAGTCTGGCCCTAATACTCCATCGTAAAAAATAAATTGATTCACGCTGGGAATTTATATCAATTAGTAAATGTTCAATAGTGTGTCTTGGGAAGTTGCATATTAGCCAACAGAGGAAGTACTCGAGTCACAAAATTAAAAAAAACCATTCAACTCCACTTGAACTTTAAAACATCAGTGACTCCTGACTTCACTTGGACTTGCCCAACGATTAAAAAGTATTTTATTACCACATATCAATTAATTTCCTGACTCAACTAACATTAATACTATTCTGGCATTGGAGTTTTGTTAATAACAGGAAGTTCAAATGTAAGTAAGGTAGGATAAAATGCTGTATATTTATTTGTCTGTTAATGACATTTAGACAAACAAAAGGGGACATATATATGTTTAAGCATGGCTCATATAACATACAAAACACTATATATTTACTTATTTGTTGGAATAACATTCATTTATTATAATTTCTGTATTCATGACCTTCTGCAAGTTACCACTTTAATTCATTCTGCATATTGGGTTTTAATTAGGTCAGAAGATTATTACTGTTTGCACACATACATCAGTGAGGTCACCAAACAATGAGGAAGTAAAGCTGGTCCTCTAATCCTGCAAAAAGAGGCCTGAGACGTTTATTTCTCACAAGAGATTTCAAACAACCCCTCGCTAATGTTTGAAGAATACATTGTGAAGAAAATGCACATTGTAAAAAACAACAAAACCAAAAAAAAAGCTGCTTTTTTGTTTGTTTGTACCTTCTTCCAGGAAACCACAACTGTATCACAGCATCTCAAACACTCACATGACAAGAACTGCACAGGAAAAACCTTTAATGCATAAAACATCCTCTTTATCTGATTATAGTGAAAATAACAAGATAACGCAGGATTTCTCAGTACTTTAACTTCTATACGTCACATCATCATTACAGTACGAGAGAGATTCAGTCTGTCACAATAAAAGTTCACAATGGAAATGTCCTGGAGTGATAGTGTAGCACCATCTGCTGGAGAAACAGGCACACAGACAGATTCAAAAGTTTATTAGTAGTTTGATTCTTACATCAATATAAAGTTATGACATTATACATACAGTAGTTTAAAAACACTTAAATTAAACAGTTTTTAAACAAAATAAAATATATTGTACAATTTCAAAGTATTCATAAGTTACATTTTAAACTTGACAGAATCTTTTAGGTTTTCACTTTATTTACAATTTTTAACAATTCATCAGTAATAACGACTGACTACACGATTAGAAAAGTTAGAAAAGTGTAAAAACTGGATAAATATATAAATCATATTTTCTCCAGTGAAACACCCAAACCAGGTTTAACAAAGTGCGACATAATCTTCTCCTACTGATTTATGATTTTAACTTTTACACTCTTGACTAATTGGCAATGATTCAGTGTAAGAAATGGATGCCGATCAAACAACTAATATTCTAATATATAATAAAAATAACCGATCAATAAATAGCTGCTATTTGTACCTCTAAACAACCGACAACCATCGACAGACTATGAGACAATGGACCCCTGGACATGTAAAAGGCCTCCAAACCTCCGACACTTGACCTCGTCATTTTGTGTCACTTCTTAGTTGTTTTGAGTCATTATAGTTATTTCATGTCTCTTTGTAGTCCCTTGGTGTCTCTTTGTAGTCGTTTTGTGTCTCTTTGAATTCATTTTGTGTCTCTTTTAGGTCATTTCATGTCTCTTTGTAGTCGTTTTGTGTCTCTTTGAATTCATTTTGTGTCTCTTTGTGGTCTCCTTGCATCTCTTTGTGATTGGCATTCTTACAAGAAACCTTAACAGTTCAGCACAAGTTTGGTCAAAGGGGTCCTGGACCTGCACCCAGTGGGCCCAGTTCAGTAATCCATCTATTACACTAACAGGTCGACTACCTATCACCTCTGGACTTTGGTGGGGGGGGGCGACAGACACCCCTCAGGCCCTGCACCTGCAGCAGATGTTTGTCAGTCGGAGTTGTCAGCCCTTGAAGTCGGAGAAGTAGTGCGTGCAGTTTGCAGAAGTAAAGTGAAGACTTGTCACTGCACGCCAGAAATAGCTCACTTTTCTGAATTTACACTTTTTCACATGTGTTAGTTCACAACTTTTTTTTTTACATTTCTCTGAAATGCTGTGTGATTAAGTTTTGTTTTCTTTAAAATTACTGTCATAAAATCACATGATTCATCCATAAAAAAACTGTCCAGGATCAGATGTAGTTTGCTCTGACATCTTGTGTTCCAGTCCTATGAGGAAGTGTTGCTAATGACCTTCCTCTTTCGTAGAGACACCAGATCATAAAAAGGGTCCTTGGTGATGCTCGCCCTGAAAGAGAAGATTGGGATTCAGAGAATCAGTATTTAGTTGTAGTAACAGTTTCATTTTTGCCTGTTGTCAGAAAACTAGTTAAAAATGTTGTCACAATTTCCCAGAACCCAAGGTGTTATCTTCAAATTGCTTCATTTCAACTGGACCCTGCAAATATTTAGTTTTTCAGCTCCAGCTCAACAACTATCTGATGGATTGCTTGAGATTTGGTGCAAATGTTTATTTCCTCCTCAGGATCAATTATAATGATTTTGCTGACTTTTTGTGCCATCATTAGGTTACATTTTTCAATTTGTCCAATACTGTGACTGAATATTTGCAAAACAAATTACATACCCATCAGCCTCTGCTGTTCTTTGTGTTTAGTGTTAATTTTTTAATTTAGCATGCTAACATGCTAAACTAAGATAGTAAACATTGTACCTGCATTGTACCTCAGTATGTTAGCATGCTGACATTAGCATTCACTCCTCACAGAGCTGCTAGTATAGCTGTAGACTCAGATTAGTTTATCAAAAAAATAATAAATGGAAGATGTTCTACTTAAAGTCCCTACAAGGAATGTTTTGTGAATTTATTTTGTGTTGATTGTGGCGGCCCCTGTGGACAAAAACAGTAGTGTTTTATTGATTTCAAGGGGAATCTGACTCTGTGGCAGCCATAACCAGTTAAAAACATACATTTAAGGTTCCCCCTAACTCCACACAAGGAAATGATCCTTTACCAGCTTCCAAATGTATAGTCTTAGAAACAGACACATAGAAAACTAAAATATGCATATTTGCTTTCTGACGGAGAGTTTGACGAGAAGATTGATACCGCTCTCATATCAACTTGTTTAATATGAGGCTATAGCCAGCAGGCAGTTAGCTTAGCTTAGCACAAAGACTGGAAACAGGGGGAAACAGTTAGCTAGCTCTGTCTGTAACATAACCTAATCTGCCAACCAACGGCTTTGAAACTCACCAGTTAACATGTTACATCTTGTTTGTTCGATTTGAGTGTAAAAAGTGACAATTTGTTTATGTACTGTGCTATTTCTTGCTTCTGAGCTGTTGCCGGGCAACCAGACTACTGGTCCCAATTTAAGCTGCAGTTTCAGATTTAAGATGACAAATGTGAAGGTTTGGAGAAAATGTGTAAATTTTGGAGGCCACATTGTTTTTATCTGTGTTGTTTTTTTATTTATTCAAACTCTTTGTGACCATTTGTTCCAGCCTCAGCCTTGACAAACTGAATGCACCTGGCCTCCCACGTGTTCTCCACCACATCAACAGCTCTCACCTGATCGCCTCTATCCAGTTGTCCCGTTCTTCTGCACTGGCTGCACTGAGCTTATAGGACTGGTGTTTACCCTGCACCACTCTGCCTTTGTTCTCCGTCTTGCAGGCCTTGATCTTTTGTCCTTTGGGATTATATAACTCCAGACAATACTGTTCAAACACAGACACAAAAACACAATGTAGCACCGTTACTGTGTTCATATGCTGTTCTGTTTATTTTGTTAGGTTTCTCGTGACGCACTGTTTTTAACACTTTTTGTGTTTGAAATTCATTCAGCAGCTGCTGTGTGATTCATTAAGTTCAGTGGTGGCAGATAATGTGTGTGAGAAAGCTCAACACGCCTTCATAGGCTGCGATACCAAAAGTAAATGATACTCTACCGTTTTGCTTGTGTCTTCTAGCTTCCTGACACACAGGTTCTCCAGAGGAATAATCCCGATTGGGTCTTTATCCTGGAGGAGGAGACGGATATTAAAGACAGAATTAACCTTTCGACCACCAGAGGGATGTTTGACAGTTCCATATTTTGTGGATGTAACATCAGAGATACTTACTGTGGTGTATTCAAAGTAGTACAAGCAGCTGTCTGTCAAAATAAACCATCTCCTCTTCCAGGTTTTAACTCGGCCACCTTAAACAAAGAAATCCATCAGTTAGGGGGAAAAAAAGACATAGATACTTGTTATAATCTTCTTTCTTTTTGTCATCTTACCCATTTTAAGGAGCCAGCCTTCTCTGTCTGGATTAAAAAACGTCAGTGTGAGGTCGTTCCCATCATCCTCTGGGATTTTGAACGGCTCGCTACGGATGCTCGCGTACAGTTTCTGGAAGAGAAAATCAGTTTCAGTATCAGTTTAGACAGTCATGGACGAGGGATTGTGTTATTCAGAAATAACGAAAACACCACAACGGGAAAGCCCTGCATTGTACTCATTACTTAGAAGAGAGTAAGTAGGAGTAAAAGTTCAACAATAAAAGAACCCATAGTGACGAACGTTCAATGTCAGACTGAAAACTGAAAATCCAGATTATTGGAGATAAATGAGAGAATGCAAATCCCCCAAAACAACAACAGTTAATTGAAATGCAAAATTTAATTTGAATTTAACGATCATCTCCTGGTTCTCTCTTTAGATAATGTCAACAACTAATTTAAAGATTTTTAGCTATCAATAGCTAATTTGTTTTGTGAAGATTTCATGTTGGAAAATAAGAAAAAAAGAGTAAAAAAATAAAATATCTTTATCTTTAACTCAAGTAAAGTGCAGGTAAAGAGGGTAAATGTTGTACAGATTGTAAAGCCCCCTGAGGCAAACTGTGATTTGGGGCTATATCAATAAAATTTGACTTCACTTGATCTGTTTAACAGCTGCAAAAAAGACACTAAATGAATTGTTTTCAGCATAAAATGTGATGACTAAATCACAAAAAATTAATCACTGCCCTTTTATATATATTTTATTACACTCTGTCAGCGTAAACGGAAAAAAAGCCCCATGATTGGAAATAATGAGATCATAACAGACTGAAATATCTCTACAACTATTGGATGGATTGCCACAAAGGTTTGTACAAACACTCATATCCCCCTCAGCATGAGTTGTGATAACTTTGGTGATCCTCTGACTTTTAAATTTAGTTTGAATCTATGTCCCTGACACATAGAAGGAAGTGCAGTTTGTGAGAGATTGTTTTTTAGTTTAGTGACAAACATATGAGCATATTATGAATAGGACATTAGTGAGACACTGATATTGGTGTTATTAGCAGACCGTTAGCAGCTCGGTGGGCAGGTCCTCCCCGTTGTTGATTCCTCTGTTCATGGTAACGAATCGCTGCAGATTGGGTTTGTCTTTCACGTTGGGGTTGTGGAGACTTGTGTTGAGCATGATGATGGCAAAAGACAGGATGTAGCATGTGTCTATTACACACAAACACACACAAATACACACAGAACAAAGAAAACCACAGTTAGCTTCCCCCGCTGTGCACAAGGCTTAAAATAAACTTTTTCCCTCCCGCAGTATCCCACAAGTCCCAGACATAACAACCCTTGTCCCAAACTGAACCTAATCAATATAGTTTAATAACTTTGTTTCGGTAACTCGCATCATTTCATTGACTCATTCTGGTCCGCCAGGGAAGTTCTGCTAGTTGTTCCCTGCATATCGGAATAAAAAAGTACCACAGTCAGTGTTCATTATTCTTTAGTCATTAGTTGAGTTACTCTTTCTTGTGTATTATGTTTAAATCCAAACCTGAGATGGAAATGTAAATACACACATTATTATTATCTAGCCAAATAATCACACAGTCACTTCAGGGATGTATATTTAAAGATATATAATACATATTACAAAGGGAGGGAAAAGATCAAACTAACTCTTTAAATATTTACAAGCTCAAACAAGCTGTTTACATATAAGCTTAAAGGAACATCCTAATCCAGAGATCTGAAGAGAAAGAGTGAGAGAGAAGGTCAAAACCCCCATACACACATAATGACTGGCCCAAAAGGAGAGGGAGAGATTCCGGCGCTATCGACAGAAGAGCTACACATTTCCCAAATTTCAACACCTGACAATTAAAATTATAAATGTTCCATGACATAAAAATTCCATGTACATTTCTCCCAGTTAACGCTTCTCCAGCTGTATAAATTACATCCATAAAAAGGAAGTTCCTGTGAATGCTGCCTGAGTAAAAACCCTGATACTGAACAATCTGTTTACTCTGATCAGTGAGTGAGAGATAAGAAGTTACTGTGGCTTCACTGGAAAGAAAAAATAATTCTTATTAACAGCGGATAACTTGTCTTGTGCAGTTTTTTTTAATCTATTTAATTAATGAAACGGTAATGAAACTTTTTAATTGGACTGCCTGAGGAAGTGAATCAGGCGAGACAAAGCCTCTTTGTGTTTGTACCTGTGGATTGGAAGACCCCTGGGTTACAGTCACAGTAGCGAGTTGCAAACGCCTCCATCATCCTGTCAATCTTTTGAGCTTCTCCCGGGAGACGAAAGCTCCATAGAAACTGCCTGCAAGATGGCAGAGGTGTAAAAAAAAACACACACACACACGCAATGTCAAGCACATGCTGGTAAGAAGGAGGAGGATTTCTACATCACTAGAAAAACAAGACGGAAGGTAAAGACTGCTGAAACATTTCACACTTGCTTGCGTGCAAAAGTAATTTTGTGACACAAACCTCAGCGCCTGCACCAGATTCAGATCTGAGAATTCATGCAGACCAACAAAGGCTTTCAGTATCTGCAGGTGCATCTCCTCCCTGAAAGTTAAAAAAAATAATGACAAAATCACCTAATTGGAAACGTGAGGTATTAGAGTATATTTCAGCACTGAAGTTACATCCACATGTTTAAGTCCCAAAAAATATATATTTTCTCTTCTTGTTCCTTCATGTTCAGGATGTTTGAGCTTCACTGTACAGGATGATGTATGTGCAGTCTGAAACTAGAAGGATGTTTTCACAGTCATCTGCTGAAAGTTTCTCTGAGCTCACTGAAAATCAGATTTTTAAGGGGCGGGGCTTACTAGCACGATTTGTGACATCATAAATACTTTGGAAGTCAAACCTGATCCAGTATGAAACTTATACAGTGAGATCCACCAGCGCACAGACACTGAGAATGGACTTTACACTGAAGTAGACATCTTGTGTGCAACAGTAAAACTTGAACAATCAGCATATTCATAGTTTATGGAATTATTAATAAGAGATGGTAGAGGCATTTTTAAGGATTTTAATGTGGAAATTATAATGTTTTTGTGGAAAAAACACATGAGACACATATATATGTCTTCATACATGACTAGAGGGGATCTTTAATATCCAGATCACATGTTTCGTATAGCGTACCTTTCTCCCAAGAAGTTGCCAATGGCGGTTTTGTTCAGTCCCTCTTCTTTATAAAGAAACTCGGCAACTGACTCCGCTCGCCATTCCAGCAGGTCATTTTCAACCAGGTAATGGACACCCTGAAGTAAGACACAGGGGGCGGGGAGTCAGATTTGTGTGAAAAGTATTTGGAAACCAGGAAAATGGTCAAAAACAAAATCAGTAATGTCAATGTTTACACACAGAAGCTTGTATTTTATGTGGTGTAGAATGACTGTTCAGACCAAAAGAGGGTGAAATCTGTCGTATTTGTCTTGAAATGTATAATATTCTGTCTTTTAATCAAAGGTTTTATATAAGGTTTTATATGTGTTTGGTCATATAGCATATCAGAAAACATACAAGAAAGTCTTATCACACATCAAAAAGAAGAAGTTCTTCTTCTCCTTTTGAGTCACTGTGGTCATTAATCACCAGTGCAGAAGAAAGGTTGAATGAATATTGCATGCTGCTGCTATCTGGAAATCTCAAAGGGTGTTCAGAGCCAAATCTTCAAAATATGACCCTTTCTTCTGAGTGCGTCCTCCTGCTGAGTAGCTCTTCAAATCAATTGCACTTAAAGGCACTCTTAACCCCAAGAAGTCTTAAAATTTCATATCCTCCCACACGTACTCTTCCTCAGGCCTGAGCGCAGAGCGGTCACAGGCCGAGAGACTCAGCTTTTCACCCGAGGACGCAGAGAGGAAGGAATGAAAAAGACGGAGGTCGCTGTGGTGAAGTGGCGCTTCTGCCCCACTTCAGGGAACAGGATGTGGTTTTTCTCGCTATTCAGTCATGTGTGTCTGTGCACATCTTGCACTTCTGCACATCACACAGAAACACGCAGATCTACATCCGCTCTGTGAGTTATCTTTGCTTCCGTCTGACCTTCAGATCCAGAGGAGCTGAAGTGAGTGAAAGTAGAATTTCACATTTGTGTGTCAACATAAACTTGCTACATGCAATTAATTCAACGTGAATGAAATAAATTCACTACACTTCAAGTAAAAGTCCTTTAAAAACCTTACTAAGTTTTATCAGCAAAAGTACTCATTGTGCAGTAAAATGTTCCCTGTCAGTGTTTTACTTTAATATATAAAGTAAAACATGTATTAATATCACTGCTGCCTTAATGTATATGTTGCATATTACTGCTGTAGATGTTTACGGTTGAGACATTGTAACTACTTTATATACTGTTAGTTTAATATACAGTAATGCATCATATTCTATAAGTTCATCATATGTTTGTGTTGTGGAAATTCTTCCCAAAGTTGAGAGGTGCTAAGTCTCTGAAGAACTTTCAAGCCGGTGTGCCATTGTTCACGTTCACCCCTTCCTACCCTCTTCGGCATAAGTAACCTAAAAAAAAGGTAACCAACTCCGAACAGTAAAACCAACCACGCTCGAATGTACACGGTCCTCCACGGCAGCTTCATGCCTGGCAGTACGTAGCCATATTTTATGCTATACTCCGATCAGTGTCCAGTTGGCCGACCACCTCACAGGCGATGCATTGAAATTGCCGATCACACGAAAATTAACACAATTGCTCTCAGCGGCAGTTGACAACTCCGCCAATAGCGAAAAGTCACCTATCACCTAATGTTACCAATCAATCAAGCAATTACACAATTTTAAATCATTTGCAGATTATTTGTGGGTTAAACAGGGGTTATTTTACTTGCAGGCGCGCAGTCCTCTACTGCGTCGATGGAAGCGATCAAGTTAGAACACACAGTCTGAATTGTCTTTAGCCCTCTTGGCACTAGTTTATTTAAGCAGTTAATAAAGTGCGGACCGAAATGTAGCCACCGTCTCATCAGCATGGTCCCTCACCACACAAACAACAATCACTAAGCCAGCTCACTGGATGAGCGATAGGTGAACGTACACGTCTTGTAAACACTGTACCGATAACCTCACAAGTTACAGCAAAGTACCAGATTAACAAATCAAGTTCCCATCCACTGTAAAAAAGTACCCATCGGCCACT
>NW_023339696.1:20117863-20122548 GCF_004916995.1 Morone saxatilis | reverse complement strand
ACAATGGCGTACGCACAAATTTTGCTTCCTACCATAAAACACAACCCCTGACCAGGACCATATACATTTTACTACCCCTCCTAGTACTGTTTATCTCCCACATTTGTAGTGTCCTGTGAAAATGCAATGCAGCTAATCCAAGAAAGGTTTTTATACAGTGTATTTAACTTCCAGTGTGTAACATTTAGGAGGATCTATTGTCAGAAATTGAATATATAATATTCATAGTTGTGTTTTTATTAGTGTATAATCACAGTAAACGTTGGCTGTTTTTGTTGCTACTGTAATTTCTCCCCTGTGATTTGGAAAGGGAGGGTGAAACGAGTGAGTTGCAATCTGCAACTACACCACTAGATGCCACTAAATCCTACAGACCCTCAAGGTCCTTCAAGAAGTAGGAGACACTTCATTATTCAGTTTATGCAATTAAAAATCACCAAATTTTTAGGTACATGTTTTTTACTGGACAGGAAGGGTATAAGAAAGTAATCTGAAAAGTAACTTAAGCTGTCAGTGAAATGTAATGGAGTAAAAAGTACAATATTTGTCTCTAAAATGGTTAAATTCTATTTTCCTGTTTATATAAACTCACTTTTTTGGGGTCCATGTTGAATTTCTTTTTCCCACGTAAGAATCTTCTGTTCCTCACAACATTCTTACTGCAAAGTAAGTAAAAGATAACAATTGTTATTACAAACAATAGTTTTTCAAATAATAAGTTTAAATTTATATTTTAATAATAAATTAAATGACAAACAGAGATGTTAATCAGATGTTTCATATGCTTGGAGAAGACTATTTTCTTGGACTAGACTTCCTTTGATCTTATATATTACATACTGCATACTACATGTAACTGTTTTATTATTTCTGACTCAAGAAAGGTGACTTAATGATTAATCAACTCTCAAAATATGAAATAAATTGTTTAATTTTTATAATAAACTTGTCAGACCATTTCCATCATGATTTGCGAGGGTGTATTTTATCATGTGGTGGGTGTTGAGGGTTTTAGGGTTGGAGGAGGAGCTACTGAGAAACTGTGGTTATCATGCCAGTAAAGCAGTTGTATCAACATTCACTATCATGCATGTTATTATCACCTTCTTAAAGCCACGGCAAAAAGCAAAAGGAAGTTAAACTATGTAAAAAGACGCCCATCACTCAAAATATCACCAGACCTCTCTGCAGTTTTATTACACTCAGAGCTGAAGTACAGGCCGGCATGAACACACTTTTCCCTCCATCTAGACATATATGTCCTCAGTGAAAAGGCACAAGGTGGATAAAAAAGGGAGACCTTGCCAGCGGCCCATTGCCGGGGGACACAAATCAAGCTGGGTGTCCGCTTCCTCTCCCATGAGATTTTTACTGTCAGACACTTCATTTCCTGCATCCTGGTGAATTTGTATGGACCAATTTGTACTTTTGGTGCATCAATTTCAGTCCTCTGCTACTCTCAACATAAAAGTAAAAGGAATTAAGAGTAAATAGAGTAAAGCACAGTTGCATCAATTATATTAAGGATTAAAACATCAGATCAGGTCTGTCAGACAGTCTTCTGTCCACAGTCCACCATGGGCAACACAAAATACTTACTTAATACAACTGAAAAGTTATGTCTTATTATTTCTTATGTCATTCCAAATGTGTGAAAAAAGCTAAAAGCTAACTAAAAGGGATGGATAAATAAAATAATTAGCTAAAAGTGAAGGATAAACAGAAAATAGCTCACAAAAAGACATGGAACATTGGAATAGTTGGCTAACAATAATGGGTAAATGTATGAAATTAAGCTGAAGTAGTTAGCTTTAAGTAATGGATAAATGGCTGTCTGAAACAGGTACTTAAACTCATATCATAGGGCTGTGTGGCTACACAAAAGGTTTGGAACCACTGAATGAGAAGCATTTCCACAAAAATAAATGTTAATAAACATTATGTTGAAAGGTCTGATTAGCAGGTTCAAAGAAGAGTTCAACTGCAGAGGCAGAATAGTGGAAACTTTTTTGAATTCTGAAATAAAAATCACATTAAAGCCGCTCGCATGACTTTGTCAAACTGAGAATTACGTGTGGTGTGGGAGTCTAAACTCCATCAAAGCGTCACTTTAAATAAGAGAGCGAGGCCATGCTGACTCACAAAAGAGACACTCCAAAGAAAATGTTCTCATACTCACTTCTGCTCCTTCATTTCAGGGCTGTGGATTTCAGGCATGACGTGATTGATCTCCAACCTCAGCTTCTGAGAGAGGGAGTTGAGAAAGAGAGCAGTGATGTTATTACATCACAGACACCCATAGAGTCAGTGGTACCTGACTCAGAGGGCCAATTTGTCCCCCACAGTTATAAAATAACCTTCACATCTCAATTAAAAGTTGGTGAATAAAATGCCTTTGTGTGCTGTGAAAAAGCTGCGGCGAGGCTGCCAGGAGTGGGTGCATGGAAAAGAATAATGTGGGATTTTAATGTAAGGCCTTGGACGCATATGTTCCCCACAGTACCTGAATGTCATCCAGCAGCTCAAACTTGTGAATCTTGATTGTTTCACTCGGCCTTCGCTCTCCTGGTGGGAGCTTCGGTGGAGCTGTGGGGCGACAACACACCTCAGCACCGAGACAAGTACAGTGGTGGCATATATATATATATATATACGTGTACTTGAGATATAGTAGCACGCAGTCGGTCTTGACAACCTTCCTCACGCCTACACTCGTTCTCACAGACCAGCATACACCATGACTTTATCCTTCACTAGTTCGAGAAATGGTCAATGAATGAGAGAAAAAGAAAGGCTGAAAATAGCAGTTTCGCTTCCTTTCTTTACTGAATCAGGTTGATTTTATGTGCATTGATGCCATTGAAGGACAGTTCATAATGATTTATGGATGGATTTGTGCAGGAGGAGGACTTGCAGCATAGTAACAGCAAGTTAAGTTTTAGGTAAACAAATAATTATATTGCACAGGTATGATATAAAAGCTGAATAACAGAACTTTCAAATACGTGTTAAGGTATAGTTTTTGAAATGACATTTACAGACAAAAGCTAAACATACAAGAAGATACTTTAGTCAACATATCTCAAGTTGGAAACCCACAACATGTAAATTAGTAGCATTTTAAGTTCTATAGACTAATTTGACCAAATATACCTTTAATCATCTCACAATAACCTTGGTATTTGTTTTTAAGCAGCAGTTGTTCATAATAATACATAATAATGATAAAAAAGGGAATAATAGCGTACCTTTCCCCCAGAGGAAGCTGTCTTTTCTGCGTATAGCCATGTTGTTGATGCTACAGAGCGTTTGACGGCTGTACAGGAAACAAACTGAGTCTCAACTGAGAGAAAAAAAGGCCGGCGCTGCCATTCTGAGACAGCGAGAGTTCACTCAACAGTCTCTTACAACATTTCTGATGACGTGTTTGGCAAAATGCGGAAATTCAGAAATGTCATTCATACCTACGCAACACTATTACTATTACAAAGTCTAGTTTTCCAAAAACCGCAACTAATACTGTACTACTGTTATTACAAACATCTTACAAAAGAATGTGATTAAAAATAAAATATATAGATAAATAAAAAGGACACAATAGGAGCCACCTTTTAGTTTTCTATTTAAATCCTGCAGCAGGAAAGGTAATGGCATTTACTATTTTTCCAATATCCTACAATTACAGTTTACTTGCACACTGTAATTTGGTTACTACAGTGATCACACAATAGCACTGTGGCAGTAAAATATACCTTGTACTGTTCCCTATGTTAGGGATCGACTAGCCATTTCTTTAAGAAGTAAATTTATGGTTTAAGCAGCGGTTTTGATCAGAAATGAAACTTGAACAGAGCGGGGCTTCTTTCATTTCTAAATATGAGGCCCCACCTAGTGGGGTTTCACATTTCTTGACACTTCAAAGACTGTAAGCTGCAAAACATGATTATTACATTTCATTTATCATATATATTTTAAAACATATTTCTGTACTAGAAATAGTAAAGAAAAACAAGCATGAATATATCTGTTTGTTTAAGAAAAGGTTTAGATATTTCCTAAAACAACCGAGCACTGTATTTAATACTTAAACAGGAAGTGGTGCATTATTGGGGTCTGTAATTAACAGCAGATTTGGTGCTTTAGCGGTTTTTACTCACAGTAGGACAGTGTTTGTGGGGCTGGGATCATGGTTATGAAGGAACATGTCACCCAGTGCAACACTGTGACTCATTGTTAGTTTAATTGTTTTTTGGAATATAATGGCGCTCGACACCAGAGGAATAAGATACACACACACATTTCAGTGATGAATTCATTGTTGTTTTCAGTCTTTTATGTGATTTGTTGACAGTAGGAAAAATTCATATAACATCACCAGACGTCCTTTAAAGTGCTATTTTGTAAGTTCCTGATTACAAATGTACCCAGTGCCTGATTGTAACATAAGTGCTTTCACGGTAATCACAGTAGTGATAATGTTGTGCCTCTTCTGTATAACTGTTCTGTCACCATCAGTCGGTTTCAGCTGGACATGCTGTTGCTATAGCAACCGCTGCTGGCACAGTAACGTCCACCATCATCAGATCTGTGACAGCAAATATTGATACATGTATTTTATCTACTCCCCAAACTCGCTGACTGAAGGATTTACCTGAAGGTATCGTTTTATTACAGCTGTTTTGTGA
>NW_023339696.1:20107447-20117763 GCF_004916995.1 Morone saxatilis | reverse complement strand
CAGTCTTATCTTGTCTCTTTTCGAAGTGAACAAAAATTTTCTTTGTAGAGTGAGTTGGGAAGCCTCTTACTTATTCAACATCCTTAACATGAGAGTAACTATTTTTTCATGGAAAGCCTTGTAGAATTTAGAGCCAACACCATCTGGGCCTGCTGCTTTTCCAGAGGGGAAAGCTCAAAAAGCCTCAAACAGAACCACCTTAAAAATTGGGGTTTCATTGTCATCTCTCGAAGTGCCATCCAAAGAAGATACAAAAATCTGCTTCAATGGCCCTTACTTTGCTAGACTATACTTCCTTATACAAGTCTCTGAAGCAAGAGTTTATCTCCTTTGGATTAGTAACTAATTTGCCTGATTTAGATCTAATCCTATGGATCGTTTGTTTGGCCTGACTTGTTTATAGTTTTTTCTGGTTTATTGTTTGTGTTTAAGTTTTAATAAAAGATTAAGATTATTTAATTTAATAAAAGAAAGAAGGGAAGTCCTTGGAAGTGGACATCTGAATGTTAGGAAGCATTTAAAAATACACCAAGGACATCCAGGAATTTGCCCTATAAAAGCTTTAGCAAGAAGCTACCTGTGGTGGCCCCATCTGGATAGAGATACGGCAGTGTCTTGCGCAACATCTTTGGCTCTTATAGATTACCAGAAGAAGTGGTTTCTGACAACAGTTCAATTCCAGTGAGTTCAAGCTGTTTCTGAAGGCAAATGTCATTAAGCAGACCCTGGTACCAGCTGAAGCCCAGTCTTGCTGGAAAACTGGAAGAGAAGCAACAAAAGCAGAAGCGATACCATGACAAAGGGATACCAAAACTGAGACATTTGTCTGAGGGTGACGCAGTGCGTGTGAGAATCTTATGTGAGAAAAAGGAGAGATGGAATTTACCTGATCAGTAATGTTATAAGCGAGTGCACAGTCCACATTGACCATCCGCTAATCTCTAATGAAGAAGCCCTGGATTACAACATCTCCACTGATCGTACTGGCCTGACATCAGACCTAGAATTAGCACTTCCAACTAAATTCATCTCTGAGCCGCAGTGCAACGGTGTGACTCCTGCTGAATCAGCTCACTTCCTAAAGACACCTGTGAGACCCATATGGGCTGATTTTTGTGTCAGTAGAAACTGAATTTGAATAATTTAGAACTGAATCTGAATTGCTCAACTTGAATAATTGCATTAAAAAACTGAATTTGAATTGCATAATTTGAATTTGAATTTATTAGTTTGAAACTGAATTCCAATAAACTTGAAACTGAATATATATATGTATGAATCTGAAATTCAGTTTTTTAATGCAATTATTCAAGTTGAGCAATTCAGATTCAGTTCTAAATGATTCAAATTCAGTTTCTACTGGCACAAATATCAGCCCATATTAAACGTCTGCAAAGAGACAAAAATAACAATAAAGACATGCTAAACGACCACAAAGAGACTCAAAGTGACCAGACACTAATTAGCTGCAAAGAAACACAAATCAACTGCGAGGGGACAAAAAGTGACCACAAAGATGTTAAATGACCCCAAGAGCCTCAAAATGTCTACAAAGAGATACAAAAGAAATAAACCACTCAGCTACGTCTGATGGAAGTGCTGGGAGAGCTGAACAAGATGTTTTAGACACTTAAATTGATTAGCATGCTGCTCTCCTCTCTGCGAAACCTTACATTCAAAACGAACGTAATTGCTTCAAAAGTGGTCTTCAGCAGCTGTTGCGCTGACAGTCCCACAAATCAGCATCAAGTCACAAAGTCTGCAACCTGCTGCATCAATTGCAGGTGCACAAAGTAAGACGGAGGAGAGGGAAAATTGTCCTTGATATTGGTTATTATTGTGGTACCATCCATCCCAATTTGTGGCATTTAGAGTCTCTCCGCTGGCACAAACAAGTGTTTTGATTTGTCATTAAGGCTCCAGCAAAAGCCTTCCCCTTTCCTCTGAGCCACATGCTAACACCTTACACATTTCCTCAGGTGAAACTTTGGAAGGCTCCTCTTTAGCCTCTTATTCAAGGTCCCAAGTTTTATTCAGTTGTCATAGTAACCTGATATCCACAATGCAAATGCTACAGCAGGGAAATGAAGGCCATGTGCAGACAGTGCTGAGGTGATTCCTGTTTAGATATGTCTTGTCATGCATACATTAGACCCTATTACCCGATTCACTCTCCAGTGTTGGGGAGTAGTCACACAAAAGTGTCTTGTTAGTGGTTCCAAAGACCTTCGCTGGGACTTAATATTTTTGTGGCGCTCACTCCGGGTGCTGCCTCTGCAGACCTTCCTGCTTTCATATTTTTTCTTTTTAAAGATTAAAAATTTGACAAAAGGAAACTTGTAATTTTGCTTTAGGCTCTACATTAATGTTCTTTAGTCCACCACTTTGGCCCAGACTGAAATATCTCAACCAGTATTAGATATTATTGCCACAAAAGTACTGCAAAGTGTTTTAACTGGTTATTAAACAGTCTTTTTAACAGTGATGCTTCTGTATGACCTACATAAAGAAATAAAGACCATTGGCGAGACCATTTCCAGGGGGTGTTTTACTTTTTTTCCAATACAACAATACACAGAATTAAATCTATTACTTTCCATTACTTTTGTATTATCTCAACAACAAATATGCACAAAAAACAACAACGCATATTCTATAAGACAACAGAACAATGTAATGTTAGAAATTGCTCAGCTCTGCTCAGTGTATGTTTAAGGAAAAAGGTTTACATTGAGGACATTCAGACAGCAGCCTATAGACATATAGGTAGAAGTTGCTTTGTACTGTGATGTTTCCGTTTATGCTTTAAATGCGATGTGTTTGGTTAATGGGTGGATCCAAGTGCAAGACACAGACACCAAAGTGTTGTGAAGTAAGGAAGTTTTATTCCAGTAAAGTGGCTGAGGGGGATGACAATGACTATGATGAAGATGAGGAGCAAGGGTGATTGTCTCACTGAAGGTGGCTGGTAAGAAAGCTGGCAGGCAGACAGGTGAGGTGTAGTCCTGAAAAGAAGAAGAGAGAGAAGTGTTTAGATTAGCCAGCAGTTTTACAAAAGAAACACTAGACACAATGGCACACAAAGGAAGCTTGAAAGGCTTCTACCACTGAGGTGACCAAACAATCTGATGCTGGATGTCTGCTGAGCTGTGTATGAAATACTGAGTTGAGAGATGCAGGTGAGTAAATCGGAAGTGGTGATGAGCTGATTGCAGACAGGTGTGCAGAGCTGGGAGCCAGGAGGGAAGCCACACCCACAATACACAAACACACACACACAGACAGACGCACAAGAAAAAATGTGGGAAAATGCAGGTGTACAGCAGTGGCCATGACATTAAAGACAAATTATAGGCCATGATGATGAATTGGAAACTAAGTACTGAGATTTTTCCATCTTGGTTCCCGAAAAAAAAACCGGGTGCATTGCAATGAATGTGCGGCGTCCATCTGCAATCAAAGTAATTGATTTTCAGGACTAAAGACTGAACATCTGAATGGTCCCTAAAGTGTCCCAGAGCTATTTCTTGAAACTGGCAAAGCTGATTAGCTGTGAAGTCTAGAATGTACTGTAACTCCAAAGAAGATGAACCCAAGTGCAGACACACTGATACAAAGTAAATATAGAACTTTAACTTCATTCACTTAACACAAAGATAAGCTCTCTCTTCAGTCCATTGCCATTGTCTCTTACGCAGGGATTCTTAAAATGAAGCAGTCTGTAGACAGAGGTTATAACAGGTGAACGCAGGTGAATGGGATGTTGATAACCGGAGTTAGTCTGCTGATTGGTTGTGCCTGGTTACCTGCTGGTGGGAATACCAGAAAGAACACAGACTCACTCCCAGGGGAGCACTCGTGTCTGCTCCAGGGTCCAAGTGTGATCACAATCAGTACCGTGGGTAGAGATCGAGAGAAGAATAAATCTTCTGAAATACTTTATGAAATACTTGTTTTCACAGAAGCCCCCAAAAAAGTTCCCCACGTTGTGGAAGTGCAATTTTCTGCTTCATTTTAGCACTTTTAATTTGGAAGATATGCAACAGAAATAGATATAATTGGATAATAATTAAGGTAATTAAATCCCACAGGAACAAAGCATTGACACAGCATCTGGTAAATTGCCTTTCAGGTTTTAAAGAGACTTTTCTGACATTTTGGATTATTATCACCCGCTGATACCTTGTTGGAGCTGAGGTCAGGTTGACTGCAAAATGCCGACCATGAAGCGCCACAGGACCGTCACTGAGTCCCTGCAGCCAACCATCAGTTAGAATTTTTTTAAGGCGGTAAAAGGGGTCATTCTGTGCTCAAGGTTGGCAACAAAACAACCTTTGTGCCTTTGAGCCTTTGTGCCAGTCATGAGCTGTGATGGCCACAGCCATGGCCACACAGCCATCTTAAAAGCGGTAACCTCATACACTTTCCTTAGTTCATGCTGTTTTTTTAAGATTGGTTTATATACTTTTTCAGACACATTATACATTTTGTTGCAAACATTTAGTTTTAAATAACACAGGACACTTGGTTTGTTTCATACCGGTTATATTACTTATTTTTTTGGATTGTCTTTTTTCTTAACGGTTTTCTTTTTGAGCTTACCGTGTTTCAGATTCACACCCTGGAAAGGAGCATGCAGTCTGCTGGGTAAAAGGAGGGCGGCCTGGAACAAGTGAGCGCTTTATAGGGGGGTGGCCAAATTGGACTCTACAATACTTGTTGTGTCCGGGGGGAGCAGAGAGAGATTGAGTTTTGATTTATATTATATTAAGTATCATTTTTTTCGGTTAATGTTAATTAGATTACATTTCTTTTGGAATAAGTGTTTAGTTGTTGTTTTTTGTATTTGTAGTTTATGTATTGTTATTGTTATGTCTCCCTGTGTGTCAAACCTGGTTTGGTCAGCCAGTTATATAGTCCCCTTTTGTTTGTCTTATGGCAGGTCAGTTGTATTTTTAGTTGTTATGTTCAGACGCTTAAGTTCGGTTTGTTTATTTGTTTGACTTCTTTTAAGGGCCTGAACTTTATCTTTATTTTGTTGTTATGATTATTTTTGGTAAAATAAAAACCTTTTTTGGAAATTCTCTTACGACTCCTCATGCCTAACTGCTTGATCCCTCACATGAGCACATCTACCTCCAAAAAGCAACGTGATGTCCATCTGCCTTTTATTCATCAGATCCTCAAATAATGACGAGCCCTAACCCTGAAGTGAATGTGGTTCAGCAGACAGAGATATTTGTTAACTGAAAGTTTCAAAGGACTTCGACAGAAATAACCTTTAAACGTTTGTGCCGTGGTTTTCATGGTCTCGTTACAATCACTATTCAACTTCAGTTCTGTTGGAGACTATAAAACACTAATTTCCAGAAGGGACTGTTGAATGCCCCAAAACAGCTCATCAGTTATGACTGTTTGCTGAGTCCCTGAGTGTTTCAGTCTCTTCAGGGGAAGAAAATTATGTCAAAATCATTAGGGAGGTTTTAAAACTAATGTTTACGTATGTAAATGTGAGGCAAAAAAGTGAGGCATCATACCAAATTAACTACACCGCAGCACACTATATGTATGTCACGCACCCACACACTGTGTTACCTCTTTTTTACCGACTGGGGAAGTAAAACACAGAGCCACCCTTCTCCACTGAGTGACAATGGATGGTTACAGGTTCACTTTAATTCATAAAACCATGTTTCCATATGTGAACATTTGATTTATCTCATTTCGGTGAACCTGTAACCATGTGATAACAGTATACCGAATCAGTAAGAGGAGAGTGAGTCGGCACCACCTACAGGTCAAAAGCCAAACAGAGGAAGGAGTCAACCAAATCTTGGTAAATAACAGCACACAATTACATTCAAGCATAATTCAAACAGTTCCACCAGGTTATTGACAAAAAGTAAAACATCATGGAGCACGAGGAACACGTCCTGCTCAAGTAGAACATAAACAAGAGAGGTCCCTAAAACTCCCTGTACTGCAGTCGAATGGAGGGTGCCCGGGAAGCTTGTGAGGTGTGCAAACACTACCTATTAAGGGCCATACATACATTCATGCTTCAGGATCTGGGTGCCATATTCTGACCTGGGATATCATGTCCCATCTGACTGGAAGCTTCCATGGGTGGATCTCTGCTATTTATGGTCTCTGTGGCCAATTTGGTGCCACCAAGAGTACCTGAATGCACAGTAGCCTCACCCTCCTGAGGAAAACCAGCATGAGAGGAAGAGGGGAGAATACACACAGTCTCACACGAGGCCATGAAAGGCTCAGGGCATCCATCCCTAGTGGTCCTGGCTCGACTGTCTGGTAGACTGTGTGTGCAGCCGGACTTTCTGGTCCTCATCCAATCTAGCCTTTGCTGCAGGTCCTAACACCTCACCAGGAGCTAACAGCGGACAGCTGCTCAGTCTGCATCTACCAATCCAATGCAGTGTGGCTCAAGCAAATATGCCGCTGGGCCTTGGTCAGCTGTGGATCTGGGGGAACTGGACCCTGGCCAGGCGGCATACCTTCCTCAAGGCCAGTGTCCTGCTTAACAGTCTCCTGAGATTTTATACTGTCTTTGTGGCAGGTAACACAGGGCATCTGTTACTGAATAAACTGGAGAGTAAAATAAGAGAAAACACACACACAGGAAATAAAATCATGTACATTTTTTAAGTGATAAAGAAACATACAGCTCAGTTCAAAGGTGGACAAAATCGCTGCATCATTTGGTCCAAATGAAACGAGTGACTGTGCTTATTACAGGCCTATGACTTCTACAAATATGAAAATGTTTTCTCCGAGCATTTCATCTGTTTATGTATGGAGAACAACACATCGACAAATGTAAGAAAATCTTTTGAAATACATTATCTACCCTAGCTTTAAGTAAAAGATCTTAATGCTTCTTCCACAACTGTTGGAAATTACAGTATTTTAAAATAACTCGATTTTCAGGATTTTTCTTGTGTTATGGTGTTAAATAATCCCTCAGTGCAGAATTAATTGAAGAGGATTATGTCCAAGTCACAAGGAACAGTTTCATGATATCTTTTTTAGCAAATTGACAGGAGACAGCATAGTTTTTTTTTACATGTCTAATCTTCATGATTCACATCTGGGAGAGACACTTACCTCTGTATATTTTGCCTGAGTGTGTATGTGACTGAGTTCACATTCATCCGTGGTGTTTCAGTAATAAAATGGAGAGTACTTTGCAGGGTCCTTAATGACACAACTGTCTCTGAATGAAATATTGGAGAGCAGCCACCGAAGTTCAGCCAGTTCACGCACTTCTACACACTTACTCTCTCATCTCGCTACCTCTCTCTCTCGCACACACACACACACATCAAAGAACATAACACTGTTAGACATCATTAGATTCATGTATGCGTTTTTTGTTTGTCGCTGAAATGTCACGGTGCTTTTGCTCCAAAGATAAGAGAGAAAACAAGGACCCTCGAGTGTCTTGAGCCACTATCAAAGTGCTGCAGCTCAGTCTGGAAGCAGGACTTTTTATTTTGTGAAAATACATTCTTTACCTGCTTGGGGACTGGTATATATACATATATATATATATACATATTTATACATATATATATATGTATCAGATTGTAACAATAATAATATAAAAATCTTAACTGTACTTAAACGTACAATATGTGATTTCTGTTGCTAGGGTGTCGTCACAACAAAACAATAACAAAAAATGAAGTTTGATGAGGTGGTGAAGCAGCGTGGGATCATGGGAGTTGTTCTCTTCACCACCATTGCCGTCATTTCAGTTAGCTTCTCCCGGTTAGGATTCCTTCAGTGTTCATGGTTCAGGAGGTTTCTACCGGGAGCCCAATTATCCACAGAGGTCTCCTCCTCTCCAAAACAAGACAGACCTTGCTGGAGTAAAACTGGCTAGAAACAGCTAAATTTAAAGGCAGTTCCACCTTAAAAATCACAGTTTCTCCCACACTTGTTGGCTGCTGCTAACGTTAGCTCAGCTTGTTCTCTGATGAACTTAAGATGCCAGGATGTCCGCTAACTAAAATCCTTCATCAGGTTCAAATCTTGAGGTAAAAACCACAGAGATCTAAACAGTGGATCATAAAAATGTGGCTTCAGATAGACTTGACTTGACTTTTGACAGGCGACTGGTGAAACGCAGCATTACCTGAATTAAATTATAGGTTTCTCTGATATTGTTGGAAACATGAAAACATTTGGGATAAGTACACAACTCAACTACATATAGAACATAGGTCTAGTGTTTATAGACATTTTAATGCGGAAATGTTACAGATGATAGCTTTAACCTGCATTATCATGCATTAGTAGACAAAAAAATGTAATGATGTTCACATAATTCAACTTGGGCTAAATCTACTGGATGGAGAGAAGTGCTGAGTGATGTGAACAAGGAGAATGAAAGAGAGGCAAAGAAGAAAGAGTGAAGAGGAAAGAGTGGGGGAAAGGAGTACCAAGATTAAAAACAAAGGAAGCCACAGCTTCGCTACAAGCAGAGAATACAGTAAGCGTACAGAAAGAAAGGAAAAAGGAGAGAGGGAGGGGAAGGAGAGCAGGCGGGGGGGCTGGTGGATTAGTGTAGAGCAGGTGGGGCGGCGGAGGAGGCATTAATATGTTATTTATTGATGAGGGATAGAATATGCGGACAGAGCAGAGTGTGGGCGAGGCGAAGCCTGCGTGTCGTGGAAGTCCCTTACGCTAGCAGTATGCGCCTTTCCATTTACGCACTTCATACATACTAATACACACACACGCACACGCAAACACACACACACACACACACACACCAACCTCCATTCCTCCCAGCCATCCCTTTCTTCCTCTGCTTACCTCTTCCTTCCACACAACATTGGCAGCAGCTCATCTGAATCCTGGCCTAAAAACTGCATTTGTCTGTCAGAGCGTGTGAAACTTAAAGGAATAGTTCAACATGTTGGAAAATACTCTAGCTGAGAGTGAGATGAGAAGATTGATCTCAAGTCTGTGTGTTAAGGCAATTAGCCTAGTTTAGCATAAAGTCTGGAAGCAGGGGGGGAACAGTGACCCTGGCTCACCGCTCACCGCACACCGCCACAGAGATTGATATTGATCTTCCCATCTCATTCTCAGAAAGAAAGTGGGTGTGCATTTCCCAAAATGTCAATCTGTTCCTTTAAAACTCATCTCATTGAGCCAAACATGACCATGTCTTATTTCGTTGACACATCAGGGGTAACCTTTATGACAAATATGTAGCATTTCCTTTCCGTTGGCTGCCTCACAATTAAAGCCACCCCACAGTACATTATCTTGATGTTAAGCAGCAGCTTTAGCAACAGAAGTAAACATCTCTGATACAACTTTAGCAATGCTTTAATAGAATAGAATAGATAAAAGTTAAAGTAACTTGAATTCCTCGTGCATGTGAAGACAACCTGAATCCAGTGCAAGAATGGTAGACTCCGCCACTAACACTGAAAACTATTATAAGGTAAACAAACGACAGAAAGGCTGCGATAGCAACACAGGCAGAGGTAGTACTCCACTATATCTTCACATAGAAAATAGTTGTTTGCCACTTTATTAATGTTTTAAATCTCATATATAACATTTAAGATTGTGATTTTGGTTGAATGTTAGAAAATTGTATGTCTCAAGTCATTGCTGATATTTGAATAATGCTGTAGTCACTATGAGTGGATAGTATTGCAAGATTACCTATTTTAGCAGAAAACAAATGAAATACTATACGAATGAAATATGTTACATTCTGTATCAACATTTCTGCGTACTGCCAGGTAAATTAATTAACAACAACTCTATGTCAATAGTAAACATAATTCAATCGGTATTGTGTTTCCCCCAAAACATATTAGCTGTTACAAATTACTTGTATATAAACATAATTTCTAGGAGACAGGGCTGACAAAAGTGTGCTGTAAAAGCACAGTTGCAGTAAAAATGGGTCAATATTTAACAAACTACGTGAGAGGCTGACTTTAACGGTAAAACATGTTTAACCACAGCTTGGATTAATTTACAGATGAGAAGAGCTTATCTTTCACTGCCAGACTGTATTGTCATCTGGAACATCATACCGTAATAATGATCATGTTTGATTAAACACTCCGAATGAAAGACAAAAAGAGGCAAAGAGAGGAAGAAAGGGAGGAGGAAGACAGCAGGCAGGATGGGAGGAGGAGGCTGCTAATTGATTAGCTACAGAGAGAAAGTCAGAAGCTTCATTTGCCAAAGTGCTGCTGGGCATGTTAACCCCCCCACCCCACTCGGCCCCCACCCCTCCCTCCCTTGTCCTCTTCATCCTG
>NW_023339696.1:20092351-20107347 GCF_004916995.1 Morone saxatilis | reverse complement strand
AAATGTGGCTTTAGACTGGATAAACAGTCAATGTATGAGAGCTTCTGGCAGACAACCACAACGCTGACCGGTGAAACGTTACCTGAATAAAATGACAGAACGACGTTGTTGGAAACATTTGGGATAATGTAAGAACACAACTCAATTACAGACTAATTATTATTAAGGGAGGTTTTATGAAATTTGGCTGCATTTTAAAGCAACATAACAAAGTAAGGTATTCCTAAGATTTGTATTATGAAAATATGCTACTGCATTTACTGTATGTATTTATTATACATGGTATTTCAGTTTTACTTTGTGCTGTGTTTTCTTTGGGAGTCATTGTGTAGTGGCCATCAGAAGAGCTGTAGCTGTGTCAGGATGTATGTGACTGCATTTTTGCTGAGAGAAGGCTTAGTCCACCTTTGCATTGCTAATCGAGTCATGACAACCAGCAGCACACCAGCGGGAGTATAAAAGAAACAATATTTTCCTTGACACTTTCCTCAGTAAGACTGACAATTGAGGTCAAGGAGATGATGCATTCCTCTTATGGTGCTGTGTGAATGAGAGAGAGACACACATAATCATCTCTGCATCAAAGGGAGAGCTCATTTTGGCCACAACTGGACATAATTAATGCATAGACGCTGCTGTAAACACACTCTCAGATTAAACAAAAAGGATCTTGGTCCGCTGAGAGTCTCTTGCTGCTTCACTGCTGGCAGCAAATAAGAAGGAGCTGCCATATCTGAGCAAAACACGCAACAAAATATTGTGTTGCTCATTTATAAAGAAAATTTACACAGAGACTGTTTCAAAGCATGTTTCAAGAGGTTTTCAATTATTTAAACAGTGATCATCTTTAAATGTATTTACACATAAGGAAATATTGATTAATGGTAGTCTATGAAGATACGATCACGAGGGACTGAGGACTGTAAACATATAAAAAATGCAGTGAAGCGTGATATAGAGCATGCATATCAGCTTCCACGCTTTAATAAACAGATCCAAAAGACACTCATATGGAGAAACATGCCAACTTCAATTAATAGACACAGAATTACTTGATGTTGCTTTTTTCTGTTAAACTCCATTTGTGTGTTTGACATTTTGAACCAGTGTGAACTGCCAAAAAGGTTTCTGAAATGAAATGAAACTAAGAAGTGGCTCTGTGAAGGTGACGTCCTGAAAAGAAAGCACTTATATAAGCGGCGTAGCAGCTGGTTCACGTCAAAGCGGATAAAAGGAGCATGGGAAACAGCTTTACTTTTTAATTCAGAGGAGCGAGTGATAAGCACTCAGCATAAGCAGCCAGCCACACCTGAATACATGAACACACAAGCTGCAGCTTTGATTTTATTTTAATGTGTGCGAGTATAGGAGGAGCTGTGACCTGTGATACGACTAGACAGACAAGTGGAATCATGTCCTAACTAAAAATAAGTATGATGTTAAAACTACTGTGTGAGTGGGTCATAGGACTAAACAGTTTTTTTATTCCGATATATATAGAAATTAGTAGACCTCCACAAATTCCGATAACGGAAAGATGTGGGAGTAATTTGACCACCCGACAAGCAGTTCTGATGAAGCATAATGGAAGTTTAAGAGTCTACAGCCAGCGTTGCTATGCTCACAATGACAGTTTAAATGTTGAGGTTTAGGTGGAAGGACAGTTTGGAAAAATCGAGCACCAAATGGCTCAATAATAAGAACAAAAACTTACTGTTAAACGGTCACAATGACTATGCTAACAAGTTAATTTTTATCCAGTATAATGTTTACCCTGTTCACTATGATAGTCAATTCAGTTTTATTTGTATAGTGCCAATTCATAATAGAGGTTATCTCAGGACAGAGCACTACTGTACTCCCACCATGAGCAAGCACTTGGCGACAGTGGCAGTTGAGCCTGTTGGCATGCTAATATTTGCTAATTAGCACTAAACAAAAAGTACAGCTGAGGCTGATGGGAATCCAGTTTGTTACAGGTATTTAGTCATAGACCAAAGTATTGAACAACTAAAAAATGTTGATCTGAGGATGGCGCAAAGGTCCAGTATGTAACATTTAGGAGGATCTATTGGTAGAAATGGAATATAATATTCCATATGTCCCCATGAATATAGTTTTTGTTACTTAGAATGAGACGTTTTTTATCTACAGAAGCCGCAGGTTGGAATCCATGGAGTCCACCATGTTGAACCGCCATATTTCTAAAGTAGCCTAGAACAGACAAAACCAACACTGACTGTAGATAAGACCTTTAGGGCCTTTTGAGTTTTTTGAGAGTTACATGGACACCGTAGTTTCTCCTACATGCTTCACAGCCCGTTCTCAATCCAAGGGTTAGTTGTCTTGTTAGTTGTCAGTCTGCAACTTCACCGCTAGATGCCACTAAATCCTACACATTGGTCCTTTAAAGCAGTGGTTCCAAACCTTTTCCCTCCCTTTTATATAATTTAGTAAACTGACTCAGTGAAATATTCTATGTATATTTCACTTTTTATTCAAAACTGTACAATGAACACAACAGTGAACTGTCCTTTTTTTTTTGAGAAATTCTGTGTTTTTTTTTGTCCCTGGTGCTTGGCCATTGCTCTATAACACAATCTACTTTACTTTACATTACCTCCTGCTGATGGTGCTAGAGGAAAAGTCAGTGAATCAACAAAGTCATCAGTGATAACATGAATATCTGAATCAAATTTCATTGCAATCCATCCAGTAGTTCACTCAATTTCTGGACCTACCGACAGACCAAAATGTCATCTCTAAAAGATCCTGAGGAAGTACTCCACCAACATACTAATGACTGCAGTATTCAGTGCAGTCTACAGTGCATGGCATACAGATGGTATAACAACTCTTCAGTGTATGTGTGATCAGTAACTGTTAAAAAGGACATCAAACTGTTTTATCATGGTCATGTTTTATCATAGATTAATTTATTGGTAGTTTCCCCTGTCGATTTTGTAGTTACAGCTTAAGGGTAGAACCATCTGTCTTCATAATGATGATTTTTTTAAAACCTGCCCTGAGCAAGACACTGTATAATCAATCCAATTCATACCGTCTGTCTGCAAGAAAAATTGAGTGTCTAATCCCCACTGAGACACTTAAGATCGAGCAGTTCGGCCAAATGAAACGTCTGTGTGAGTTTTGGCTGGTTTCTGAACAACAATGAGCAGTTCTGTTAAGAGTTACATCTTTTATTAAAGTTGAACTGAAATAAAATAAATGCTCTGCAACGTTAGTTACTCTCCATTTGTTACTCCATAGTCTGTTTTGTAAGGGTACTGTCGCTACATCCTCAGCTTTGTGCCGTCAAAGATGACTGTGGTTAGTTTAAAGAAAGTAAACAAGCCAACCATTTTTTTCCTCCTGCAATCTGCAGCTTCACCGCTAGATGCCACTAATTTCTATACATTGATCCATAAAGCAGGTAATCTTTGGAAATCCCAGAACAGGTTAGTAAACAATCACTGATATGTGAATGATGATTTCTGGGAATTAAAATAAATATTTTCAACTTATTACTTCCTGTTGGACCTTGGACAAAAAGGTGGCATTGGACAAAATGAAAAGACATCTTTGAGATAAGCTATACAGATGCCCGAGGGAGAACAAGGCTGCATTAAAGCTGTCCTCTGGGTATTGTCATCCTTTGAGTTGAGGGAGAAATCCATTAACTGTCCAAATGGAAAACAGCAGACAAACAAAACAGACTTCAATTCCAGTCTATTTTTCCACGTTTCTGTTTTTCTTTTCTTGCACAATGGGTAGACAATTCAAACCTCAATCATTAAGTGTCTCCATTCAGTTCTCTACATTAGTAAGTCAAGTGCGAATGAGTCTGTGCTGAATGTAAACAGAAGATCAACACAAATAATACACTATATACTGTATAAACAGCTAATATAGCAGTTTTGATTGATTGATCAGTAACATTGTTGCTTTAAAGGAATACTTATCTGTATATACTTATAAGAATTTAATTAAAACATTCATACTAGGGATGTCCTGATCAAGGTTTTTTTTAGCATATAATACAGTGCACAGTGCACACTTCATTATTACAGTTATCATAATCAATCCAATGTATATGCTTTGCACTGTATTAAGATAAGCAATGCCTGCTTCAAAGCTATTCCTTAATGTTTTTTTTACACAATAGAGTATAAATTAACAAACCCTCTGTAATCTGTTTGGTCTAGTTGTTGTCTGGAGGAGGTTTCTCTCTCCAGTATTTGTTGCCACGAACTACCTGGCCATCAACTGTCTGTATATCCGTTGTCTGTCCATATTTTGCGTGGATTAAATTAATTAATTAGTTCTATTGGCTTACCAAATTACACCAAATTCAACACTGCACTTCCTTTGGCCATCAGCAATAAAACCGCCAACTATCAGATGTTAAGAAAATTGAAGGACAGATGAAAATTAGGTGAGAAGATTTATACCTCTCTCCTGTCTGTGTGTTAATATGAAGGTATAGCCAACAGCCAATTAGCTTAGCTTAGGATAAATACTGGAAACAGAGAGAAACAGCTAGCCTGACTCTGAACAAGGTAATACAATCTACCAGCACCTCTAAAGCTTAACATGTTATATTTTGTTTGTTTAAACGACCAGTGTGATTTATTGACAAAGAAGAAACAAAACTGAAATGCTAAAAAAACAATTTGTCTTTCTTAACCGGTTTCTGGAGTTAACATGCAGACGTGAGAGTGGTCTGCCATAAAGTTTATGAGCGTATTTCCCAAAATATCAAACTATTAAAACCTTTAAACATGAGCATAAAGACTGTTTGGTTTCTGTCTTTTTGCATAAAGCTGCAAGGGCTTTCTTAGTTTTGCCTCGGGTCAATCCCTTCCAGAGAGACAGAAATGTACTTATTGAATGTCAAACGTCTCATCACCAGAGAGCTCATCGATCGCAGCTCACTGAGAGAAGACAACCTGCTAGTTTGGATGTCAAAGCAAGCCATCTCTGTCAACCCCCTGCATAGCAAGGTCAGAGGTTAGGGTACACCGTAGACCTCACAGGGATTCAGTGTCTTGTTGAAGAACAACTCAGCATGTTGATCTCACGTTGACCTTTAAATGGAAGAACTCTGTCCTGCAGTCAGAATCCTACTTCAGTAAAAGTATTATCGTCAAAATGTACTTAAAGTATGAAAAGTAGAAGTTCTCATTTTGCAGTAAAATATCCAGTCTGATATATTATTGTATCTGACATTGTTAGATTGTTGATACTGATGCAATAATGTTAGAGCACCCTTTTACTGTTGTAGCTGCTTGAGTTGGAGTTAGTTTTACCTTCTTTATATACAGTTTTGTCCCACAGTTCTTAACCTAGAGGTCAGACCCCTTCAAATTCTCACAAGATTAATCTGAGAGGTCATGAAATGATTAAAGGGAGATGAATGCTACACATTTACATTCATTTAAAATCTTAAATATTGGATAATTTGAGCTCTTTGGGCCTCAGACAGTTACTTAAATAAAACCATCTGAAGTTCAGAGGAGAAATGTCTCTTCGGCGAAACTGCCAACAACTCATAAGCACTTTTCAAACATGGAATATCCTACGTAAAGGGTGCACAGATAAAGCTACAGCTGCTCCACTGGACTGTTTTAAGTGCACACACTGGCATAAGTTCAACGAGGTCACCACCCAGGAGACCCACATCAATCTGGAGGAATATACATCACCTGTCACTGATGAAGTATATTCCTACATCAGCAAATGTGTAGATGACGTGGTGATCACAAAGACAGGAGAATCATTCATCAATCAGAAAGCGAGGATGAATGGAGAGGTGAGGGTTTTATCCAGAGCCAAAACAGCATCGCCAGAGCCAGACTGAAAGCTGGCATCTAGGAGGCAGAGTGGAGTCTGTGCCATGTTCTTGTTAGTTTGTACAAAGGATTGATAGAAAGCATCCTGACTGGAAACATCATAAACTCGCAAGTGATGTGCACGGCCCAGGACAGGAGGACTCTGCCGCGATTGATTAAAAGTGCCCAGAAGATCATTTTACCGTCTGGAAAGTACAGAAGCTTCCAATGCTATATCACCAGACACCAGAACACCTTCTTCTCTCAGGCTGTGAGACTGCTAAAAGGGCCAGAGTGTAATATTTAAGAGAATCTATTGGCAGCAATGGAATATAATATGGTACATAATCTATAATTTCATAATGTATAATCAACTGAATATATGAGTTGTTGTATTTTTGTTACCTTAGAATCTATTTACAGACGCCCCTTGTCGCCTTCCAAGAACGGACAAACCAAACACTGGCTGTAGACAAAGGCTTTTGACGTTTCCATGAGTTTTGGGGCCGTCGTAGTTTATCAAAATAATAGTAATAGTAGTCATCAAATACAGATGCCAGCAGTGTTCAGTTGGTTGCAATCTGCATTCTTTACTGCTAGGTGCCACTAAATCCTATAAACTGATTCTTTAATTCATCCTCAGCATGCCATCATGTAAAGTAGTACATTACATACAACCTTGCAATGTAAAATAAAATTAACTTGTATCCTTCAATACAAGGACAGAACTTGAATAAATGAAACAGCACTGATAAACCTTTTACGTTTCTGTTTATTTGTGTTTGCATAAAAGACTAAAACGCCAATTGCCGAGGCCTTGAAGCCCATTAGACAGCTAAAAGGGAGAACTCAGAGATCTCATTAAGAAGCGCCTCTTTTTGTTTTGGCTCTGCGTTCGCCCACACCTCATCATTCACGTATGACTCATCAAAGTTCATACAGTACTATAACAAATGGCTAAATAGCTCAAAGTCAAAGAGCCTCTCCCCCTCCGAGACATGATGCTTTATATGTTGTGGAGATGTTCGCTGGTATCTGATGAATCCTCAGCCGCCTGCCATTAATCCCTCACGTACCCCCGGCGTGTCAATCTCAATTTTGTGAGGATGCCAATTTAATTAGACAAACAAGTCTAACAAAATCTGCTGATGAATTAACGGTGGAAACAAAGAATCTGCCATGCGGGATGAAAAGGCTTTCAGACGATGTTTTATTTAAACTTTTCGCTTTTTTTCTTTAGGTAACCAGTTTGCCATTTACAGCAAAGTTATTTGTAACGATGAAGGCAGGCAGGAAGGACGTGGGCACTGTTTATGACCTTTCTGACGCTGTAGGAGTCGATTCCCTGAGGTGTTGTACCGCTCCCACTCTACACATGGGTGGTACATTACATGATAAAGAGTGTTATACAAAAGCTATAGTAATCATATCTTGTGCTGACTCCAGTCTGAATAATTAGATTAATAGCCTTGACTTTACCTTAACTGCTGAGGTCCCTTTCACCGTGACTCTTACTGCATGTTGAAAAATATGATATTAATAATGTTAAAAGCCTTTCAGAGCCACATGCTACAGATATAGACTTTGCAAAGACATGTAAATAACAGGCCTGTGGTTACACAGTCCTACTAGTGAACAAGTGAATGTTAAAGTTGGGTAGTTGTACCTCCTTAAATTAAAATTATATTTTCATTTTTATTGATTATTTTCATGTACATGATATAAAGTTTTGGTGTATTTTTCCTACAAGTTCTATATATTTCAATGCAGAATGAAAATTTTAGTTGTTTGTTTGTCAAGTTTGCATTTATTATTGTCACATTATATTTGTTGAGTGCTGATGCAGTTTTAAGTTGAGACTGATTTTGAACCAACCAAACCAGTAAAATGGTCCTTTTTTGGTTTTAAATTTAAAGTTCTAATCCCTTTTTCTGTTCTAAAATTTTCATTGTGAGTGGAGGAGTCCGCCATTACCCCAATGGATTCAAATTGCAAACAAGCATGTAATCCACTGTTACTATTTATAATTTGATCTCATTGGTATCAGCCCCACTGTTCACTCTACTAATGCTGTATTAAGTTACTGGTAATACAAACATTTCCCACTGCTGCTGCTTCACATTAAAAGAGTTACACTGGCGATAAACAGGGTGGCTTTTATTGTGAAGCAGTCACAGGAAACTGAATTTGTCAGCATTCAACAAAAATGCTTTGTCTGAAGACATTTTCTGTATTTTGTTTTGTGTTAAATAGATCGGTTTTGAATATTGCAGGGAGCAATAAAAGAGTCAGGAGCAGCCACAGTGAGCTGTTATAGAAAGACCTCCAGCTCTTCAGCAAGATAACCAGTGCCACTGTGCCCTGCTTACTGATGTTTGGAAAGCTAGATCATGATTGTTCGTGGCATGATGGAAAAAGACAGATTAGTGGCTGATTGCTTCATTGAGTTTGTTTGGTTGTGCACTTGCTCTTTTGTTTTATTTCTAAAAAAAAGTAGCTGCTCAAGGAGTGTTTGTTACCAGGGTAACCATATGCCAGCCATTTGCCTTTCGGTTAATCACCAAATCAGCCAGGAGTGAAATCTTAAGGATTATAACTTCAAGAGAGGCTTGCAATTTATTTAACATCAGAGGTAACAAATTTGAGAGACTCAGGTCCAGTCAAAGGAAAGTCATTATCTCTTATTGATTTCTCTACATTCAATCTGGACTCACATAAAAGAAATATACGTGTTAGGATTTTCAAACGTTGAGATGTGGCAGTTATGAGGATGATGGTGTGTTTTCACTTTTCATTTTTGTTGATCATTTTCACATGTAATTGTATGAAGTTTTGCATTTATTTTCATTATATACAGTATGAGTTGTAATCTATCACAAGTACATACATTTTTATTATTTTATTAGAAAGGTGAAACTAAATCTATGCTGATTATTAAAATACATGCATGTATTGGGATTTTAAAGTCCACCGCTACTCAAAAATCTTTTTTCTTGTTCCTGCAGTTGTTTGATCTTCACTCTGCAGAATGATGTATGAGCAGAGTTTGACACTAGAAGGATGTTTTTACATTGATCTGCTGAAAGTGGAAAGTTTTTCTGTTTAGGTAGGGCCTACGAGCAGGATTTGTACATATATACAATATATATATATGTTCAGAAGGTAGTAGGAGGACGTATACACCATATTCCTACACCTTCTCTGCTTCTTGTCAGTTAATTATAAACTTTATCACTGCATATATTTTATATAAATACCTAGATACCTGTATACCCACTTTGTATATCCTATATACATACACGCATATGCACACACACCAAGCACTGCCCTATGTATCACACAGTTTCAATAAACTTAAATATAACCATCATTACAGCTCTTCCTCATGGTTGTACCTCTGGAAAATATATATTTTTTATATATTGTCTTGAACTTATGCTATGCTTCAGTTCCCACACCCATCTCATTCCATAATTTCAACCCCATCTATCGACACACACATACTCTATAGTACGGACACCAAGTTTTCTTAAATTAAATTCACACCACACAAATAGTTTATAGTCTGTCCTGGTCCAGTATGAAGCCACCAGTGCACAGACACTGAGAATGGACTTTACAGTGAAGTAGGAGATGTGTCCAACAGGAAAACCTTAGTAGAGAGAAATGAACAGAATTTGCATATTCATAAACGCTTACATTTTATATGAGGTAAAAGAAGTAGCTATCTTTTTATGGACGGACAAATCAGACACACATTATTGTTTAATGCATTTGTACATATGTCTCAATACATGTCTGGAGGGGATCTCTAATAATGAAGCAACTCCACATCAGGAGGCCTCTGATATCTCTTACATCCAGTCTAATTAATGTTGATGTTACTTAATCCACATTGATACATCGAATATCCTAAAGTCATCATGAGCTGATGAAACACACAAAGGCAGTTTGTTGTTAAATAGATAAAGAAGGAAAACATTTGACGTCTAATGCAGGATACACTTTCTATAACAGTCTGTTTTCACTACAGAGGAAACTCTAATGTAATATGAATTTCATGTGAAATGTGGAATGAATCTTCATCTTACAGACCACACACACACACACATACACACACACAGCAACAGATGGCTGAGCAGCCCTGTTGTCATGGCCATTTTATCGACAGTGAAGGCCTCCTTTGTAGCCCTGAAGGGAGAGAAATCCTCTAAAGCAGAGAACGGTCTGTTTCTGAAAGCATGGGAGAAGTAATAATAGTGTGTTAGCGTGAGGGGCTACTTCGGCACATAACGATGTATTGATGTGTTGCAGCGCTGTTGCACAATCCATACGATCTGAAGGGAAAATGGCATAGATACATCTGTTTTACGAGACCCATGGTACCAATCAGCCTGATCCACAGAAACAAAGCAGGAGCAATCTGCAGGCTGTAAAATACTCTCACATATGGAGAGTCCTAAAAAAAGAAATGTACAATAAAAACATCTTCTCTTATTTATCACCAGTGATAAAAACAATTAGATTATTGGCAATCTAATAAACATCTGATGTGCGTATGATCTTTATTGCTTTTTTTAAAATTGCCTTTCAAGAACCAAATAAAAAATAAAATTCCAGCAGTGAGAATAGACAGAAAATATTGCATGATGGCATTAAGTAACAACAGGTTGAAATGTGTGTGATTTTGAATACTTTTCCTTGTGGCAGCTTGCAAAGAAAACCTTTGGTTCAACTTAAAGTCAGAAGTATAAGTAAGACATCAACACTGACTTCAACTCAACGAATCTGGGTGGTTTTATCAGAGAGAAAAGTGCTAAAATTATGTGCGTAAGTAGCTGAAACATTTCAACAAGATAAAGACAAAAAAAAGTTGAGGCTGAACACAAAGCTCCCTGCAGGTACAATCAATTATTCTCACTGCCTGTTATCAGTTTTAGGCTTCTGAGAGTTTTCCTAACCTGAGGGGCTGAAAGATGGTGGTGGAGCTGAAACACGTAACTTTACATTTTGGTCATGATACATTTAATGTCACGACTACTAACCAGGGATTTAAAAACAATCAGACTCACCCTGAAGAGATTAAATGATATTTTCTGTCATCCTGTGTTCCTTTGGTTGTCATTTGATTTTCACAGTTCACATTCATATGATAACTTGACAGTTATCATACTGTGGTTATTATAACTGTTATTTTATAAGATTAAACTTCAGTGATCCCAGCAGCGAAATTTAACATCACAGTAGCACAATATGACCAGAAAAGTAGACAGCAACAAGATACAGATATGTAGAAAATTCTCTTTATATATATACCAGCCTATATATACAGATAACAAAAAATCTAACTTTGTAACGAAGTGAGATTTTGACTGCAGGACTTTTACTTGTAAGCTAAGCTAGGGAGAGTTTACCAGCCATGAGCAGCTGCTGTCAGACTCTGTGTTTGCATCGCGGACACAGAGAGTCTGCTGGAGCTTTAACAGTCACTAGAAGCACATTCATGGCTGTTTGTAAATGTTTCTGCGTAGTACTTGTGTAGTAAAACTAGCTAAGTTACATTAGTTAGGCTTTCTGTCAGTAGAGGGCAGTTGCTGCGAGCAAAATATGTAGAATTCAAATACTTTTGGGTTTAATTAATATATAAGAAAAGGATTTGAATTCTTCCACTATACTGTTTTCAAGTTGCAGCCTCTTCTAGGAGTGAAACTCCACAAGGGTTCTCATTTTGAAGGCTTTTCAGTTTCTATTCTTCTAAGGACTTTTTTGCTTCAATGGACCAAACTCACAGATTACAGGTTCACATGAAAAAAAAGTTTGTGTAAAATGTAATGTCTGTTGCATGTGGAAATTTAATAACTCAAAAGTCGTCTCATGCAAATGGCAAAAAAGGATGGAAAGGAAACCTGAAATACACCTGATTGTCACTTAACCTAGTCGGTAAAGACACTCATCTCTTTGTCCACTACAGAGACAGATGTGGGTGTTCAACTCAGCTACAGAAATGTGAAAGACCACACATCCCGAAACTCCAAATGATCCAGAGATAACAATGCAGAGAGGCAGTGTGGTGCTCTTTCTTCTCCCGTGTGGCATCATTATGACTCTCGTGGCTCTGTTGGTCGACTCTCCACAGATTTTCTATTCTCTTTTGTGATTTGAAATAAAGACTTGAGTTTAGAAATCAGCCTTTCGAAACATTGGTTGCAAAAAACACACCAGCTGCACATGAACCAGAACGAGTTGGGAAACTGGGTCACTTTGGCTCTCTAACTAAACTAGCCTTCATATTGCCATCATAAATAAAAAAAAACATGAAACTGATTCTGATGAACTGTCATGGTTAGTGCTAACCACTGTGACAAATATGTTCCTGCCACTGTTTCACAATAAAACCCACTGTGTTACGCTGAATGCTTTTAATGTGAAGCAGCAGCATTAGGACATGTTTTGTTAGCTTTAGCAGAACATTAATCCGGCTCTGATAAAGTTACCAGTGAGGCTGATGAGATATTTCTGACAATCCTATTTTTGTTTCCATTATAAGCTACAATTGTTTATCTTTTCATATGCAGTCATTTCACTACAGCCTATTATGATCTCTGTATTTGGCTAATTTAAATTTGTTTTTATTGTTATTGTTGGTGGTAAATAACAGAAACACTTCTTGATACTTACTGTAAGTACTTTTTGTACTTTTACTTAAAATTGTGAGTTTTGTTTTAAAGTGAGTTGCTGTGTTCTGGAGATATTGGCTGTAGAGATGTTTGCTTTATCTCCAGTATAATATAACCAGATATGTCTCGTTCCAGAAATCAAGACCCGGTCACTCAAGATAATCCACAGATTTTGGTGTGAGCAGTTTAATGTAGGAACTATTTGTCTGATCTGAATACTTGCTCCACTACTACAAACTACATCCATCAAAATGATCACTTCTTTAAAACTGAACATTAACTTTCATTAGGATTTATTACAGGATTGTTGTATTAGACTGTATTAGTTATAGCCAGGTGGACCTGATAAACTGAGTGTAATTAAAAACAGTAACTCATTTCCTGTGAATCCCCTCATGCATGTGAAAGCAATTTGAATCCAGTACGGGAATGGCGGAGTCTGCCACTAACAATGGCAACTATTATGTAGAGATATAGAAAGGTAATTATTGAATGTAATAGCAATTAGTGAAGAAAGAAATCAAATACTACAAACCATAAACAGGATTATAAAGAAGGATTATGACTTTAAATAATAAAGTATAGCTTTATAAAACAGTCTTACACATTCACATAGGCCGCCAGAGCAGCGTGTGGTGGCTGCGTCTGACACGTGTGCAGCGTTCATACCGTGAGCGTGTTAGCTGACATGCAGCTGTCACATACACTTTTCTTTATATAATGTCCATGAAAAATCTAAATTTTGACGTCAATTAACTTACAATGCCATATATATGTAGTTTAAACATGAAGAGTGGTAACCAGAAAGCAGTCATGTGTGGTTTGTTTACGAGAGAGAGAGAGAGTGAGAGCAGTGGAAAGATACTGCCCTTCAACTGGTTCACATCCGGATATTTTTTCACAATTGAAGTTGTGTTAAATAAAATATGACCTCAGTGCTTTTACTTTGAAACTGTACTGAAACCTCAACTCTCTAGCGAAGTGTTGCTGCAGTGTGACTGCTCTAATCTGTTAACACGGACGCTGAAATAAAAATCAATACGTTCCACCACGCACATGCCAAAACAAAAAACAAAAAACAAAAAGCAAAGTCTGACTCCGTTCGGGAGCTGCACTTTGTCATCAGGATGAAAGTATCAGAGGATTCTTGCAACACGGACCTTTTCTCTTGTAACACAGGGAGTCACTTACTGCATATGCTAACTGTACTAGCTGCTGCCATTAGTTAGTTAGCGGTTCTATTAGCTGTCTGTACCCGGACTGGGAGCTCGAAGTACAGGGGGAGTTATTAGGGTAGGAGCAGCGGCTGACTTCCAGCGGCTCCAACCAGGACTCTGACTCTGGGGATGAAGATATGGCGGGTTCAGGTAGTGACAGGAGAGGAATGAAACGAGGAAGAGGAGCGGGTTAATTTGTAATTAACTATCAACGTTATCCATCATGCATTGTATCGATAAGTCCGCCAGTATTTGTTTTTGTGAAGTTGGAAGTTATTTATTCTGTGTTTTGAACAACAAGACTAAATGTTCAGTCTTATAGTTCTGGCACATTCTAAATCATTACTGCTTTTTAGTTATCATTCAACAGGCGGCTGTTAAATATATATATATATATATATATATATTTAACATTATTAAATATTAAATTTCAGATAAATAATAGACCTAAATGTATTTATGTCTGCCAATTACTGCATATGTGCATTACTGCATATCATATTAAAAACAGAATTTTCTCTCCCTTTTCTCTTTACTGTTCCAATGTTCAGTGGGAATATGATGACTCGGCTGAATATGTGAGTAAACCCTGCTTTAATCCTATTATTTAATAGTAATAACAACAAAGAACAGAGAGTAGATGAGTCATACTTATAAGATTGTAGCTTTAAAATCTCCTAAGACCAGAGCGAGGGCTTAAAACCCAGCAGGAGGTCCTTTTTTCATTCCTGCATTCTGTGTTCTCCAGGATTTCTAATAAAGGACTCTGGGAAAAACACATAGATAACTGATGGTATGAGTCATTTGAGGGTATTGACAAAATATTATGATTATTTATGCCTTCCGCAGGCCAAGAAATGAAGAAAATACTGTGTGTGTTATAAGTGATTAGATGGAGGCAAATCTAAATGAGTTTTGATTTTCTGCGTAGTTAAATGACATTTTGTGTTGAGATAATGTGATAAAGTTGTGTTGAATTCCAAGTTTTGTTTAAGAATACGTATCCTGGCTGGAGAAAAGTATTGTTGGTGTAGAAAAGAGCTGAGTAACTATCTGTACTGGTACACTGTCAGACAAAAAACAAAGAATTGTATCTTAAGTCACTCTGGTACCTTTGTGACCGACTTTGACCCAGATTTGTTTTTATTAAATTAAAGCCCTGTGCATTGTCCTGAGGGCACACATAAGTAGCTGACAGTGCATTTTATTGTTGTGCAGGAGGTGGTTCTTGGAGACCTGATGGCAGACACTTCCTACTCTGTATCAGTGGG